>NC_040094.1:35846672-36151444 GCF_003369695.1 Bos indicus x Bos taurus | reverse complement strand
CTGGGCGTGGTGAGGCAAGTCCAGTGCAGACCCCCCTACAGCCGAGGTGGCCAGCTCGGAGGACAGTGACTGGTCCCGGCGGTCGGGGAAGGTTGCCGGGAGGAGGAAACATCAGAGGCTGTAATGAGTTCACTAGCGTGCACTCAAATTCACATTCCCAGGCCGGTGATGTGGAATGGAAATGGGGTCTTGGTAGACATGATCCGGGTAGGGTAAGCCCGTACTGGAGGACGGAGCAGAGATGGGGCCCAGGGGCCCGCCGCCCCCGCGAGCGGGGTTTGAGGGGCTGGGAACGACCCCGGCCGGGCTATCAGAGGGGGCTCTGGGCTCGGACTTGGAAGATAAAGCATGGTTGCTGTCATCCCAGGGCGCGGAGACTCGCCGGCAGCCGGAGGAAGCCCCGCCCGGCCCGCGCAGCGCCCTCCCAGCCGACAGGTGGCGCCCGTCCGCTCGGCGGCCGCACAGCCGGGCGTGGCCTCAGGGGCAGCTGTGGCAGGAGGGCAGCGTTTGCGGGCAGGGCGTGCGCGGTGCTGGCCCGGCCAGGCTTCCCTGATGCTGAGGCTTGACTCAAGCCTCCTACCTGATCCGCCTGCGGCGGTCTGCTCCGGGGGCCTAACCAGCCCCCCGTCCTCCTCCCTCAGGGCCGGCCCCCGAAGGACTCGGGCTCGGAAAGGAGCGCGGAGTCTGGATTTGGGCCAAGTCAGGCCCAGCGCACCCCCACACTCCCAGACTCAGTTTCCCTCCGAAACGCCTGCTTTGCGCACCTGCCCTGCACCGAGGCGGGCAAACACGCAGAGACGCACTCCGCCCACAGACCAGGCAGGCACCCAGCAGAGGCGCCTCCCCGAATGATCGTGGTGTTTTTGTCGTGGAGGGAGGGGCGGGGTTGTTGTGTTAGTATTTTTGTTATGGTTGAGTACTCTTAACAGTAGCATTTACCATTTAATCATTTTAAAGTGTGCAGCTGGGTGGCGTTGTGTTCACGTTGTTGTGCAGCCGTCACCACCCTCCACCTCCAGAAATTGTTCATCTTCTCAAACTGAAACTGTCCCCATTAAGCCCTCGCTCCCCACCCCTTCTCCAGCCCCTGGGAACCACCTCCTGTGGCTATGGATTGGGACTCTGGGTGTCTTATGTAAGTGGGTCATGCAGCCGGGTATAAGTCCTTTTGTGTCTGGCGTGTTTCACTCACCATAATGTCTTCAGCTTCATCCACGTTGGAAAAAGGGTCGGCATCTCCTCTTTTTCTAAAGCTGAGTAATGCGCCATCGCAGGTATGGACCACACTTGGTTCGTCTGTGGATAGACTTTGGCTGCTTCCACCTCTTGGTTACTGTGAATTGTGCTGCTCTGAATACTTGTGCACAAGTATGTGTGGGAGGCACCTGATCCCCACCCTCCACCCCCGACCGGGGCCTGTTTCTTAAGGACCTCCCCATAAGTGTGTATGCCCCCCATGGCAGAACAAGCCCCCTCACTGGCATCAGAAGTGGCCTGTTTGCAACGTGACACCCACACCTGGGCATAGCCAGGAGTGCATGCCCAGATGTGAGCCTGATCCACCCTGCAGGTGTCCAGCTGGGCCGAGGAGCCGGGAGAGGCAAGTTTCTGAAACAGAACCACCTCCGCCTCCCACTCTCCTTCCCAAAAAAGCACTGCATTCAAATATCTTCTCCAAAAAAAAGACAAAGAATCTTGTCACCTTGAAATCTCATCACTTACGATCCTAAAATCATGCACACGTAATATTTATGTAACTGTGTTCACATGACACATAAAGGTTTTGGAGCTGCCTGGTGCCTTCAAGGGCAGAGGAGGAGGAAGAAGTGGGAGGAATTGCTGTGCCTGGTCTGTCCACAGCTCAGCAATCCAAGACCAGCTTGGGGACAGGTGGTGACCGCTGGGTGGTCACACTGCCTGGGCTTCTGCTCTCACGGACCTGCAGGATTTTCACTGCCCCCTGGAAGCAAAGCCAGACCAGTAGAGAGGCGGGTGTTGGCTCAGGACAGAGACAAGCTTTCAAATGATTAGAGGAGTGACCTTGAGAGGTGGTGAGTCTCCTGTCCCCAGAGGTATGCAAGTAGATATTAAAAGACCATTTGTGAGGGATACCATAACAAGCAGGTGTGTGGGGGTGGTGGGGAGGAGTTCTTGGAGAACCTGGGTGGCCCAGGAGTGCTGATGCTCCTGAGGGAACAGTGTTCGCCAGGCTGCCTGGACTACACAGTCTCAGGGGGCAGTGTCCAGGAGAAGCTTCATGCAGACACCAGAGCAGACAGCAGCACTAGCTCCTGGGTGTGGGCCTGCATGGAGGGCCGTTCATGGCATGTCCTCTGGGCAGGAGGGCTGTGTTAGGAGCCCAGCTGTCTGGGTCCAGCTCCTCTGTGAGGCAGGAGGGGACCCAGGTGGAGGAAGTTGCCACGGAGGCAACAGTGAGCCTTTCCCGTGGCCAAGAAGGAAACTGCAGATGCTCCTTATTGAACCATCACCACCACCGTCATCATCCCTGTGGGAGTCTGTTGTGGGCCAAGTACCAAAGTAACTCGTCAAATCCTCCCAAGCCCTCCATTCTAAGGCAATGGAGGCCCAGAGAGGTTTAGTAACTTGCCTAAGGTCACACAGCCAATCAGTGGTAAAATCTAGTGAAGCTGGGATTTGTGGAGGCTCCAACTCTGTGACCTGTGCACAAGTCAACTACCTGCAGCCCCTACCTCCACTGTGATGGGACCCACAAGCCCTCCAAGCCTGCTGCCAGGGGCACCTTCTTGACTATGGGCTGTGTCAGTGGTGAGTCACCTCCTTCCTCCCAGAGAAGCTGGTTAACCCTGGATTCAGCCGGCAGACTAGCCCATCTCCTCCTGGAGCCGCTTGGCGGGCCTGGTCACCCGTCTTTCTGTGTGCCCATTCTTCAGGAGGCCCTGAGTTTACACACCCTGGTGCTGTGGTCATGTCTTAGATTGACTGCTTTCTGGTGACGACATGGGGGCCAGTGACCAGGTGAATCTGAGACTCATCCTGGGAGGAACACCTGGGCCAGGCACTCCACCCCTGTCTGGAGGGCCAGGCATCCCCATCTGGAGGGCTAGCTCAGGCTTTGCACACAGCTGGCCTAAGCAAGGGAGGAACGCATGTGCTGGCATAACCTGGGGCTTTGGTGACGTTCAGGGCAGGACAGCGTCTCAGCTCTGACATCTGAACAGGCTCTGTCCCTTCCTTGGGCCTCTGTTTCCTGCCCAGACCTCTCGGGGTGCTGCAGATGCTGTGGACACTTGCCTACACCTGTTGGGTCCCTTTCAACAGACCCATGCACCCCCTGAACTGCCCATGTGTGCCCCCGCCTCACAGGGCTCACTCCTGCACCCTGGCCTGGCCTCCCCAGGCAGAGCTTGTGGGTGACCCTTCTCCAGCCCATCCCAAGGGCCCCAGCTAGTGACCCATGAGAGCCAGACCCTATCTACTTCCCCGAGATGGAATTTGTGCCCTGAGCCTCCTGCAGCATCTGGCTGGGGTGGGGCTTCTCCCCAACAAACCACTCATATCAACAATTGTTGGTGTGGGGGACTGCTTCCAGAACCAGCCACAGACTCTGGCATAAATCCCCCCACAGAGCTCAGGCCCACCTGACCTGACCCCATAAGACAGCAGCTCTCATCACTCATCTTGGAAAGCACCCATGATTATGGATGATAAGCCCTGTTCTCAAGGAGAGGTGAGACTGTGTGCATTCCCGAGGGGCTCTGTTTGCCTCCCTTGAAGGAGGAGGACAAACCATGTTGGCAAGGCCCATTCAGAATACTTCTCTTCAGGAATCAGACTTATTTGATTCTAGGAATGGCTGGCACTGGAGAGCCCTTGTCCCTCAATATCCCAAATAAGGCAGAAGGAAACAGGGCTTGGATGTTGAGCAGGAGCCTGCTTGTCACCTGCCTAATGTCTCATCTCCCCTTCTCCCAAGATGACCAGGTGAGCAGCTAAGACCACCTTTCCACCTCCCTAGCAAGCAGGATCGGAGAAGGCAATGGCACCCCACTCCAGTACTCTTGCCTGGAAAATCCATGGACAGAGGAGCCTGGTAGGCTGCAGTCCATGGGGTCGCTAAGCGTCGAAACGACTGAGCGACTTCACTTTCACTTTTCACTTTCATGCATTGGAGAAGGAAATGGCAACCCACTCCAGTGTTCTTGCCTGGAGAATCCCAGGGACGGGGAAGCCTGGTGGGCTGCTGTCTCTGGGGTCGCACAGAGTCGGACACGACTGAAGCGACTTAGCAGCAGCAGCAGCAGCAGCAGCAGCAGCAAGCAGGATGGAGAAGGCAATGGCACCCCACTCCACTACTCTTGCCTGGAAAATCCCATGGACGGAGGAGCCTGGCGGGCTACAGTCCATGGGGTCGCAAAGAGTTGGACAGGACTGAAGCAACTTAGCACACACGCATATGTGCACCGCTTGTTTTCTTCCCTTTTCTCCCTGCTTGGAACATATACATGATGTCTGGCACTCCAGAGGCCATTTTGTGACCTTGAAAAGGGAGCCAAATTCTAAATATGCAGAGCAGAAAGGATAGGGGATTCCTGATGATGCTCTGATTTTGGTGTTGACCATCTGGTGATGTCCATGTGTAGAGTCTTCTCTTGTGTTGTTGGAAGAGGGTGTTTGCTATGACCAGTTCAGTTTCTTGGCAAAACTCTATTAGTCTTCGCCCTGCTTCATTCCATATTCCAAGGCCAAGTTTGCCTGTCACTCCAGATATTTCTTGACTTCCTACTTTTGCATTCCAGTCCCCTATAATGAAAAGGACATCTTTTTTGGGTGTTAGTTCTAAAAGGTCTTGTAGGTCTTCATAGGACCGTTCAACTTCAGCTTCTTCAGCATTACTGGTTGGGGCATAGACTTGGATTACTGTGATATTGAATGGTTTGCCTTGGAAACGAACAGAGATCATTCTGTCATTTTTGAGATTGCATCCAAGTACTGTATTTCGGACTCTTTTGTTGACCATGATGGCCACTCCATTTCTTCTGAGGGATTCCTGCCCACAGTAGTAGATATAATGGTCATCCGAGTTAAATTCACCCATTCCAGTCCATTTTAGTTTGCTGATTCCTAGAATGTCGACATTCAGTCTTGCCATCTCCTGTTTGACCACTTCCAATTTGCCTTGATTCATGGACCTGACATTCCAGGTTTCCTATGCAATATTGCTCTTTACAGCATCGGACCTTGATTCTATACAGTCAACAAAAACAAGACCAGGAGCTGACTGTGGCTGAGATCATGAACTCCTTATTGCCAAATTCAGACTTAAATTGAAGAAAGTAGGGAAAACCACTAGACCATTCAGGTATGACCTAAATCAAATCCCTTATGATTATACAGTGGAAGTGAGAAATAGATTTAAGGGCCTAAATCTGATAGATAGAGTGCCTGATGAACTATGGAATGAGGTTCATGACATTGTACAGGAGACAGGGATCAAGACCATCCCCATGGAAAAGAAATGCAAAAAAGCAAAATGGCTGTCTGGGGAGGCCTTACAAATAACTGTGAAAAGAAGAGAAGCAAAAAGCAAAGGAGCAAAGGAAAGATATAAGCATCTGAATGCAGAGTTCCAAAGAATAGCAAGAAGAGATAACAAAGCCTTCCTCAGAGATCAATGCAAAGAAATAGAGGAAAACAACAGAATGGGAAAGACTAGAGATCTCTTCAAGAAAATTAGAGATACGAAGGGAACATTTCATGCAAAGATGGGCTCGATAAAGGACAGAAATGGTACGGACCTAACAGAAGCAGAAGATATTAAGAAGAGGTGACAAGAATACACAGAAGAACTGTACAAAAAAGATTTTCACAACCCAGATAATCACGATGGTGTGATCATTGACCTAGAGCCAGACATCCTGGAATGTGAAGTCAAGTGGGCCTTAGAAAGCATCACTATGAACAAAGTTAGTGGAGGTGATGGAATTCCAGTAGAGCTATTTCAAATCCTGAAAGATGATGCTGTGAAGGTGCTGCACTCAATATGCCAGCAAATTTGGAAAACTCAGCAGTGGCCACAGGACTGGAAAAGGTCAGTTTTCATTCCAATCCCAAAGAAAGGCAATGCCAAAGAATGCTCAAACTACTGCACAATTGCACTCATCTCACATGCTAGTAAAGTAATGCTCAAAATTCTCCAAGCCAGGCTTCAGCAATATGTGAACCATGAACTTCCTGATGTTCAAGCTGGTTTTAGAAAAGGCAGAGGAACCAGAGATCAAATTGCCAACATCCACTGGATCATGGAAAAAGCAAGAGAGTTTCAGAAAAACATCTATTTCTGCTTTATTGACTGTGCCAAAGCCTTTGACTGTGTAGATCACGATAAACTGTGGAAAATTCTGAAAGAGATGGGAATACCAGACCACCTGATCTGCCTCTTGAGAAATCTGTATGCAGGTCAGGAAGCAACAGTTAGAACTGGATATGGAACAACAGACTGGTTCCAAATAGGAAAAGGAATACGTCAAGGCTGTATATTGTCACCCTGCTTGTTTAACTTCTGTGCAGAGTACATCATGAGAAACGCTGGACTGGAAGAAACATAAGCTGGAATCAAGATTGCTGGGAGAAATATCAATAACCTCAGATATGCAGATGACACCACCCTTATGGCAGAAAGTAAAGAGGAACTAAAAAGCCTCTTGATGAAAGTGAAAGTGGAGAGTGAAAAAGTTGGCTTAAAGCTCAACATTCAGAAAATGAAGATCATGGCATCCAGTCCCATCACTTCATGGGAAATAGATGGGGAAACAGTGGAAACAGGGTCAGACTTTATTTTTGGGGGCTCGAAAATCACTGCAGATGGTGACTTCAGCCATTAAATTAAAAGATGCTTACTCCTTGGAAGGAAAGTTATGACCAACCTAGATAGCATATTCAAAAGCAGAGACATTACTTTGCCAACAAAGGTCCATCTAGTCAAGGCTATGGTTTTTCCTGTGGTCATGAATGGATGTGAGAGTTGGACTGTGAAGAAGGCTGAGCGCCGAAGAATTGATGCCTTTGAACTGTGGTGTTGGAGAAGACTCTTGAGAGTCCCTTAGACTGCAAGGAGATCCAACCAGTCCATTCTGAAGGAGATCAGCTCTGGGATTTCTTTGGAAGGAATGATGCTAAAGCTGAAACTCCAGTACTTTGGCCACCTCATGTGAAGAGTTGACTCATTGGAAAAGACTGTGATGCTGGGAGGGATTGGGGGCAGGAGGAGAAGGGGACGACAGAGGATGAGATGGCTGGATGGCATCACTGACTTGATGGACGTGAGTCTGAGTGAACTCCGGGAATTGGTGATGGACAGGGAGACCTGGCGTGCTGCGATTCATGAGGTTGCAAAGAGTCGGACACGACTGAGCGACTGAACTGAACTGATGATGCTCTAGAATTATCACATCTGTCCTGGGAATACCTGAATTCTTGGACCTGTGAGAATAGACCTCTATTTTATCTAAGCCACTGTTTCCCAGGTCTCTTCTGCTGCTAAGTCGCTTCAGTCGTGTCCTACTCTGTGCGACCCCATAGATGGCAGCCCATTAGGCTCCCCCATCCCTGGGATTCTCCAGGCAAGAGTACTGGAGTGGGGTGCCATTTCCTTCTCCAATGCATGAAAGTGAAAAGTGAAAGTGAAGTCACTTAGTCGTGTCTGACTCTTAGTGACCCCATGGACTGCAGCCTACGAGGCTCCTCTGTCCATGGGATTTCCCAGGCAAGAGTACTGGAGTGGGGTGCCATTGCCTTCTCCGAGGTCTCTGCTACTTGTAGTTAAATACCGTTCCTAACTAGTACAGATGTTACCACTGGTCTACAGTTTTGGTCCAGAGTGAAACAGGATTCTCTCTTCCTGACCTTCCTTCAACAGGCTCACCTGGTCCTGCTCACAGAGGCTTGATGACAAGAAGCAGGTAGCCCTTTAGATCCCTGAGAAAACTATGCCAGTCCTGGGGCCCAGGCCTGCTGAAGACAATCAGAGAAGTCCATCCTCTGGCCTAGGACCAGAGTGGAGACAGGCAACACCCCGGAGGGGGAGGGCAGCTCCTGGTTCTGCACAGGGAAGGGGGAACCGGAAGTGGACACAGTCCAGTCTCCGTCTGTGGGCCCTTCATCTAATGAATGACCATGACAGAGAATCAAAGTGCCAGAGCAGCATGGTTCCTTAAAACGGGGAAAACCCTGGAAACAACTGAACATCCATGAGCAGTAAAATGGGTACATTGTGTGTCTTCAGCTGGGGGTGCTATGCCACTGAATGCCTGCTGCTGCTGGGGGAGACACGTGTGTGACACAGGTGTGACATCCAAGAGGAGATGCCGGATATGGTTGGTTCAGCTGCGTGATTTTATTCTCAGCGTGAAGTTCAAAACCAGGCAAAACCCATCTGGCGGTGGGACACCAGGAAGGCCGTGACCCTGGGGAAAGCAGCACGTGGGGCAAGGAGACTCTGGGTGCCAATGAGGTTCTGGTTCTTATCTGGGCTTTGGTCTCACAGGCATGTTCACTTTTTAAGGTTTGTTGAGCTGTGTACTTACAATCTGTGCATGTGTCTGTGTGGGTTGAATTTATGAAGAATAGGCAGTGATGGGCCCAGAGGAGGGTGGTGACCTGGTTTGGCAGATGTAGCAGAAATCAGGCTTAGCACGTAGTGAGGTCTCCATAAGTGGCGTCACAACTCTGTGGAACTTCTGATGTGAAGGGCTGGGTGTTCCCTTGCAGGTGGGTCAGCTTTGAAAAGGGCTTCACTCAAGAGTGACCATCCCTGTGGCATTTGGGGTGCTGGACCAGTGCAGGATGGTGGAGCCACCTTGACCCCCCCCCAAGCTGCACCGGGGCCCTTTCCCAGCCCCCACTTGAGAGGCCTAGCTTGCTTCTGGGTCCTGCGGCAGAAGCAGGTGCTTAGTATGCACTCAGCACCCCACACCCCACCTGGCTGCAATGCACAGGTTAGGTCTCTTCAAGATAATACCCTAAACTAGTTGTTACCATTGCAGTCAGAGTGTTAGTCAGGGTTCTTTTGCTTGCAAGTGAAGAAAATCAACTCAAACTGGCTTAACAAGTGAGCCAGGAAGAGGAGGAGGGAGAGGGGAAGGAGAGAGGGAGGAGAGGGGAGGAGTCTACATAGATCCACTGTATAGCTCATAGCTGCTGTGGGCTTTCTCATCTTGTGAACGTACTATCATTCAATGATCCTTCGTTGACAGAAATCTGAATTGTGACCAACGTAACCAGGGGCCGTGTGCGTGGACCTGTGCACACCAGGGCGAACACTCCCCTGGGCTTCTCCTCATGGGGGCAGGGCCTTGGATGAAGGAGCGCATGTGTGCAGATTCCCTAACCTTGTGGGTGTCCCCCCTACCCCACCCCAGCCCCTGCTGTGCAGCTTTGCCCCCGCGATGCTCTTGCCCCCAGGGCTTTCTCCGCATGTCCTCGGCCACTGTAAGTTTGTGCCGACCTGACGGGCCCGTGGCGTCTGGTCCTGTTTCCTGCCTGTCTGCCCCAGGGTCACGTGTGGGACACATCTGAAGCTTGTGATACCTGGGCATGTCACCTCTTGGTGTCCTTTTCCAGATCGCTATCTGTTTGCCTTTTTCTTGCTGATTTGTGTGGCTTTTTTACACGGTGGACGGTAGCTCTCCATCTGTTCTGTGGGGATGGTAGTGCTCCACCTATTCTGGTTGATGGGTTACGTTTCCTCAGCTGGTTGTCTCACTTGCAGCCCTGCTGATGGGGGTTTGCGTGTTTGTTTTGTCTTGTGCTCGGCGTTTGGAGGCATTTCCTCCTGTGCTTGTGTAATCATATTTGTCATTCCTCCTCTCTGTCCTTTCTGGTTTCTGTCTTAGGGATCCCCCACTCTCAGCCTCCCTCTGCAGACCACCTGCCCACTCCCTAGGCTGACACAGCCTCTGTCCCGTCTCTGGTCCTTCATGGAAAGCCAGAAGGCCATCCTCCTCCCTGCCTGGCATAACCCTGCCCTGGATCCTAACCGCCCTCCTGTTCACCTCTCTGTCGCATCCTGGCCCACCATCTAACTTTTCGTCTCTCTGGAGCCTTGGAGTGCAGCCTGCTTACCCTTCCCTGATCTGACACAGTGCTCCCACACCTGTGCATCGACACCCTGCCCAGTCCAGGCCAGGGTCTGCACACAAGGTCAGTCTTTCTCCAGAAGGGAATCAACTGGTTGGTCGTCCAGAGGATTCCGGAACGATCTAGAATCATTGTCTGTGGCTTTGCCCCAGGTCAGCCCTGCTGGTGCCTACTTCTGCCTTCTCAGCCCAACCTCAGCCTCCCCCACCCCTCCATCATGTCTGCCGTGATGGGGCACTTCACCTGCAGACCAGGCTTGTCAGACAGGCGTCCAGCCCTCCTGCAGCAGGCTCTCCTCCCCTGCTGGCCAGTGGCGGGGGCATGAGGGCATGAACGGCCTGAATAGTATCTCCACAGACAGAGCAGCTGTAGGGAAAAAGGTCGCTGTCAGCAAACCCCATCCTGGGCTCCAGGTGCCCAGGTCGGGGCTGCCTTGGCCGGAGCATCTATTTCCCTCCGTGCCCTCTGTGGGCTCCAGAAGACCCCGCCCTGCAGGTGGCAGGAAGGGGGCCCCCCACCACCGCAGACAGCTTGGTCTTCACTTTCGCCTCCTGTTTTCATTGGCAAAGGGCCCAGCCGATGTGACTGGAAGCCGCTCTCGGGTGCGCTGGCATGTGGCTGGTTCCCATTGCTCGGCAGTCTGCTGGGGTCGGCGCACATTTCTGCAGCACCCGCTGTGTTTTCTTGGTTCAGTTGGGGGGTTTGGACTGGGGCTGCAGCCTTGAGCAAAGATGGCACTTTGGACCCTCCCAGAAGTGGACAAGACAAGCTAGATTCACAAGAATCGTTGGGGGACCTCCTGTGGTGAGTGGGGCGGGGCCTGAGAAGGCACGGGGAGGGGCTTGAGCAGGCAGTGGGAGGGACATGAGCAGGCAAGGGCGGGTCCTGAGCAGGCGGGGGAGGGGCTTGAGCAGGTTGGGGAGGGGCTTGAACAAGCAGTTAGAGGCTCTGGCCCACGGAGGAGTCCTTGGGCCCTGCAGCTGGAGGCTGTCACCTGACTGCACGTCTTGTGACAGTCTCTGGAAAGGCTGTTGGGCAGCGCTCCCCCACGGCTGCTGTCACAGGGAGATGGGAGGCAGCTGACATCTTCCCAGGGTGCAGGGAGCAGCTGGTGCCAGCGTCTGCAAGAAAGGAAACACCCCTCCTCCTGTCCTCTCTGGTGGTAAGGACAGGGACGTAGTTGTGAACCATCTCTAGTCTTGTGGGCGAGGGAAACGCCCCAGGGTGGCCAGACAGGAGCCGGGGACCCAGCTTTACGAAGCTGAGCCTCGCGCCAGCCCCTATCGGTGGACTCCGTCTGTTTAAGCCGCTGGTGTGAGGTGCAGCCGAACCTGGTTCCTAAACATAGGTGTCCCAGTCTTCTTGGCCACAGCCGGAGTCTGTGCAGCAAACAGTGGCTGGAGACCTGCACAGGCCCCAGCCCTCAGCGCGGAAGCTTAACTACGGGAGGGAGGGCGAACTACGGGAGGGAGGGCGAGGGAGGAACTCTTCTGGGGCACGTGACGCCTTTTTCTATGTGTAAAATACATATAACAAATGTACCACTTTAACCATGGTGTTTAGTTCAGTGGCTTTATGTCCATTCACATTGTCCAACCATCACCACCATCATCTCCAGAACTTATTCATCTTCCCAAACTGAATCTCTGAAACCCTCACTCCCTACCCCTCCCCCAGCCCCTGGGACCCACCTTCCACTTCCTGTCTCCATGGACTGGAAACTCTAGCAACCCCCTATGAATGGAATCATGCTGTGTTTGTCCTTCAGTGTCTGGTTTATTTCACTAATGTCCTCACAGTTCATGCATGTCCTCGCAGGTGTCAGAGTTTCTGTCCTTTTAAGGCTGAATAATATTCCATTGTGTGGATGGACCATATTATGTCATCTATTCATATGTTGATGGCACTTGGGTAGTTTCTTACTTCACTTATTTAATTTTTTGGCTGCTCCACATAGCATGTGGGATCTTAGTTCCCCTACCAAGGTTTGAACCCACGCCCTCTGGAGTGGAAGCTGGAGCCTTAACCACTGGACCACCAGGGAAGTCCCAACTCTTGGGTGGTTTGTCTTTGGCTGAATGATGCTGCTGTGAACATGGTGTACAAGTATCTCTTTGAGTCCCTGTGTTCAGTTCATTTGGGTATATTTATACCTGTATGTCGGAGTCCATGGGGTCATGAAGAGTCAGACACAACTGAGCGACTTCACTTTCACTTTTCACTTTCATGCACTGGAGAAGGAAATGGCAACCCACTCCAGTGTTCTTGCCTGGAGAATCCCAGGGACGGGGGAGCCTGGTGGGCTGCCGTCTATGGGGTCACACAGAATTGGACACAACTGAAACGACTTAGCAGCAGCAGCATACCTGTAAGTAGAATTACTATCTAACAGGTTAATTATGCATATGACATTATAACTTGTTTTCAACTTACTTGGAACCTCACTCCTAACAAGGCTAGTCCCTCCCAATCCAGCTGGGAGGTGGTCAGTCCGGTTGTCCAGAGCTCTGGGCTCCATGGCCCAGGAGGCCTGAGGCGTGTGGCTTGGGACCAAGGCTGATGGCAGTCCCTTGGCCCTGTCTTCAGAGCTGGGGGTCTTGGTGTGGGGCCCCCTTACAAACACTTCTCCTGTGATGCTGCAGGTGCCAACAGGTATATCCCCCAGGAAGTCCAGTTACAGCTCTCCAGAGGCCGCCACCAACCACCCCACCCTGGGCTCCTCGAGGTGGAGGACAGCTCCTCGGGAGTGAGGGGCAGGCTGGGAAGATGGGGTGCCAGGTACCAGGCCTCCCCTCCCAAGTCACAGGGAGAGCACAGGCTGAGCCCAAAGGGCCCATCTCCCTCCCAGGGCCTCGCCTGGCTCCCAGTGCACCCTGCCCCTGTGAGGGGCTCTCTCTGGGGGTGAAGCCCCTGCTGACTCCCCGCCCAAGACGGGGAGAGACACAGGCGGGCAGAAAAGGGCTGGGGTCATCCTCAGGCAGGATCCCTGACTGCCGGCTGGGAGGCTGCTCCCAGAGGAAGTTGCGAAATCTCCCTCGGGACTAATTTGGGTTTTGGTTCGGGGCCAAGCAGGCCTCTCTTTATGACTCTGGGAATGTTCCCGGCGGTAGACATTCCTCCCGTGACGTGGCTTCATGAACACTAGACTCCTGGCCTCCTGCCCTTCCTGGGGGACTGCATGCTCTGCTTCCCCGAAAAGAGGAGGAACCGCCAGCAAGAGGATCAGCCCCTCCGGTACGGGTGATGTCACATCGCAGGGCTCTTGGCAGGGGGTCTGGTCCCAAGCCCTCTTCTTGGTGGCTCCCTCAGTGCTGGCAGAGGAGGGGCCTCAGGCTGGCAGAGCCAGGCTGGACCCCGGGGGCACGGCACCCTGGCCTCCCTGTGTTGTTCCTGCTTTTCCCGGACCTGCCCTCACCTGCATCCTCACGACCAGCACATGGTGATGAGAAGAAGCTGTGACAGACGGAGGAAAGCAGGCCAAGGATACAGACAGCATAGAGAAAGAAAAGACCAAAAATGGGTGCACTCCACTTGGGGGAAACAGTGAGGCCCACCTGGGGCGTGCTGGACTGGCTTGGGTCTTAATAGTTTACCACGAACCCGCAGTCAGGAAGTGGGGAGGACAGGTGCCCTGAGCGGCCGGTGTGGTGGTGGTTCACCCTTTCTGGAATGCTGGGATGCCACCAGGCGGGACCTGCCAAGTGCCTTTAAAAGCCAGCAGTATCTCCCACCCCACCCCGGCCTCCCACCTTAGAATCTCCCCAAAGAGGCTGAGCAGAGATGTGGCAGAGGTGAACGGACAAAGTTGTTTAGAAAGGTGACAAAAGAAAGAGCTAAGTCTGCTACTGAGAGCTACTCAGAGTGGTGTTTTGGAAGGAGTTTTTATTACACAGGAAAACGCTCATGATATAATGTTACACGAAGAGGCCGGCGTACCCAGTTGTGCGTCTTCAGGGAAGGAGGCCAGGTGATGGCTTGTCACCTGGGCTGTGAGCGGTAAAGGGGGCATCTCCCCAAGGACTGAGGGACCCGGTCCAGGGCCTTTAAAATTTCTGTTCTGGAATAATTCTAAACCTACAGAAAATTTCTGAGAGTAAAGAAAGAACTTCCAGGATACCATTCGCCTCGCATCACTGTGATCAGCGCCTCATCACGTTTGTTCTCTCATCATGCTTTGCGATCACATGGGGAGTAATGTGATGCTACGCTGTGTGTGTCATATGTAAGAGTTAAACAGAGCGGCGTATCACGTATGCACGTTTACTGAGGTGTTCTTCGAGCCACTCAACGGTCAACTGCACACCTCAGGCCCTTCACTGTGAAGACTTCCAGGTGATCCCTTGGGGTCCTGAGATCAAGGGCATTCTCTTCTCAAGGGCAGTGATAGAATTCACAAAATTAACGCAAATAGACCTGGTATATGGTCCACTTCAAACTTTGTCACCAGCCCAATAACAGTCTTTATAACCCTTTCCCCCACCCTACCCCCACAAACCAGGGCCACGTCTATTTCACTTCCTTTAATGCTGAAAATGGCTCTCTGCCTTCCTTCGTTTTCCATGACGGTACAGAGTTACTTTATACAACGTCCGTCACTTTGGGTCTGTCACTTTTGGGTCAATCACTTTTCTGGTGATTAGATTCACGCGTGCACTTTGGGAACATGGTGGCAGAGACCCCTCAGGCATCTCAGGAGCCTGAGCTAGAGGCTGGGTGTCCTTGCTTGCAGGAAAAACCCTTGCACGAGTGTCTGGGGGTCTGGCAGGTCGGGGAACCCAGGTGCCCTCAGTGGGGGCCTGCCCACCAGTGCAGCCCACCTGGGCTCCTTCCCTCCCCTTCCCTGCCTCCTTTCCCCAATCATCTATCCTGATCCCTTCCACCCAAGCCGCCTGCCCTCAGAACCCATCTCAGGCTAGGGTACCCCCAGCCACGGAGCTCGTGCAAGAGCCCTGATGCTCTCCCACCCGCCGTGGCCGGCCATGAGGTGTAACTGGACATTCTCAATCTGTAAATTCCACACAGTCCTGACCTGCCCTTGTGCTCATTTCTGGTCCCCTGCCCTGGGGGGCTGGCCTGTGGGAGGCATCTGGTGGGTGCTGCTGGAGTGTGGTTCCTGAACAGAAGGCAGGAGAGGGGGGCCTGAGGGACAAAGCACCTTTCCCCAAGTGACCTGGCCACAGTTTGGAAGGGCTGAGTGCCATCCACAGCAATCCTGCCAAACCGGCTGGAACCTGTCTGGCTGCACGCAGGGCCCCTGAGACTTGAGTCTCCCCACTCGGGGGCAGGTGGCGTCAGACAGGCCCCCAGAGGCATTCCCAGTGCTGGGCCCCTCCCTGGACAGAGCCCACTCCAGACCTGCCTGGGGCCACACCCTGTGATGGTCCAGCTCTTTTATATATAAACCCAGATGGACTGCAGAACTCGCTGGTCATCACTGAACACATCCAGTGTGCTGGACACCAGGCTGGGCAGTGGGCTCTCACGGGACTTCAGCCTCCTAGGGGAACTGGGCCTGAGCGAGTGCTCTCAAAATTCCAGTGCTGGGCAGGGAATGAGTGGGCGGCTCTGAGGGCTGAGGACAGCAGGGCAGATGTGGGGGCAGATGGAGGGTGGCTTGGCTTGCAAAGATGAGTTCAAGCAGGGCAACCGCAAGTGCAAAGGCCCCGAGGCTGGAGACCCCAGAGGGAAGCCAGAGGGGCAGCAGGTTGGGCAAGGCTGGGATCATGGTTGCTGATCAGGAGAGATTCTGGGTAGGCTGAGAGGGCCCCCCCAGGGTGGTGACAGGAAGACAGCCAGAACTGAATCTGTGTTTCTGATCAAGTCCTGTTCAGTCAGGACTCCACCAGAAGGTGCACGGGGAGCCGGGCTGTGACCGACCTCAAGACACAGGCCCTGGGATGGGTGTGGGACCTCTGCCCACTTTACACTCCAGGTAACTGAGGCTCAGAGATGGGAGGGAATTTCCCAGGCTCCCCAGCGGCACCCTGTGGAGCCCCTGACACCAGGCTGTTCTCCCCCCATGCCCTGACGTCCTCTTGTGGCCAGTGCTTCTGTCCCCTAAGAGGGAGGAGACCAAAGAGGGAGGGGTTTCCCGCATGAGCTCCGGCCTGCAGCCCCGCCCCACCTCTTCGTGTTCTCACAACTCGTTTTGCTCTATGTACTGCCCTCACTGCCCAGGAAGCAATAACACACAAGGACAGGGGACTGAGTGGGTCATGGGGCTAACGGGCAGAGGTGAAGGAATGGACTCAGGCACCCTTCTCTGCTCATCAAGGCCTGACCCTACTTACAGAGGCCAGCCCACATGACCTTGGGTCTGAACTCACCTCCTGCTGCTGTCTCCTGTGGGGCTGCCTGACAGGCTCCGGGCTCCCAACTGGAACCAGAGGATACGTAGAGATCCTTCCAGCAGGTCTGGACAAGCAGGGCCTGAACGCTGGCCAGTGGCTGCTGCCCCCCTCACCTGTCAGCTCCACGGGGTACCTCCCACTGAGGCCTCTGCCAGGCTACTGGGCTTCCTCGGGGCTTCTGTCATGACCCCTGGAGCTGGCACGCGAGCTCAAGGCCTCTCTCAGTAAGGAAGTTCTGTCCTCTCCAGCCTCAGTTTCCCCTGCAGTGAAGGGTGGGAAGGGTCTGGAGAGGCGGGAACAGATTCCCAGAGTCCCGGGACCGCCCACGCCCTTTGTCCCAGGATCCTGAGAAAGGCCAGGCTGATAAGGCTGTGGGTGGCCAGATGACAACATTCTTGGGACTCCAATGAGGTGGGAGGGGCCCAGGGGGCCACAGCCTGGGCCCCCGCCGGCCAGGGCGCCGCCTTCCTGGCATTTCAGCAATGCGGAGGCGCTGGCCACAGCAGGCAGCCTCAGTCTTAGGAAGGTTGAGAGTTCGAGGGCAGAATGCCCTTATGTGGGAGGGAGGCAGGGCTCCCCCAGACTCTCCGGAAAAGCACTACTGTACCTTCTCCCTGGAGGGAGGACCGCTCAGCCTGTCTGGGGGTGGGGTGCAGCACAGCACTGCCCCCTTCCCCACTACCTTCAGCCCAGCCTCACCCCTAGGCCTCCAGCTGCATTTCAGCCCATGCCTAAAATTCCACCCTCAAGGTACAGTTCTTGCCAGGTGAGGCATCACCTTGGGTGAAAAATGTAGATTTCCTGGCCATAAAATGTGAGCCGGACGGATCCAAATGTTTTCGAGGAAACTGGCTACATGCTACATGCATGCGTGCTAAGTCACTTTAATCGTGTCCGACTCTTTGCGACCCCGTGGACTGTAGCCCACCAAGCTCCTCTATCCATGGGATTCTCCCAGCAAGAATAGTGGAGTGGGTTGCCATTTCCTCCTCCAGGGGATCTTCTCGACCCAGGGATCAAACCTGCATCTCTCGTGACTTCTGCCTAGGCAGGCAGGTTCTTTACCACTAGCACCACCAAGATGGAATCCAAACGGTTTCGAGGAAACCAGCTACTCTGCCAATGCCCAGAGAAAGCTGCTGCAAACAAGCAGGCCCAACAGATGGAGTTGGTCCAGGCCCAAGGCTGCCTTGCCCAAGGGGGATCCTGAAGGCCTTTCCCATGGGTTAGGGGAGTAGGGACCCCAGATCAGTTAAGGGGAGTCCCAAGGCACCTGCACTGGTGTCTTGAGATATGGGTGTGGGGGAAACGGGAGTGCTTAGTGCCCCTGCTTGCCATGGGACCTGTGCTGTCTTTACTCCACTGAGCACCATCTTTTCGTGGGGTCATGTGGTTCTCCTCTTAGAGCTGCTGAGAGGAGAGGTGTGAAGGTGGAGCCAGGGCCAGGCGTACCCCGGGTACTTAGTAAACACTGGTGACCCGACAGATTGCACATGGTCCCCAGACACATTTGACCTCCCAACCTTTTTCTGCGGGGCGTGCCCAGTGGTGCCTGGCAGTGGGAAGACCCCCCTTGTGAGAGGTGAGCTCCCTATTGGTACGTGAGGCAGGTCACCAGAGTCTGGAGGGAATGGGCCTCCAGTGGAGGAGGAGGAGGCTGTAATGGCTGGGGACCCAGGCGGGAGGCCCTGGGAGCCTGGTGGGCCCCTTCCCACAGGACCAGGTTCAGGAAACATCCATACTTCCTGCGAGCATGGCCCAGACGTGGCCGGCAGGGCTCCTGGCGGGGCTGTTAAGTAGCATCCCTGAGGCCCGGTCGGGAGGGAAGCAGGAAGCCAAGGTTCAGAAATCCTTTTTCATTTCCCTTAATGTTAGACCATCTTTTCTTTAGTATATTAGCAACCATCATCCCTCATCAATGCTCAGAGACTCATTCTCTGCCTCTTCTGATATATATATAATATATATATTATATAATATATATGTTTAAGCATATCGGTTGTTGTTTAGTTGTCATGTTATGTTTCTCTGTGACCCCATGGACTACAGCACACCAGGTTTCCCTGTCCATCACCAACTCCCAGAGCTTGCTCAAACTCATGTCCATCGAGTCAGTGATGCCATCCAACCATCTCATCTTCTGTTGCCCCCTTCTCCTCCTGCCCTTTCCCAGAATCAGGGTCTTTTCCAATGAGTCGGCTCTTTGTATCTGTATACTGGTTAACACTAAAAATTATGATATCTTTCAGACATCCAGAAAAATGTAAAGAACATAACAAATATCCACGTTTTCACCTCTTGAACTTAACAAATGTGAGCATTTTCCCGTGTTTCAGGTCTTCTTTCAAAACAAAATTGGACTACACGTCAGATGTTGTAGACAAATGAAACGTGGTCCATCGTATAAGGGAAAATTGTTCAGCCTTGAAAAGAAGCACTGACACACACTACAATGTGGATGATACTGATCTCATTACACTAAGTTAGAGAAGCTGGTCATAGAAGGTCACACAGTACATGCTTCCACATACATGAAGTATCCAGAGCAGGCAAATCCGTAGAGACAGAAAGCAGAACAGTAGTTTCCAGGGATGAGAAGTGGGGAGAATGAGGGTCCAGGGTTTCTGTTTGGGGTGAAGAAAAATGCTGTAAATTTCTATCAGAGTGAGAGGTGCACAAGTCCATGAATAGAATGAAGAGCCCCAAATTGCACATTTAAAAAAATAATCCTATTTAGTTAGTTTTGGCTGCACTCGGTTTTCATTGCTGCTCAGGCTGTCTATAGTTGTGGCGAGCTAGGGGGCTACTCTTCACTGCAGTGCTCAGGCTTACCGTTGGGCTGGCTTCTCTTGTTATGGAGCGTGGGTGCACAGCTTCAGTAGTTATGGCTCCCAGACTCTAGAGCACAGGCTCAGTAGTTGTGACACACAGGCTTAGTTGCCCCGAGGCAAGTGGGATCTTCCTGGATCAAGGATTGAACCTGTGTCTCCTGCGTTGGCAGGCGAATTCTTTACCACTGAACCACGAGGGAAGCCTGGATTGTACGTTAAAAAAAATTCTTCGTTTATTTATTTAACTGGGTCTTGGTTGGAGCATGTGGTATCTATTTTCCTGATCAAGGATGGAACCCAAGCCCCCTGCACTGGGAGTGCAGTCTTAGCCACTGGACCACCAGGGAAGTCCCTAAAGTATGTTTTAAATGAGTGAATTCTGTGATGTGTGAGTTACACCTCTGTAAAGACATGCGTTAGTCTGCCAGGGCTCTGGACAAAGCCCCACAGGCTGGGCAACTTCAACGCTGGGACCTCCTGCCTCCCGGAGCCCACGCAGGACTGGTCCTGCTGCAGCTGCGATGGGAGGAGCCGCCCTGTGCTGCAGACGGTTGTCTTCTTCCCTCGATGCCTGTTTCTGTGTCCAAATATCCTCCTTTTAAGGAGACCTGTAATGTTGGGTCAGGGCCCTGCCCTCATGACCTCATTGTAACCCCAAGCCCCTGTGAAGACCCCATCTCCAGGGAAGGAGACAGTATCATTCTTTCAGGCATGTGGTCATTGATGCAGAGACCCTGAGGGCTCCAGCCAGAAGAACGCACTTGACACATCCACGGTCACTGGAGTCCAGAGCTGCAGCATCTCTCTGCCCCCTACCCCGACCCCCAGGGACTCTGCCTCGTGCCCTGTGTTCCCAGCACTAAGCTCGAGAAGAGCCTGAGGACCCTCGACAGCCACAAAGCCTCAGACACTGGAGCAGAGCACAGGCCAGAAGTGTGAGGACAGAGAAGGAAAACCAAAACCCAGCCTCAGAGACCATCAGGGAAGGCCGCTTGGCCTCAGCCTCATTCGCTGGTGGGGAGCAAGGTCCCAAGCCCGGTGGGACCAGAGGTGGGTGTTGGGGTGCCCAGGGCGGGCGGGGTCAGCAGCAGTGCCTGGGGCTCCTCTTCGCCAAGGGTGTTCTAGAAGCGCCTTGCCCTGGTGGCGGTGCTCATTTGTATCTGGCTCTTTGCGACCCCATGGACTATAGCCCGCCAGGCTCCTCTGTCCATGAAATTTTCCAGGCAAGATACTAGAGCGGGTTGCCATTCTCTTTTCCAGGGGATCTTCCCAACCCAGGGATCAACCCCCCGTCTCTTGCGTCTCTTGCCTGGGCAGGTGGATTCTTTATCACTGAATCACCTGGGAAACACTGGGAGATATCCAACTCCATCCCCTGGGTGGGTGCATTCCATCTCCCCGAGGCCAGGACCAACCACTCATCCTGCTGAGAGCTAGCCACTGTGGCCACCAGTGAACTTGGGGCCAGGAGGGCAGCTGGGTCCTGGCTGAGGCCACAGAGAGGCTCCCTGTGCCCTGCAGGACCTTCTTGAAAGTCTGCATGCGTGTCAGGCTGTCCTGGAGGCCAGTGCCATCCTCGCCCTTCTGGTGCCCACCCCCTGGCCAGTGGTGGCTCTTTTCAGTGGGTTAAAAGCAGACTCTGAGAAGAGCATCTGGGGACAAGATTGGAACGGGGATGCTGGAGATCCTCCCACAGACTCACGCCCTCAGTGGCACCAACTGCCAGCCCATCTGTCTGCTCCTTTCACGGTGACAGGCATGGAGGGACATCAGCTGGGACAGCTCGAGGAGCCGGCCCAGGGTCCTGGCTGAGGCCGTCATGAGCTGTGCAACTTCGGGAAGTCACGTCCTGTTGGAGGAAGGAGCCGGCCTGTCAGCCCCCAGGGAGAGGCTAAGTCGGCCCCAGCACGTCCGCTCCGTCCGCTCCGCCTGCCTGGCCCAGCCCAGCCCAGCCCCACGTCCGCATGCGGAGCGCTGATGGAGTGCGTGTGAAATAACTGTCTCACAGCCCCTGGTGTCAGTCTTCCCTTGCTGATGACAACCAGCCACTGGACCTTCCTCCAGGCCAGGCCTCCCTGTTCAAGCTTTATGCCTGGCCCACCCTGCAGAGGCCTTCCCAGGTGGTAAAAGAATGCCTGCCAATGATGGGGAAGATCCCCTGGAGGAGGGCATGGCAACCCACTCCAGTATTCTTGCCTGGGAAATTCCATGGACAGAGGAGCCTGGTGGGCTACAGTCCATGGGGTCGCAAAGAGCTGGACATGAGTGAATGCTAAACGGCAAACAGCAGCAGCCGCCCTGTGAGACCCCAGGAGGGGATCCTGCCCGCCAGAGGTGGTGGCCCAGCCGGGGAGGGACGGTGTGTCTCCGAGGCCACCCACTTGAAGGAGCGGCAGGATTGACACCAGGCTGCAGAGCTGGTGTTTCTTTTCTCAGGGTTACCCATTTTAAAAAATTGTGTAGATCTGGCGTTGTGTAGTTCAGTGAGCATGTGGGCACACACGTGTGGCTCCTGATGGGGACCTGGCTTCGTCTCTGAGGTCCTTCCTTGCTGTTCATTCCTCAGGTTTTATCATGACCGCTGTCTTTGCAGGGGGAGGATAGGAGACCTCTGAGGGAGGGAGCGGGAGATCACAGCCAGAGAGAGCTGGGACCACACACCAACCCCACCCCCACCCCGACCCGTGTGCTCCAGGCAGGATCTGGGGACCCTGTAATGCTGAGAGATGTCTGGTGGGGGCTGTGTAGGCGGAGTCCTGGCTCCCTGCCCCCTAGTTCTGCAAATGGGGTGAGTGCTCCCAGCCTCTGCTTCACCGTCTGCAGAATGGGCGTGATGGGGTCGGGAGGTCTAGACAAGTCAGGGCAGATGTAACACAGGCTTCCACCAGGATATAACACATACTGTGTTTTACTCCTATTATAAAGTCTCGACGTGTGGTCGAAAGGTCAGATAGTGCCGGTCCTCATTCCTGGAGGTGCTCGGGCTATCATGGGTGGGGGTGGGGAAGCCCTCCGCCAGTGCCTCCCCGGCCCCTGGACAGATGGACAGCCTCCACCTCCGGGTGGGGCCGGGAAGGAATCCTGGCTGATCGCTGACAATGAGCTGCATTCTTCTGAGAGGCTGCCCAGTTCATGGTCCACCCCACTGACTGATGTAAGCCCAGGGCGTGGCCAAGCACACCCAGGGGCAGGTCTGCAGCCTGGTGCCCTGACCATGACCCGGGGATCCGCACGCGCACCCACTCCTTGGGCTGCCAGGCAGCCTAGCGACAGCCACCACAGGCAGGACTTCCAGTTGCACCTCCTTCATGAACTGCAGAGTTCCCACGCTGAACCACAGGCCAGCAGCCTGGAGAGGTCACACCTGAGTCTGACCGGTCATTGGGCAAGGTGAGAGTGGATGCCTGTGGCTGAGCTGCGCCTGGGAAGTGTGCCCACAGCCGCACCAGTCACTGGCCTGTGACCCACCAGGCCTCTCCAGTTCGGGCCAGACCGAACACCCCTCTCCTCCATCGCATCCAGGACCACAGTGGGGTGGCCGGTGGTGGTGGGCTCTGCTCTCCTGAGCTGTCTATTCATTCCAGGAGACTCTGAAGCCTCCCACAGGCCAAGCAGTTTCAGAAGGAAACTCGGGGGTGGGGGTGATTTGTGCAGAAGGAAACAGGACACACATAGCTCTGTTCTCAGCACTGGCCAGGGTTTCAGAGTGAGGGTGACCACAAGGGAGCACAGTCCCAGCTCTGCCCATTGCTCAGCATGGGGTTTCCTGTCCCATTCGTAGGGCCTTGGGGGCTCCTCTGCTAGTGAAGCATGGCTATGCCATTGCTGTGTTTAAGAGGATATTCTTTATACAGTGGCACCAAAAGCCCCTTCTCTCAACATGAAGCCCCAGCTTCTTCTCTAGGCCCCCTGGCCCCAAAGCAAACTGGCTCCTCTGGCCGCCTCCGCGCCAGCTCCAAGATTGCCATCGTGGTGGGGAAGTTAATGAAATGCCAGGTGACCTAAAGCATCTTCCTGTGCACCCAGAGCAACCAGATGGGCCTGTTTTATCAGCCCGGGGATTCAGGGAGAGGAGCCAGACCCTGGAAGAGCAGCCAGACCCCGGGCACTGAGGGAGGCTGGGGAACTGGTCTGAGCACTTCCATATAGTAGGGACTGGAGGGCTCAGGCAGCCTGTGGGGGAGGGGGAGCCAGGTGGACGGTACTAGTGAGGGTGTTCAAGTCAGTGCCCAGTAACCAAGAGAAGAGAAGGGAGCCTGAGGATCAAGTGAAGCTTAGCTTCAGGTACGGTTTGCTCCAGGACCCTGAGGTTCAGGGTGTGACTAGTGACTCCTCTCCCCCATTGTCCCCCAAAGCGTAGTTACCTTCCTCCCTGGGACACAATGGTATTCTTACTAGGTCTCCCTCCTTCCACTCTCCCCTCATCCCCCACCATGTATCCATTCTCCACGCATTTTAAAAACCATACCCTTCCCCTGCTTTAAATCACTGCCTGTGCCTTCCTGGTGCCCTTAAAATAAAGCAGAAACTCCTGGCCAAGGCCAGTGGCCCCCAGAGACCTCCCCAGCCCCATCTCGGTGTCCCCTCTGTCCCCTCCCTGCTCCTTCCGCCCTCACGGGCTCTGTCCCTGCTGCGCCTTGCTGACACATGACGTGGCGGCTCCTTCTCTTAGGTGCAGCTCAGGTGTCCCCAGTCCTGGGCCACCAACACTGCGGCCCCTCTAGTCACTGTCCAGACTGTGCCTCCAGCAGGAACTTCTGTGATGATGGAAAAGTCCTCTCTCTGTGCCGCCCAGCTTGGTGTCCACCAGCCACACGTGGCTAAGGCTCAGCTGAGATGTGGCTGTTGCAGCCAAGGTGCCTTTCATTTTACTGAGAGGAGCTGTGGCTGGTGGGTACCCTGGTCGGAGCCGCCTGGTGTCACATGGGGTGCGCTTGGCATGAGTCGACGTGGTTTTATTTCTGTGTTTCTTGTCTGTCTCTCTGACCAGAGGGTAGGCTCCATGAGGGTAAGGGTTGTGTCTGTCTTGTCTGTGCCTGTATCCCCAGGGCTCAGAACTGAGCCTGGCTTCAGTAGGTGCTCAATACGTGTTTTTAATATATTTATATTTATTTGGCTGTGCTGGGTCTTAGTGAACTCTTAGTTGTAGCATATGAGATCTAGTCCCCTGACCAGGAATTGAACCTGTGCCCCCTGCATTGGGAGCACAGTGTCTTAGCCACTGGACCATCAGGAAAGTCTCCATCAATACATGTTTGTTAAATGAATGAGTCACTCCTACGGGCTGTGAACCCTGGGATACCGGGCTCTTTAAAGGAAATGCTAGTCCTGCTGGGGACTTGCTGTGTGTCCTCAGGCCAGGATCTTGCCCTCTCTGGGCTCAGTGTCCTCATCTGTAAAACTCTGGGGCTCTGAGGATTCCTGCACCTGTTACTCAATCCAGCTGTTCCCGTTCACCCATCACCTCAATCTCTAACCCCTCCCCCAGCCCACACCCCTGCTCACCTGTAAACAAATTACCTTCAGGCAGTACTTTTGGGGGCTGTGTTTTAGGTAAAATACTCTCTGAAGGGCAAAGTCAAGGGGCCCCCAGGAGCCATGCTGAGCCAGGCTGGTGGCTGCATCGTGTGTACACAAAGGAGTGGACTCCTGAAGCTCCGAGCCTGGACTCTGCAGCTGGCCTGCCCTTGACCTTCTCACCCTGTGGCTGGGACTTGGGTGCTCGTGGGGCTGCTTAGACCCTACGTAGGGACTTGCAGGAACCAGGGAATTGAGAAGCTGGTGCTGACTGAATGGCCCAAACTCTGAGCCTTGATCCCAGCACTCCCACATACATGCACACATATGTACACTCAGTGGACACAACACACAACTACATACAGTAACATACACAGAGGCATGGACATGCCTGAGATGCCCAGACATACAACAGACATACAAGCAAACACAACTCAACCGATCAGAGCAGACACATAGACACAAACACACACATGCACACTTGTATGCATACACAGTGCAGACACACAGGCAGTCCCATGGAAGCACCGATATGGAGGCCTCAGGGCCAGCCAGACAGGGCAGCTGCCCACAGACACACATCAACATGGAGCCTTGTCTCACACGTGTACAGCAGAGACATAGACGTGTGCTTCTGTACAACACACACGCACAGAGTTGTGGACTGTGGGTGACATGCCAATACTCGTGTAGCATACACGAGTAGTGTACACTCGTGGTAACACACCAATACATAACATGGCCATGCCTACGTACACCCTCAAAGATGGCCAGACCCCCCAGATACACACAGACATGGACGCCCGAGGGGATGCTGGATCCATCACTCACACGCACGCACATAGAGTGACCTGCCGAACCAGAGGGTCAGAACCTGGGCACGTGGGCGGTGAGTAAACCTCTGCCCCATCCTGGCTGTGTTCATGGGTGAGGCTGGGAGAGTGGCATGCCCCGCCTCTAACCCCCTCGACAGCTGGCTGTCTTCCAGGCCCAGGTGTAGAGGGGGGCGAGGCGGGATGGCGCTGCTGGCACCCAGCTTGCAGGCCTCTCGGCTCCCCAGCCCTCTTCTCCTTGGCCACGTGACCCTGGAGGCCCTCTCCCCACAGCTGAGTGGGCCCTAGAGACTTTGGTAACAGCCTGGATTTCGATTTCTTCTGAAAAATGAGAAGATCCATCAGGACTGGTTCCACGTCCTGCAGGACGACTGGTTGGAACCAAGAGGCCGCTGCCCATTTCAGAAGGACAGTGGCACCTCTCCCCAGCCCCGGGCCTGCAGCCATGGGAGTCTGCACCCAGACATTGTTTTCCCACGTGTTTGTGCGTGTATTTTGCATATACCTCCATTCATGTATATACACACACTTGGTTGGTGACTTATTACAAAACTGGAGTCATTCAGCAAAAACTATATGAGCCTAGACACAGATTCCCCCTTTAATGTATCATGTACCCGTCCCTATGCTAAGAAATACCTACCTTCCGCTGCCTTAAAATACTCTACTTTTTGAAACGACTTAGCTTTGTAGCCGGGAGAGCACACTCTGCTCCTGTCCACACTTCACCCAGCCTCCCCGAATGCGAACCTCCCCTACTAAACCATGGCACGTTTGCCAAAACTAAAACATTAACGTTAGTAAATTATCATTCACTAAACCAGGAGCTTCATCAGGATTTTGCTAGTTCTTCCCCAGCTGTCCTTCTCCTATTCCCAGACCCCGTCCGGGATCCCACTTGGGGTTCAGGCCAAGCTGCTTCCTCTCCTCCTGTTCCACAACCTTGACAGTTTTGAAGCACGCATTTTGTAGAATGCAGGTTCATTTGGGTTTGTCTGATGTTTTCTCGTGATGTGACTAGGGTGGCGGTTTTGGGGGGAGATCCGTCTCACTGCATCACATCTGGGCACCTGAGGTCTGTGTGATCCATCACAGCTGATGTCCAGGGGGAGAGTCTGCTGGGCTTTTCCACCGTGACATATGACGGTCCCCCTTCCCTACCCGAGCCTGGGCTGCCCACCGGGACGTTGGGCCGCACTCGAGGAAATGGGAGCATCTTTGAGTATTATCACAACCAGCTCAATGACGGGGCCACATTCCATTATGGATCTGCCCTTGTTTATTGAGCTGGGACCCTAGCGTCTTTCAGTTCTGTTGCTTTCAGTTTTTCCTTTTACAAACAAAGCAGCAGAGAACGACACTGAAGCTCAACCTCACATTCAACAAATATTTTCCAAGCAGCCTCTCTGTGACAGGCGCGGCACACCCGGCAAAACGGCGTCTGCCTCCCTCTTTCATCTTGTTTTCCTGGAATAAATTCGTGGGTCGGGATTGCTGGGCCAAAGATAAGCACATTTTTAAGTCTTTGATAAGTGTCACTAAACAAACCTCCAGGAGGATTGTACCAGCCTGCCCTCTGGACAGGCTTTCTTTTCTGTTTCAACCTTTATTATTATTGTTATGAAAAGAATTCATGTTTCTATGAGATAACTAGAAATGACTTACTGGACATTAGATGATGTTAAAGAATTATTATATTTTTAGGTGCGATCATGGTGTTGTGGCTGCTTTAAAAAAAAATAGTCCTTATCTTTCAGAGACACATGTTGAAATTTGTGTGTGTGTGTGTGTGCACCTTGCTTTACTGCAATATTCATTTTATTGTAATGGTCTGGAACCAAACCCACAGTGCCTCCAAGGTATGCCTGGGTGTGATCTTTGCACACAGTGAAGTGTTTATGGAAGAAATGGTATGAGTGGGGGTTCTGCTCTAATATAATATGGGAGGGGAGGAGGGTGCCTAAAAGGAGACTCATCCTGAGCTGGTGACTGTGGAGCTGGGAATGGGAATACCAACCTTCATCACAGGATTCTCTATATTAATAAAAACCAAATGTTTGTACACTCTAAATCTGTAGCTTATCTGAGAGTTCCCACTCTTGTACCTCCCAAGGTTAATGTCAAGTTTGGTGTCTGTGCCTTTAGACTTTCTCTGTGCAAATGCTGTGTGTGGATATATTTTCTATCTCTATCTATCTATCTATATACACTTAAGGCAGGAATCAGCACAACACACACCATTTTCCCATTAGCTTTTTTTTTAAAAGGTTTATTTGAGATGACATTGACTCCTTTATTAACTTTTCTTTTCTTTTTAAATAATTAATTTATTTTTGACTGCATTGGGTCTTCGTTGCTATACGAGGGCTTTCTCTAGTTATGATGCGTGGGTTTCTCATAGCGGTGGCTTCTTTTGTTGTGCCGTACAAGCTCTATAGAGTTTGGGCTCTGCAGTTGTGGCCCACATGCTTAGTTACTCCACAGAACGTGGGATCTTCCCAAACCAGGGCTGGAACCTGCGTCTCCTGCATTGGGAATGGGGCATCTGGACCACCAGGGAAGTCCCTCCCACCAGCTCTTTTATTTTCAAGTAAAAACATAACATTTTTTAATAACTGACTGCATGACATACCCCTACGCTTTCTTCCTACATTTACTTTTTTTTTTTAATTGGAGGATAATTGCTTTACAATGCTATGTTGGTTTCTGCTGTACAACAATGGGAATCAATCGTAACTATATATATCCTCTCCCTCTTGAGCCTCCCTCCCACCTCACCCCCCAACCAGTTTTTAGACTTCACCTTACATTGCAGAAGGCTGACCACTCTGACCCTCTCACTCCTTACTGGCTTCATGGCACTCCCCTATATCAAAAAACTATCATTTATTTATCAGATCTCCCAGAGGTGGCCAGCTGGAGCGTTTCCATGTTTCTATTCTCGAGAACAATGATGCCTTGAGCATCCTTGTCCATGACATACCTTTGTGCACCAGTGTGAGCAGTTCCACACCTGTCTTCCCAGAGGACTCACTAGGTCAGAGGGTGTGCATGCTGAAAATTTTAATAGAACAGCTAAATTTCCCTCCTGCTGGACTTTATCTGCCCAGGTCCTGTTGTATCTGAGGACTGTGGTCATTTGGTGCCTGTGGGAATCAGGTTAGAAGGAGCCTACACGCTCCTCTGACCTCCTCCGAGGGCAGCGCACCTGAGCCCCAGGGAAGGTCGGGGCCCACCTGCCCACAGCACCCTTGGCTGCATAGTGTAAAGCACTGGTTATAAATGGACTGCACACGTCTGAGTTCAGCCTCACTATTTACTGGTTCTACCACCTTGAATGAGGTCCTTGACCTCCCTGTGCCTCAGTTTCCTCATCTGTAAACTGGAAGTAATACTAACCCCAAGCGGCAAGCAGGGAGGGGCCAGCAAGATGGGTTTGCAACATTTGAAGTATAGGTCATTTGGGGTGGCTTTGGAGGGGACTACTGGAAGATGAGGGGGTACCAAGAAGTCCCACCAGGCACCACTTGGTGCTGTGGGAACTGATTTGCGTTTAGTGAGATTATATGTGAGAGAACACAGAACCCAGCATGGAGCACCCTGACAGCGTTCCATGGCCACAGAACCATATGATTCGACATGATGGCTGACAGGGGCTAGTCCAGGACCAGGGAGACCCACCTTCCTGAGAGACTGGCCACGACAGGGAGGCCCGACCGATAGGAAAAGAGGGGACTCAAGGGAGAGGGCAAACTTGGCCCTCTACTTGTTAGTGTAAATAAAGTTTTATTGGAACCCCACCTCACTCATGCATTTATGTATTGCCTATGAAGCCTCCCTGGAACAACAGTTGAGTGGGTACTTGTGTCAGAGACCATGTGGTCTGTAAAACCTAAAACATTTACTAGCTGGCTGTCTAGAGAAGAAGCTTGCCAATCCCAGCACAGGGGTTCTAGGCACAACAGTAAAAGCAGAAAGCTTCTAAGCAACTACTGTCACAAGTATCAAACTAGACACGTCCTGTGTATTAATATATTTCATCCTCACAGTAACCTATGAAGCAGACACTGTTTGTGGCAGCCAGTCTCAGGGGCCCAAGGAAGCACTCCCGGGGATGCAGGCCCTGGGGCGGTGCTGGGGCTGGGCAGTGACACTGACTCGGAAGATGGAGGGATGGTGGACCTGGTGCCAGGGTGGGAGATCCCTGCTGGTTCTGCCTCCTCCCTCCCGGACTTTGGGGATCCCTGAGCTGTGGGGAGAGGCCATGGGACAGAGATGGAAAGGGAAGGCCTCAGCCTGAACACTGTCTCACTGTGCTCTTGTGAGACCTAGCAGAGCCAGGCCCAGTCAGCTCACAGAACCGCAAGAGGCAGTAAAGCAGAGTCGGTCATGAGCTGGGTCAGATGGGTGTTTTCATGCAGCCACATGACCTCCTGGGCCCTCCTAGGCTGGCAACCTCTTGGCTTGTTACTCCCACTCTGCCTGAACCAGTGGGCCGCACCCCCCTGCCCTGACAGCAACCCCTCAAGGAGTTTTTCCAGAGGCTAATTAAATAAGAATATGTGGGTGTAGGGGCCCAGAGTAGGTGTTTTTTAAATCCCTTAAGATTGAAGAACCCCAGCTCCACCACTGTTTCAAAAATTTTCCCAAAGATCAGGCAGGCCCAGCATAGCACCTACAGCATAGCTTCCTGAGTGCTGCTGGGCCCAGGTCCAGCATCTCCGAGGGGGCCCATGAGCTGGAGGGGCAGCGTGGTCCTTGGTGAATCTCATTACCAAGTTTAAAGCAAAGGGGAGAGGATAACCAGCCCCCAGGTTGGAGAACTGTTTGTCAGTTTCCTGTTACCTGAGATACACTCTCACCAAACTAACTCTTCTTGGGTGGATCCTACAAAGCAAGTGCTTTCCTCGGCCAGAGTCAGGCCAAGGATGTTCCTATGTGAGTTACTCACCATGAACCAGACCGAGAGCATTTTCAGGGCAATCCAATCAGCGGACTCTGAGGCAGCGTTGAGAACACACGAGGCACTGACATGCATGACAACGCGGGATCTGCAGACCCACAGCTGAGTGAGGAAAGCCAGACACAGTGCAGATTCCACTCACATGCGGTTCAGGGCAAAAGAGACTCATCCACGGTGAGCCGAGATCAAAGGGTGGTTTCCCTCTAGGTGTGTCTCTACCCTGAGCTTCTGTCACTGAATCTGAGAGTGGGTACATGCACATGTGTGTGTGTGTGCGTGTGCGTGTATGCACGAGTGTGTACATACATGCACGTGTATATGTGTACATACGTGCACGTGTGTATGTGTGCACATGTGTATATGTATTCGTGTGTGCATTTGTGTATGTGCTTGTGTATGTGTATATACGTGTGTTTGTGTGTATATGTGTGTACATGTATACGCATGTGTGTGTGATGTGTATGTATGTGTATGTATGTGTGTGTGTGCATGTCCATGAGTCCTGCTCCCTTATAGGATGGTGTTGGGGCGCAGAGCAGGGAGATGCCCCTGTCTGCATTTGGAGCCCACGTGAAGAGCACTGCCTCGTCATTGCTTGCCTGAGCTTTACATCATCCATAGAGATGTCTGCAGTGGACAGATTGTGAGTGGACAGCCCAAAGAGCATTCACGCGCAGTATTTGGTGTGGTCCCAGGTGCTGTTCTAGGATCCCAGAAACAAGCCAAGGTGATAAGATGCCCTGTGTGCATGGGTATTATACTCTGGTGTGGGAGACACAGCAGTGAGATGGGACAGACAGTTTTCGTCCATTCACTTCGTAAGTGCCTACTCTGTGCCAGGCAGGGAAGCTCTGGGGAAATGGAGCAGGACTCCTAACCCAGTGCTGCTCGCATGGTGCCATGGTCTGGTCCTGTCTGGAGGACAGCACTTAGAGGGTTAAGTATACCTGATTCCCTCTTGAATATTCCCGAATTCATTCTGATCATCTCCCCCTGACTCTGTCCTAGTTCAGGCCACTACCTGGGCTGTGGCAGTAGTTTCCGATCGGTTATGTTTCCAGTCTCCTCCTCTGCTTCATTCTCAGGCAAGCAGCCCTTCTTAAGTGTTCAGTCTAACAACATCACTTACTGGTTCCCAGCTGCCCAGGAAGCTCTGGGGTCGTTTGAAGCCTGTGTGCGTTTGAATCCTCTCTTAGAGGGTATGTGTTGTAACCACAGGCAAGTTCTTTAAATGCCCCGAGTCTCATGTGTGTTTTCTGTAAAATGGATATAAAATGATGATAATAAACATCAACAACCATCTCCCTGAAGAGGCCGGGCTATAACCTATGGTAACAGGTGTCCATTCTGCAAGGGCTGAAGTTCTGTGAGCACGGTCTGCTCGCTCTTTCCGGATCACTCTTGACTCTGCCCTACTTCTGTCTGGAATGCTCGCCTTCTGCCTCATCCTGGCTGGTTCTTACTCAGCTCATGTCTCAGCCCTAGCACTGCCTCCTCCAAGCAGCCCTCCCAGAAGCTGCACGCACACAGCTGGGTCCCCTTGTCTGGACCCTCACAACAGCCCAGGTTGACTGTCTCTGTGCCCTCTGCTCTTATCTGTCTCTGCTTGCTCAGTGTGAGCTCCTCCCAGGTGGCTTGAATCACACATCTTCTGCCCAGCTGCAGACCCTTTCCATTCAAGGCAGGTGCCACATGTGTGTGCCAACTAGAGCTGAACATGCCAGGCATTTTCTTTTTCACTTTTTTAAATTTTTTGGTCACCCCACGTAGCATGCAGGATCTTAGTTCCCAATCCAGAGATGGAACAGTGCCTACTGAAGTGGAAGTGTGGAGTCTTAACCCCTGGACCATCAGCAGAGTCCCCCAAGCATTTTCTTAAGGGCAGGAGCCTTTGAGTTGGCCTTCAGGCATGGGTAAGACTTTAAAAATTACTTTAAAACAAGTTGTGAAGCGAAAGTTAGTCGCTCAGTCGTGTTCGACTCTGTGACCCCACGGACTATAACCCGCCAGGCTCCTCTGTCCATGGAATTCTCCGGGCAAGAATACTGGGGTGGGTAGCCATTCCCTTCTCTGGGGGATCTTCCCAACCCAGGGATACCACATAATACCAAATCCAAAGAAACAAAAGGGCTCACAGTGAAAATTAAAAGTAGGTCACTTCTCACCACCCAGCTCTCTCCCCAGAGGCCAGCATTGGTGTCAGTTTCTGAGGATTCTGTGCACCTCTCTCTGTCCCCCGCCACACACACATTATTTTACTTTGCAAAAATGTAAACCAACAGAAATATTACAAGGATAGGACAATAAACACCCTTTGCCTAGATTCACCAATTAACATTTTGACACATTATGCTAAATATTTTATAAGGATTGTGTCATGTAATGCTCACAACAAGCACACCATCATGCCAGTTTTGTAGATGAGGTAATTGAGGCAGCCGGCAGGGGACGGCACTTGCCCAAGGTCAAGAGCTGGCCTTTCCCCTCAGGTGGCCACAGGATGTGGATCGTGGATCCACCTTTCTTCAGCTCCCTTTGGAGGGAAGTATTGTCTTACACTGACTTGAAATCCACCTCCCTGCGATGTTCATCGGATGCTCAGTGGAAAAGTACACAGCCCTGGAAGCATCTGCTGCTTCTGAAACCTTCCATTCCCTAAGCAACAGCTGCTGTCCCCGCCACTAACACATGCTTCGGTGTCACCTCCTCTGTGAGGCGAGTTGGCTCACCCCCCTGTTTGAAAACTCCGGTGGTGGACTCCTGACTGCCAGCAGAATGACCTTTACCCGTCGGAGCTTGAAACCCGAGGTCCAGGCTGCCAGCCCCATCCCGTCCGGCTCCTTCCTCCCTTACCCCATGCCCTCCCAACCTCTCACCTTCTGCTTGGATTTTCCCTCTTCCCTGAAGCCACCCCTGATCTCCCCGAGGAGCCCCCTCTCTGGGCTGCTGAGCCTTCGCCTGCGCCCCCTTTACAGTCTTCGCCAAGCGGTCTTTTGGTTAGGAGGCTGGAGAGTGGACGACTGGAGAGGGAGTTGGCCCGCCTAGCACAGCGACCCCTCCCTCCCCCAGTGACTTCGGGCCTTAATTTCCTCCAGCACGTCATGGGGGCAGGAATGCCTGGCTCAGTAGCTGGCATCGCGTCAGCCCTCACTAATCTCCCGCAATAGAACTGACAGCTCTTCCAGGCTGACGCCTCTTAGTCACCCCCTCGAAACCCTACCTCCCTCTCGTTAACTTCTCCGCTCCTTAGTATCCGCCCACGTAAAATGTGGATGGGGAGGCTGTGAGCCTCGCGCATATCAAGTACTTGGAACTGTATGGAGCCTTACTGACCGCCACGCGGGGCCCGCGCCCAGTGGGTGTCAAACTAATCCTCTCCGCGTGGGCGCGCGACCGCGAGGTTGCAGGAGCTGTTTGTGGAGCCGGCCGGTAGGCCCCTCTCTTCCCCGCCCCTCCCACAGGCCCCGCCCCGCCTTCAGGCTCCGCCCCCGCAGCTGTCAGGCCCGGCGGCCGCGCGCCCGTCCACCAAGCCTGAACGCCCCACCACTCCCCGCCTTCCTCCGCCTACACACAAGTTACCTTGCGCCAGGCCGCCTGCTGTCCCTCCCCCGACTCCCATTGGCTAGAGGGTTTCTTTGTTAGCCGGGAGGTGGAGCTGCCATTGGTCCGACGAGGCGCCGATCGCGCCGGGACGCGGGCCCGCCCCGCGCGCTGCCCCGCCCCGCGCGCTGGCCCGTCGCCTCCTCGCGCGCGCCCGCCGCCCTGGAGTGCGCCCGGCGCTCCGCTCCCCTTCGCTACGGCTGCGGGCGCCGAGGGCTGCGCGGGCACCAAGCGCGGGGACCGGCGGGGCAGTGGGAGCGGGAGCGGGCGCGCGAGGCCGCGTCCATGGGCCCGGGGTCGGCGGGCGGCGGCGGCGGCGGCGGCGCGGGCGGGCGGCTAGGGCCGCGCGCTCTCTGAGGCTCTGGCCTGCGTGCGCGGCTGGAGGCGGCGGCCGGGGATGCGGCGGCGCCCGGCCTGAGCCCGCGCCCGGCCATGTCGGCGGCCAAGGAGAACCCGTGCAGGAAATTCCAGGCCAACATCTTCAACAAGAGCAAGTGTCAGAACTGCTTCAAGCCCCGCGAGTCGCATCTGCTTAACGACGAAGACCTGACGCAGGTGAGCGGGCGGGGCGGACAAAGCGGCGCCCGCGGGACGAGCGGCGCCCTCCGCTCGCTGCCCGGTGACTCATGCGTTTCGGCGGCTCGGGGCGCCCGGCCGAGCGCGGGGAACAAAGCGCGGGGCCGCTTGCGGCCGTCCGGCTCCGCGCCCCGCCATCTCTCGCCGGTGGCTCCGGGCGGGGGCGGCCTGGGTCCGGGTCTCGCTCCGGACGCGACCCCGGGCCGCCGGCAGGAGGGGCTCGCGGCCTCCCCGCCCCCAGAGTCGCAGCTCCCGGCCGCGTCCCTCGTCCCCGGGGGGCTTCGCAGGCTTCGGCGGCGGAAACCCGCCCACAGCGCGGCGCCGGGCCGTCCCGCGTGCCCGGGCGGGGTTACTGGGACGGCCGGCCTCCGGAGCTGGGCTCTGCGGCCCGGCGGGAGCACTCCCGCTTCCTGGGCCGTCGTGCCCCCACGCGGCCTCTCCCCGGCCCCCATCTCCTCGAGGTCTCCCTGGTCTCTCTGCGCGGGGTTGGGAGCTGACCTCGTCGCGGCGGCTCCTTCCACCGGCTCACCGCTTTCCAGTGGCCGGGGTGGGCCGTTTCTCTCGCTGCGGAGTGGGTGGCCTGGCAGGGATGACGGCACGGGACCCGCCGCCGTCCCCAGCGGCCAGGAAAAGACTCCCGTTACCGAGACTCCACACCCGGGGCGGCAGAGTCAGAGCGTCAGGACCTCAGGGCCCACTCCCGGTGGTGAGTGGGCTTCTAAGGGACATGCCCTTCTCTCCACCGGACTCCTCGCCCGGGGAAGCAGTTCCTGTGACGATGAGGGTCCTGGACCAGGACTCAGGAGACCGAGCTTCTTAGGCTTGCTGTCACTGGCAAGTGTGTGACCTTGAACAAGTCCGTTTGCTCGGTATAGTTTCATTTCCTTCTCCATAAATTGGGAGCAGGAATCTTCCCTCACCAGGCTGTTATGAAAAGCGGCGTGATACCTTAGTAAACTTTTTCCTTTTACAGCTTAAAAAACAAACAAGAATCACCTGCAGAACAGTAAACTTGAATTTAGAAAGTTTCTGGTCTTGGCAAGGGTTATTCTGAGAGTTTTCTAGTTATTCTAGACAGCTGCTTAAATTGAGTGTTTACACCTCAAAGGGCTTGTTTTCTGATTCTTAAGCTTAGTTGAACTGGAATGAAATCTGCATATTTGAAATGTATCTGTTTAAAAAATGCTGATTATTAATTGGATTCGTGGGTGGATGTTGCAAATTTAAAAGTACCTTAATCTTGCAGTGTATTCACAGTTGAACTGTAGGTTTTGAAATAGGCCTGGGCCCTCCCAGGCACAAGTGGAATGGTAGTTTCTGAAATGATTGGGTTATTTGTGCCTGGAGGGATTACGCCAGGCTTCTACCTCCTGGGATCTTTTAGGAAGAAACTGCTCTTGAAAAGAGGAGGGAGACTTAGGGCGGTTGCCAACAGCCTTAGCTGCTGCTCCCTGCATCCGGCCCCCCCCTCCACCCCATCCTCATGGCTCCATTAGGAAACCTCAGCCAATCGGTTCCCATCAGTCTTCCCCAAGTCCTTGCTTCCTGTTGCCCCTCCCGCCCCGGGCTTATTTTAGACTGTCAAGGCTGGAAGATAGATTAGGGATCATCGAGGCTACCTCCTCTTTAAGGCGTTTATCCGTTAGTTGTTCTCCTATGCATTTCTCTGCATACACACGGAGTCAAGTACAGTGAAAAAATCTTTTTTAACCTAAACTGTGTGCATTTTTGCTCTGCCACATAATTTTTTTTCTCTCTTCTTGATGATGTCTTGTAGCCATTTTCATGGTCATACATATCAGTATACCAAACTTGTTTTGCATTTTGTATTGTCCGGGATGTACCATAGTTTAACCATTACCTTATTGCTGGGCAGCAAGGTTCCTTACTGGTTTAGTTGTTATAGATAGTGAATGCTTCAATGAACAGCTTTCTAACTGCTTTTGGGTATGTGTGTGCGCACCTGCACACGCACAAGTGCAAGTATTTCTCTGGGGGAAGATCTGTAAAAATAGAATGAGTGAATTGATATAAAATATATTAAATACATACATATATTTTTTCCAGGTAATCATCAAATTGTCTTCCGGAAAAGACTGTATATCTTATCATTGCCACGACTGGGTATTATCAAATGATTTAGTTCTATAATAATTTCCCAAGTTACCAGTGAGGTTAAGCCTCTTTTAATAATATTTGTTGGGTATATTTTGTTTCTTTTGTGGATTTTCATATTATTTCCCCATTTCTCTATCAGGTTAGTCCCCCCCAACCCCTCATCCCATTGAGTTGTGGGAGTTTTCTGTATATATTCTAGGTCAGGAGTCCACAAACTTTCTGTAAAAGGTCAGATAGTAAATATTTCAGCCTTGTGGGCCATAGACCTCTGTGGCTACTATGGAGCTCTGCCACTGTACAACAAAAGCCGCTGTGTGAAGCTGCTATAGACAAGATGTAACCTAAGGGGTATGGCTGTTTCCAGTAAAACTTCATTTACAAAAACAGGCAGTTGGGAGGATTGGCCTGGAGCCATGGTTTGCTGACTCCCACTCTACATACTAATTTGGTACCTGGGTCGTCTTGTGGCGTGCAGGCTTCTACAGCACGCAGGCTCAGCGGTTGCAGTACCTGTTATATACTGTGTTTAAGTGAATGTAAGGTGTTTTCCTCTTTTTACATGTGTGTGTTAGTCGCTCAGTTGTGTCTGACTCTGTGACCTCATGGACTGTATGTAGCCTGCCAGGCTTCTCTGTCCATGGAACTCTCCAGGCAAGAATACTAGAATGGGTTGCCATATCTTTCTCCAGGGGATCTTCCGGGACAGGGATTGAACCGGGGTCTCCCACACTGCGGGCAGATTCTTTACCTTCTGAGCCACCTGGGAAGCCTTTATATGGTAGTTTTAAATATGAATGCAGTTAGGTTTCCATGTTTTCCTTTATAGTTTGTAGTTTTAATGTCATGCTTATAAAGGTTTTATTTCCAGCATTATAGAATAGCCTCTAATATTTTCTCTAATATAAGTAAGCAAATATTATTTTTATGCTTAACTTTGTTTGTGTTTTTTGGCCACACTGTGTGGCTTGTGGGAATCTTAGTTCTCTGACGGGGGGATCGAACCTGGGCCCTTGGCAGTGAAAGGAGCATGGTGTCCTAACCACTGGACCTCCAGAGAATTACCTGTGCTTAGCTTTTTAACCCATTGGGTTTGTGTTGTAGGAAGATAATAATTCTGGCTAAAGGCAGAAGCTGTAATAGATGCTCTTGAAGAAGTCCAGGTAAATGTCTGTAAAGGTCTTCTCCAGGTCAGTGCTGACACTGGGAACAAGACATTGGTAGTCGATCAGAGGTGGGAATTGAGGAAACCTGATTGGGTAAAAGTACCTTTAACGGCAGTTGAGAATAGCAGATTTGGAGTAGATTTGGGGGAGTAGGGAATTCCCGAGTAAAAAAAGCAGTACATGTGACTTCAAGGAGGTGGAGGTCCAATATGGTCCTTAGGTGGAATCACCTGCTTAGGTAGTTGTTTAGAGCTGGAGGAGGGGTTGAGGCCCGGTGGGAATTCTGATGCCATAGAAGTGAATGGAGTTGCTCATGAGGCTGTGTAGAGTGAAACGAGAGGGGGGAGGCTTGTTGGTCAGTGGGAGCAGCAGGTCTGGAACTGAGGGGTCTTGGCTTCCGGGTCCTCGTGCCAGCCTGGGTTCCTGGGGCTGTTGGCTGGATGTCTCCCTCTCCAGCTGACTTGTGCACCATTAAGCACGGCTGTTTGTGAAAGAAATCACCAAACTTCAGTTCTGGTCCCTGGTCTAGCACTGTTTTGGGACCTTGGCTGGGTTGTCTCTCTCCAGGAGAAAGAGGAGGTTGGTCTTGGTCTTTCCTAGCTCTTCAGCCCTCCTGTGTCTTCCCTCAGCCCCCTAGTCTAATTCTGCCCCTTGCTGCGCTCGTACTCCAGTGCTGGGGCCGCTGGGGCCTCTGGGGCATTGGGGTAGCAATCCCAGACATGGAGGTGGGTAGACCAGGCCTTGCTGTCCTTGTGAATCATTTCACCAGTCAGTTCATCATTTCTCTTCTGTGACTTTCTTAGATGTTCCAGGGTATGGAACTTCTTTATTTGACTTAACATTTATCTCAGAAACAACGGAAAGATTTCATGCCCACCCATTTTAGAAGATTTGTGATTATTCAGCTTGGTAGATAGTTTGGTAAAGGGTGTGTCAGAAGTCCCAGACCTTACAAATGACCAAACAAGCACATGAAAAGTGGTTAATATCATTAGTCATTAGGGAAATGCAAATTGAAACCACAATGAGGTACCACTTCATACCCACCAGGATGGCTGTAGAAGAAAAAGGGAAAGTGTTAAGTGTGGTGAAGATGTGGCGAAGTTGGAGCCCTCGTGCGTTGTTTCTGGGAGTGTAAAATGGTACAGTTGCTCTGGGAATCAGCTTGGCACTTCCTCAAAAGAATCAGCACGTGACTCAGTGATTCCATTCCTAGCATATACCCAAAAGAATTGGAAACAGGTATTCAAACAAATAGTTTTATGCCTATGTTTCTAACAGCACTATTTACAATAGCTGAAAGTAGCACCAACCCAAGTATTCATCAGTGGACGAACAGAGAAATTATTGTCTGTCCGTACACTACAGTATCATTCAGTTATAAAAAAGGGATGAAGTAATGAGACGTGCTACAACATGATTGACCCTCAAAAACTGATATTACGTGAAAGAGTCAGACACAAAAGGTCAAATACTGTATGATTGCGTTGATATGAAATGTCCACAACAGGTAAATCTGTAGAGACAGAAAGCAGATTAGTGGTTGCAAGCGTTCTGGTTAGAGGGGAACAGGGCATACCTGCTGATGGGATCAAGGTTCTGTTTTGGAGTGATCTTAGACAGAGAAGCTGTTTGCCCAACACTATGTACTAAATGCCACTGAACTGTTCTGTTGAAAGTGGTTAATTTTATGTGATGTGAATTTTGTCTCAATAAAAAAAGTTCAAGAATCACACACACACACAAATCCTAAACCTGCCCTCTGCTTCTAGTGTCTCTGGAGTGAGTATCTGATTGTTTTGTTTCTAGAGTCTAGGGATTGGCAAATACTTTCTTAAAGGGCCAGATAATATTTTCAGCTTTGTAGGACCACAGGCAAAATTGAGGCATTTAGGTACGTACTTATATAACCATTTTAAAATGTAAAAACCATTCTTGGTCTCGGGACCTTAAGAAAAAGTAACCAGTGGGCTAGATTTGGCCTCTGGAGTGAGCATACATAGCTTTCCAACCCCCAACCCACTGCCACCCCTCACCCTCTGCCCCCCCCCCCCCCGTTAGACCAGCCCTGTCCAGTAGAACTGTAATGCAAGCCAGATAGGTAATTTAAAATTTTTTGGTTGCCACAAAGTAAAAAGAAACAGGTGAGAGTAATTTTAATTATATTTAACCTAATGTATCTAAAACATTAATTACTGTTTCAACATGTAAACATGCTGTTATGTGCACTTTACCTTACAGCACCTGGTCCAGACTAGCCTCATTCCAAGTGCTCAGTGTCCACGTGTGGCTGGCTGTTGTCTACAGTGATGAATGGGGCGGCTCTGGCTGCAGTGGCCTGGCCCACAGCTGGGTTCTTGAGACCCTCCGGGGAAGCCCAGGGTGGGAAGGCTGTGCCTGTGGATTTTTCCTCCTCAGCTCGCGTTCAGAGTCCTGGAGCTACAAAAAGAGTATCAGCTGGGACTGACACTCTTATCTGCATCCCCTCATGGTGTGTTTTTGCCAACTTCAGGGGTTCTTTCTTTGAAAGTCACTTTTCTTTTGGTGACTCCTTTTACTGTACTTGAGAGCTCTGGGCTCTGGTTCCTACTGCCCAGCAGGGCAGAGGAGAGCAGGGTGCTGGCTGGCCCGGGCTTAGTAGACACCTGCTGTGGGGAGCGAGTGGGAGCCCAGGGTGGGTGGTGGGGGCACGTGGAGGTGGGGTGCCTGCGTCGGGCACCACCCTCTGTGTTTGCTCAGTGCTCTGCGGCTGCCTCCTCGTTGCTTCCCCAGCCTTCTAGCCTGCTGCTTGACCTTTCTTTCTGAGTTCTTGTTCCCTTGCCATGCAGAAGGGCTACAATGGAAGACCTGTGTTCTATTCTTGGCACAGACCTTGCAGGGTGACCCAGAAAGGTCACCTGTGTTCTCCTGGCCTCAGCTTCCCACCTCTAAAGCCATTGCCCACATTTTGTTCTCAGGAGTGGTCTAGTTCTCTAACGGAATGGATGGAGAGTACTGACCAGGCCTGTGAAGGCCACCATCTCCCTTTGTGGTAATTAATATTCCAGAAAGGATGCCAAGGGCCTCTCCTGTGGGGAACAGCCTTTGTTTGGGCTCTCTCCAGATCACTGGCACCCTGATGCTGTTTAGCTGAAATAAATTTGACTTGGAATACTTATCTTTAAGTTGTTACCAAGTTGCCATCTAGATGTGAAAAAAGAGCCTTGAGCCAGGGAGGAGAGGCTGGAGGGAACTGCGCTTCTGCTGCCTTCACCCTCGTGCTGTGGGCGGCGGGCAGGACATGGGGAGGAGGGGGAGCGCTGGGGGCTGGTTTCGAAGCAATTAATCTGAGAAAACAGGCTTCCTTTATCCTTGAAAACTTACTCTCTGAGCATCACTTTCCCATCTGAGACAACATGGTTGAACCAGGTCAGCAGTTTTCAAACTTTAAATTGCAGCACCTTTTACTCAAAGGAGTCTCGTACAGAAGCATGTATGAAGCCGGAGAAGTGACATGGTTCTGGGCGACAGGCGGTTGGCACGTGGCCTCTCAGCCGTTTGTTTGTTTCTCACACATGGGCCCTCCAGTTGTTTCTGAGAGTACGAGGGGCAGGTTTGAAGCCTCTGCCTGAGATTTTGTGGTCCCTTTGATTTTAGCAGCGAGGGCTCTGTGAAGCGGTCTGGGCTCTTTCACAGCTGCCCTGTGGCTGGGACCCCCAAACGCCCAGCTCCACTGATCTTATGTTCTCACTTCCTTTGGGGGCAGGAGAGCCAGAGGCTTGGCATTTTGTCTCTGGAGACTGGACTAGACTCTTCCAAACCACTTGCTGGTTTCCTCAGGGTCATCCCAGTTCACATGAAACCATAGCCTGATTCTTGCCTGAAGCCTGTAACCCTTCTGGCTCCTTCCTCCCCTCGCTCAGCTTGGTGTGTGTGCTGTGCTGAATGGTGTCCTGCCCCCAGGCTTGGGGTCAGCTTGCACTGAGGGTGAATGGACAGGCCTGTGCAGTCCTCCTGAGCCTGCGTTGCCCTGGATCCGGTGTTGTGAGTACCATGACCTCCTTCCACTGTCTTCAGCTGGGGAGGCGAGCAGGGCTGGGGGCAGCATGGCCGCCTATGGAGTAGGGACATGGAGAACCGGTCAGGGTTAGGTTAGATCAGCCTGAGGTCACTGAGCTGCCTAGGGATGGGCTGTGTTCCACCTGGTTCCCATGCCAGCTTATATGCGGCCAGGAGCCCGGCCTCCCTTCTCCTGGGAAGGCCACTGTGACTTGTTAACCTGTTAAGGTTTCAGTAGGAGGCCGAGGTCTGCAAACTAAGTTGAAGCTGTTTAATGGACTTCTAATTCCTACCCCAAGGAGAAGGGGCCTGAGGGGCTGGTTGATCCCCCCACCCTTAAGCAGGTGAAGGATTGTCCCCGTTAGCAGATGGAGCCACTGAGACCCAGAGAGGTTCAGCCTAGGTCACAGGAAGGCCAGTGTGGAGTTTTCAGAGTTCTGTTTGCCCACTCTGTCAGAAAGCAAATGTTAACCTTTCTGTCAGAGACAGGGCCTTGCCCTGACTTGGATTCCTTAGTTGGTGGGGGGCATAGGAAGGGCAGAGCATTTCGCAGGTCCTAACATCTCAGCTTTGGGGTATTGCACATCTCCTGGACAGGCTGCTGGCCTGTTGCAGTGACCACACCTTTGGTGAGCCTTGAACGGGAAGCACTGTTTTCCCCTGAGGATTCCGAATCAGGAAGTAGTTGTGTCCTTGATCTCCAGATCCTAAAGCCCTGGTTGGAACAGGGAGACTCCATGTTCTCTCCCCTCCCAGTGTCCTGGTGTGCAGCTCAAGGGGCCAGGCAGGGGAGCAGCTGCTGAGAGTCCCAGGAGAACCAGAGAAAGAGTCCAGGTCCCCCGGGTGCTACTCTCAGAGCCTCTCTACCTTAGCTGGCGGGTCTTCTGCTTGGGGACCGCTCTGACCTACAAATCTGACACAGTCCCACTTTTAGTTCACACGTGCTCGGGTAAGGGAATGGGAGGGTTGAGGACGGGGGCTTTCAGCTCGGATTTGGGTCTTATGCTGCTTAAGCAACTTAGCAACTTACTCAGAGTCTAAGTGTCTGCATCCTCCCTCTGAAAATGGGGGCTGCAACAAGACCCACGTCTGGGTGCCTGTGAGGATGGGGTTGCAGGAAAGAGCAAGCCTCAGCTCTGTAAACGCCTGAGTGTGTGGTGGGCACGTGGTGACCCCGAGAGGGGACCTGCCTCTGTGATGAGATTCTGTGGCATGGCTGCCCTCAAACTCTGTCTGTCTACCTGGTGCCCACACAACAGAAGCCCAGGCTGCCCCTCTCTTGTGAGCTGCTTGGCACCACTTAGCAGCTGCCCTACATCAGCCCCTAGGGATTGGAAGGACCATAGTCCGTTTGCTTGTGTGGGTTTGATTTTCAGAACATGTTTAAGTATGAAGAGTGAACCAGTTTTAAGAATTTTTAGAGTATAAGAAGCGAAGAGGCAGGGCTCCCCTGGTGGTTGGTGGCTAAGACTCTGTGCTTCCATTGCACGAGGCACAGGTTCTGTCCCTTTAGTCAAGGACCTAAGATCCCACATGCTGCTCTGTGTGGCAAAAACAACAATGACAAAACTGGAGAGGCCAGGTACGTTGGACTAAGACCTACCACTGGAGGGTGTGGGCTGCTCCAGAGGCCAGCAGCCGGGACAGTAGGCACCCCTGAGCACCTGCCGAGCCCAGAGAAATGCACACTGTCAGTCCCAGGAAGGGCAGTTGTTTAGTCGAATGGCAGTGGCACGCCCCAATTTCAGAAGTCACTTCGTGTGGAACTGTCTCAGTTGCCGTCAGCAAGGTGGCAGAGGGTTAAGAGAAGCTGCTTATCCTTCAGGTGCCCCTGGGAACAGTTGTCTGGGAATCCAAGCTTGTGCAGTGGGCCTGGGTGAAAGGGCCGGAGGAGCATAGAGAGCAGCAGCCGGGCCTGGTACTGAGTCGCTGGGCAGTGAGCAGGAGATTGGCCCAGGCCCTTGGGTCACCAGCTTCGATAACTCGCCTCAGCTGGCAGATGGGTCCTCTGGCTTTCTCCCCCACTGCCCCACATCCTTTAGGGATCACACACTCTTTCAGGGCGTGGAGCCTTCTGCCAAGGGCACCCTTCTGTGGGGTCTAAATGAGCAGACGTGGCTCCCTGTGAGAGTTTGCAGTCTAGCTTGTCAACAGGCAGGTGCCATCTCGGCAGACAGCCCGTTGACTCTCATCCCTACATCTCCCTTCCCTCCTGGAAACCTGTGAGCTTAGGGTTTTCTTCCTGGGAATGGAGCCAGCGTACCGGCCACATAGGCGTCTCTGGTGTGGTTTTCTATACTTAGGTGGAGGAGTAGTTGATGTGCTCTGGGATTATTTTCTGTGGCAGTGGTGGGATTCAGAGCTGACAGTAATTGCTGTGTGCCCAGCCACTGCTAACTCATTTACATTCACGGCAGCCTTATGAATTAGACAGATAAGAAAACTAAGATGGAACGAGGTCCTGGAACTTGCGCAGACAGTCTGACCTGGACCCTCCTCCCAGGGTTCCCAAACGGACCTGAGTGGGTTCAGGCCAGCCTTCTGGACCTTAGGTCTCTGGCCCTGTGTGGCCTCTGGCCCCTCACGTCTGGGACCTGCCCTGCCGGAGTGTGTGTGTGCTGGGAAGGGCGGAGTGGAGGCGAAGCTTGGGCTGAACTTGTTACATTTCCTGTCTCTCTCTCACTTCCTTTCATCAGACTCTCCTGTCCTACCTGTCACTTTATAGGAAGCACTGCTTTTTGAGGGACAGGGTGTGACTTTTTCCTGCAAAACCATTGGCTCCAAAATTTGTCCCATGCATTCTTCCCTTTGCCACAAATGGCGTCATGTTCCAAAAATCCTGTGGCCACGGGCTCCTAGTCAAGCCCAAACAGGGAAGGGGTTTTTTAAAGTGTTCCTTTCCCCTCTTCCTCCAGCTGCTGCAGTCCAGGGAGGAGGCCTGGGCACGGACTGGACTTGTAGGGCATGTGTGTGGGCAGAGGGGTGAGCAGGAAGCTGAGCTGGGGAATGAGGGGTGGTGGCCAGCAGGCTGGTGGCTGCGTGCCCTCCCATCTCGGGGCCTGGGATCCAGTGAGCTCTGTATGTGAGTTTTTGGGTTTTTTTTGTGGTAAAATTCATGAAATGTAAAATTAATAATTTTAAAGGGTACAGTTCACTTGGATTTAGCACATGCACAATATGCTCAATTCACCAGTACTCTGTAATGTAAACATCTCATCACGATATGCTAAAGTCACCAGCACTCTGTAATGTAAACATCTCATCACACCAAAAGAACATCCATTACTACTGAGCAGCTTTATCCCACTTCCCACCCCCATCCTCAACAGCCACCAGTCTGCTTTCTGTCCCTACAGATTTACCTATTCTGGATATTTCATCAAAATGGAATTGTAGAAATTGTCACCTTTTGTTTGGCTTTTTGCACCGAGCATGTTTTCAGAGTTCACGCGGTAACACGAAATCAGTGTGTACTGCTTGTTTCTGGATGAATATTGCATTCTATGGCATAGAACATTTTGTTTATGTCTGTCTGTAGATGGACACTTGGGCTGTTCTGCCTCTGGCTGTTGTGAATCGTGCTGCTGTGAACACACATCTGTCTGACTCCTCAGCTCTTCAGGGTGGAGACTGGCTTGTGGGGGTATTGCTGGGTCCCGTGGAGATCTGCTGTGAGCTGCACTGGGAAGCACCTCATCGGGCACGGGCCAGACCTCAGCACTGTGGACAGTGGGGTGCAGGGGCAGAGATGGCATGGGCGGGCGGAGGAGTCCAGGATGAGGACCTGGAGGGGCTGTGCCTGTGTGCAGGAGCAGCCAAGGCCACCCCCTGCCCCAACCTCCGTTCCCTCCTGAAGATCCTGTTGAGCAGGAGCTAAGCTGGGGCTTCAATGTCCTGGGGTCGGGGGCCATGGGAGCTGAAGGCCAGGCGATGCAGGGAGATGCTGGTGCACCCCTGAATGGCGAGGTGTTGGGAAGCTTCTGGGAGCTAGTCGCCAAGGGACTTGGGGTCAGTTAGACAGCTGTTGTTTACTTCTTTGATCTCTCTTAAAGGATTTTTAACAACGGTCACCAAAAAGGGGAAACAACCCCAGTGTCATCAGTAAACAAATGTGGTCCGTCCACACAACGGAATGTTATTTGGGCATGAAAAGGAGTGAGACAAGCACCCATTATAGCACAGCTGAGCTTAGAAAGCATACACTCAGTGAGTGAAGTCAGGCACAGAAGACCATGTGTTACCCGATTCCGTTCGTGTGAAACGTCCCTATTAGGCAACTTTGTGAAGACGTAAAGCAGGTTAGTGGCTGCTGGGGACCCTGGGGGAGGGTGTGTGGGAATGACAGCTAAAGTGCATAGGGCTGCTTTTCCAGGGTGACGAGCTGTTCTAGACTTGATGGTGGTGATGGATGCAATACAAACCTGAATTTGTATTGAATTTTACACCTGTTGTACAACAGAGGAGTTGTATGGTACGTGAATTATGCCTCAAAAAAGTATGTTGTTACAAAAATAACCCAAAGCCATTATTATCCCCATCTCAGTTTTGGTTTCTGCTTGTTGTTTGGTCAATAAGTTGTGTCCGACTCTTTTGCGACCCCGTGGACTATATATAGCCTGCCAGGCTCCTCTGTCCATGGGATTTTTCCAGGCAAGAAGACTGGAGTGGGAAGCCATTCCCTTCTCCAGGGAATCTTCCCAACCCAGGGATCAAACCCACATCTCCTGCTTGGCAGGCGGGGTTTTTGCCAGGAAAGAGCCACCAGGGAAGCCCAGCCCACATTTTGCCAAGCCATTATTTGACATCTTTGTTTCCTGTATTTCTGTCATTTTTGGCTTGGCATTTGCTGCCCCATGTGTAGCTAACGCTGCAGATTCCACCTCCGTCCTCTGCTCCATCCTAGTTACCCCAGGTCCCCAGGAGCGTGTTGGACTGCCACGGCATTGGCCTTGCTGTGTCGCACCCACGTGTGCACATCTGCACACACAGCTTGGGGCTCGGCTGTGGTCAGGTGTGTGGCAGCAGTGTGGATGTGTTCTGTGCTGAGAGCAGTTGGCGTTCGGGTGATTGTTTCATCAAGTATTTATTGTCTCTGCCTCTGTCCTGTGCTACTTCTGATTTGGCCGCAGGGTAGGCCTGTCAGAGGATTCTCGGGCTTAGAGCTCTGAGGAGGGCCCCAAAGGCTCCAGCCGCCTGGCCGTTTGGGATGCGCCCCCCACCCCCCGGGAACCCCACTCTGTAACGTGCTCCCAGGGAGGGGGCGGCACTGTGTGAGAGGCTCTGCTGCTGCTGGGAGGAGCGTGGGGCTCCTCACATGCCAGCTGGCCTCCCTGACCTCCATCTCTGCCATTGGCCTGTGCTTGCTCCTCACGGAGGTCTCTTCCACATCCTTCCTCGCTGCTCCCTGCTGCCGAGGTCCTTACCCTTAGCTCCACGATTTGTGTCTTTGTCTCATTGTAGGTATTCTCTGTGGCTCTGTTGTCTTTGCAACCTGACTTTTAGCAGCAGAGATGTGTAAACTGCGTTTCTTGTAAGTTTCTTTCTTTAGGGCCATGTGTCCTGGTGTAATTAGTAGGCTCCCTGCTCATTTCCCAGAGTGTCCCAATTTGGATGCTAAATGGATGGAGTTGCTCTACTTATGAGGCTCTGCTTTTTCTGGGCAGAGGTGGGAGCCCGTGCTTGCACTTCTGTCTTTGTGTGCACAGATAGGAAAGACTCCTTCTGAGGAAGAGCCTCATGGCCTCTGTCCGCTCCCTAAACCCCTTCACAGCCCTTGGTGCCTGGCCATGCCAGGTGGACAGCTCCATGGAGGGTGGCTTGTGGTCCATCCTGTGGTGAGCTCCTTACAGGGACCACGAATCAGGACTCCACGCAGATCCCAGGCCTCAGGTGGAGGGATGTCTGGGGAGGCCCTAGTGACAGGGTCAGGACTAGACCCCCAAGGAGAATACCCACTGGGTTCGTGCATCCTGCTGGGGTGGCGCCAGCTTTACTCCTGGGAGTGGCTCACTGATGTGGCCTCGGCCTCGCCTTGTCCCACCCTCGCCTCTGTGCGTCCAGAGGTTAGAGGCACGATACGGGAGGTGGCCTTGACTCACACTTGTTGAGACACTGCGGTTTCCTTGTATGTGAGATGAGGAAGAGTGGTACAGAGTGCGTGAGTGAAGTGGCTGGTGCAGTGACCTGCCTTGCAAGTCGTGGGTGTTGACTGTTGGCACTGGGGAGTAGGACGGCTGGGTAGCAGAGCAGACTGAAGGGCATCTCGGAAAGCCTGCCCACGCGCCCACTCGATGCAGCGTGCATCCTTAGGGCCACTCACCTCGTGGCTCCCTTTTCTCAGAAGCCACACTTTCTTTCACCCTAGGTCCTGATGGTGTTGAATCGGGTGCAGGGGCTGCCCCGCGATTGTGCTCGTCTTGGCAGTGGCCAATGATCCTCTGCTGGCTTTCAGAGGCAGATGACATGCCCGGGAAGCTCATGCCGGCAGGTGTGCCCACGTGGAGGAGTGTAGTTTGGGTCTGGAACTGAATGGCCGTAAAGCAGCAGGACAGTGTTCTCTGCTGAGGGCTTGAGACCCTTGGACGTGTCTTAGAGACGAGTCCCAGCACAGTGGCCCACGATGTGTTGGGAGGAGAAGCCTGAGGTGGGATCTGCAGGGATGGCTGACCTGGTTGCCCTGGTAGGTTTGCTCTAAGTGAGAAGCCCACGCGCCTGGGGTCTTGCTCTAGTGGCTTGTGGGGGCGTGTGCTGACCCAGGTGTGGGTCAGGCAGGTGGGACAGGCCTCCCGCTGCGGTCTGCCTAGATGGAGTGTTCTTTCTCAGGTGGCCGGGACAAGGTGAGGGCAAGGCTTCAGGCTGACCTGGACGTGTGCCCACATTTTGTGTTACTGATTTACCTCCACATGTCCCAGAAAAGACAGGCGACCTCAAAATCTCCTGTGATTTACATGCTCATAAAGATAGCCAGACAGCTGCTACCCAGGCATCATTTCTCCTTTTGGAATAGAAATGCAGAAGATATCGAAAAACCTGTTTGCTATGAGCGCATGGAAGCGTTTCCACAAAAACTTGGGGAAAAGAAGAGCAGGGAGCCAACCTCAGAAGCACTTAGCTTCAGTCTACAAACATCCCATCCTCGGAGCATTCGCTAGATCCTCACCTCAGGCCTCTGTGCAGCTCCTCATCCTCCAGCTTGGCCCAGGAATGCCCCTGAGCTGGGACGCTGGCCCCCACAGTATGGGTCTGTCTTCAAGGCTGTGTGGGACCCCTATCCTTGAAGAACTTTCATGAGGCTGGTGCTTGGAGCTGACATGTCCAGCCTTGTGTGAGGGTGCCTGTGTGGGGTTCGCATGCTTTGCCCCGCCTGACTCAGGCATCCTGGGGTCCGCTCCGGGCTGGCCTTGGATGCTCTACAGCCCTCCCTTCCACGCTGTTCTGGGGCCGTCTCGCGTGCCAGGTCCACTCGGGCTCATTCCCCTGAGCACTGCTGGCCCTAAGCCCCGCCCCGGTTTGGTTTGAGCTCCAAACCCATGCCGAGTTGCTGCTCTGTGCTGTCTCTTTAGGCGCCGTGTCTGGCTGTGGGATTGCCAGGGAGGAGCAGGGAGACGAGTTCTCTCCACGTGTGGCCGCCTGGCTGCTCCTAGAGTGCCGGCTTTCCTTTGTCGTCTCTGCTTTCTGTCAGGGCCACCATGGTGCACGTGGTGTTGGTGGGGATTGGATTCAGGAAAGGGAGGACATTTGGAGGCCAGCCTGTCCACGTGCTCCTCAGCTCTCAGCTTGTCCCTTGGTGTCGGGGATGGACAGGTTCCTCCTGGTGACTGGGCTCCGTGTGTGGAAGGTAGAGGTGTGGCCTGGGCTCACCCTGTCCTGGCTCGGAGGCCTTGCAGCAGCACCTGGAGGACAAGTGGGGAGCAGCCGAGTGCTGCCTCAGTGTGTCCACTGACTCACGTGTCAGGTGGCCCTGCTTTGCACTGGGCACCTTGCTGAACAAAGGTGGGATGTGAAAGCAGAAGGGCTGGAGATGGCGGGGGGGCTTGGAGAAGGGCCTGGGGGTAAGCAGGGCTTTGCTGCAGGGTGGGGTTTCCTCTCTGCAGAGGCCTGTGTATGCAGAGCCCCGAGGCCAGAAGACAGTTTTCTATTCATGGGAGGTGTGAGTATGGGCACAGCTTGGAGGAGGGGAGCCCCAGTAAGTTCTCGGTGAGCAGCTGGCTCTGGGTCGGTTACTCTACTTGAAGGGACCTGCGTAGAGACGAGGGGTTACTCCTGCCCATGGAGGAGAGGTACTTGTGTGGGGGGCCTTTAGGATGACAGGGGTGGGAAGGTGGTACCCGCATTTCTGCATGGATGGTTGTGGGTGCCACACTGTGGGATGTGTCTGCTTTTCTTAGGGCCCCTTGTGCTCTGGGACAGGTGAAGCTGAGGGGGACAGAAGAGCGAGCCTTGCAGCCTGTCAGAAGTCTCTAACAAACGTCTCCTTTCTTTGAGCCTCAGATGGGCCCTGTGAAGCTGAGAGCCCAGCACGTAATGCCTGGACGCCGTAGGGCTGGTTGTGATTGGACAGCTGTGTCCAGAGGCCTGGATGTGTCCCACTTGGCCTGATGGAACCCAGGCCTGCCCCGGGAGGGTGGTGCAGGGGGAGGGGGATGAAGAAGCTCGCATGGTCCGGTCGATAGCCTTCAGAAATTGCGTGTGCCTGTGGCCTCAGGAGAAGCTGAGGCCATGGCAGGCTGCTTGGCCTGGGGCTGGCCCCTGTGGACTGCAGAAGCCTTCGTGGCTAAACCTCTTTGCTCTTGGGTTGCAGTGGGTCCTCTTCTGGGGGGCATATGCCTGTGTGTGTGGAGCAAGTATCTGAAAGTAATAGGTTTTTGGTTTTTATTTTTAATTAAAATTTTTATTTTGAGACCATTGTAGTTTTGCATGCAGATGTAAGATACAATCCAGAGAGATCCTCTGTATTCTTTACCCAGTTTCCCTCAGTGGCTGCATCTTATGTTAATAAAACTACAGGGCATTTCACAGTCCTCCTGTCCTCTTACCTCTGCTGCCTCCTTAACTCCTAGCAGCTGCAAGTCTGTCTCCATGTCTAGAAATTCCATATTTCAGGCATGTTGTGTCAGTGGAATCGTACATCACGTAACCTCAGGGTTAACTTTTCCACTCACCCTAATTCTCTGGAGACTCATCCAAGTTGAGTATATCACCAATTGTTTCCTTTTAATTGCTGAGTAGTATTCCGCAGTGTGCATGGATTAACCACCCATTCGCTGAAGGACATCTACATTGCTTCCAGGTTTTTGTTGGCCTTTACAAATAAAAGAGACAGTAACCACTGACATACAGTTTTTGTGAAGTGTAAGCTTTTGTTTCTCTGGAATGTGTCCAGGAATGCAGTTCCTGGGTTATGTTGTAGTTGGGTGTTTGTTTGCTTATCTATGGCTGCTCTGGGTCTTGGTTGCTGTGCCCCAGCTTTCTCTAGCTGCTCTCAGCGGGGGCTCCTCTTCCTTGCAGTGCTTGGGCCCCCCGTTACTGTGGCTTCTCTTGTGGTAGAGCACCGGCTCTGGGTGTGCAGTTGTAGCACGTGGGCTCAGTAGTTGTGGAACGTGGTCTTCGTTGCCCTGTGGCATCCAGAATCTTCCCAGACTAGGTATCAAACCCATGTTTCCTGCATTGGCAGATGGATTCTTATCTATTGAACCAGCAGGGAGGTCCAGTATTTCATTTTTTTTTATGATTATAAGTAGTACTTTTAGAAAATACTTGTTTTGCTGTGCTGAGTCTTCGTTGCACCACGTGGGATCTTCGATCTTCGTTGCAGCATGGTAGCTCTTGGTGCGGCAAGTGGGATCTAGTTCCCTGACCAGGGATCGAACCTGGGCCCCCTGCATTGGGAGCTCAGAATCTTAGCCACTGGACCACCAGGGAGGTCCTAGTATTTTAACCCTTTTCTCCTTCCAGGATTCTGGCGACACAGATGTTAGGTCTTTTGTTACAGTCCCACAGGTCCCTAAGACTCTGTTCTCTTATTTTTCAGTCTGTTTTCTCTGTGTTGTCTGTGCAATTTCTGTTCTTTTGTTTTCCAGCTCACTGGTTCATTCCATTGTTCCCATCTTTCTGCTTTTTGATCCCATCCATTGAGCTTTTGATTTAGTTATTGTATTTTACAGTTTCAGAATTTTCACCTGGCTCTTAGAGCTTCTATTTCTTTGCTCAGGCTCTCTGTGTTTTCATTTATTCCAAGCATGTTCATAATTTCTTGTTGAACCATGTAGCATGGTTGCTTTAAACCTCCATTAGATAATTCTGACACGCCTGACGCCCTGGTGTTGGCATCGACCTTCCTGGTTCTTGGTATCATGGTGATTTTTCAACCTGGACAGTTTTGTGTCACGCCAGGTGACTTTGGGCTGTGTTTGACCTTTCTCTTTCAGTCGGGTTTTTCTAGCACTGCCCAGCAGGGGAAGCAGGGCTGCTGCCTCCTGCCTCCTCAGTGGGCTCCGTGGACACTTGAGGCAGGAGGTGCGTGGTTGCTGCCGTAGGGGGCGGGGTGCAGCCCCTCAGGTGTCCTCCTCGGATAGCAGGGAGAGGGAGGGGACCTTTACTGCTGGGGGAGCAGGGCAGTCCCAGGCCCCTGCCTGTTGTCCCAATACCTCACCCTACTGAGTAGGAAGTCTCTGGAAGTCTGGCCTCTGCTGGGGGAGGGTAGGAGTGTGGTGGTGTCTCTTCTGTCCGACTGGGGTAGGCTGGTTACTCTGGAAGAGTTCTCTGTTTTTCCAAGTTGTCCCTTCCCTGGTTCTTCGACTAGGGAGAGCCTTTCCTGAGGCTTTTTCTGTCTGTGCCTGTTGGGGCTTCCGTGTGGCCTCTCCTCCAGACCCTGATCTGGGACAGTGAGGCCGGAAGAAACCCAGGCTGCACACTCCCGGTGGTGCCTCGGCTCCTGAGCGCCCAGCCCCTCTGCAGCCTCCTCTCCCGCTTTTCAAGTCTCCTTAGGTTTGTCTAACATACAGTATCCAGGCTTTTATTTGTGCTTAGTGGGTGGCATAGGGACGTTACATTCACCCCATCTTGAAGCAGAAATGTCAAGTGAGCATTTTCGAAAGGGCTTTGGGCTGAGGAGGATGCCACAGCCACCAGCAAGCAGCCTCTTCCCAGAGGTCAGCGGAAGTGCAGCCTCTGGTTTATTGGTGTGTGAGGCGGGGCTGAGTTTAATGGAAGGGAGAGAGGCCCAGCGGGTGGTCCCAAATGGTGACTTTTGCACAGGGACTGGACCAGTGGGCTTCCTCCCTGTGGCCTGCTTGAAACAGAACTCCCAAAGTCCCATCCTTTGGGCCCTCAGTATCAAGAAGTTACCTGCTTCTCCTGTCCTCCTGCCCCTTAAAGTAAACCCCAGTCACCCAGGCAGAAAACAGCAACAAAACTACAGGCCACTAGGAGTTTCTAGAGCCCACTTCCTGTGCCAGCTGCCTTTGGGGTCACCAGAGTCTGTATGTCAGGTCACTGGGGGCTCCCAGGGGAGGTAGGCAAGAACAGGAGGGATACTGCCCTACAAAGCTCTGGCTTGTGGCTTGTAAACCTCTCCTGTGGGGACAGAGGCTGTGCGGGGCGCTTCTGGACTCGCCGGCACGGCCAGGCCAGCTGTTGCCATTTTTAGACCCTCTGAGAAACATTGAGGGCGGCAGCTGCAGGCTGGGGCACCCTTCTTGTGGACCGAGGGCAGGTGGGCATGTCTAGCTTGAGGTTCCCTGAGGAGCAGGAGGCTCAGAGCGCGTCCCCGGGTGCGGCTCTGCAGGCTTGTGGAAGGGGTTCCGGGTCTGGAGGCCTCACTGAGAGGCGCTGACGACTTGAGGGCGGGCGGCAGCTGAAGCAGCCCTGCTGGTGGACGGGCTCCTGCCTCTGCCTTCGCTTCAGCCGTGCCCATGATCGCCAGTGCTCCCCTCCCCAACCGCTGCCTCCTCACAGGCCATTTGTTCCCGGTTCGCTTGCTGTGGACTGTGAACCCATGGAGGGGGAGCAGTTTCTTATTTATTTCTGCTTCCCCACTGCCTGACGTAGGCCTTGGTAAATGATTTTTTTTTTTAATAGCTTTATTGAGATGAAACTCACATACCATATATAGTTGACTTATTTAAACTGTGCAGTTCAGTGATTTAATGTATTCCCAGAGATGTGCAGCTATTATCACAGTCAGTTTGAGAATGCTGTCATCCTCCCAAAAGGAACCCTGTTAGCTGTAGCCGTCACCCCCGACAGCCCGTCTGTCCCCTCTGTCCTGGGCAGCCCCGGCTGCCCTTTGTCAGTAGGGTTTGCCTTGGTAAACGCTCCTGCATAACACTGCCCACTTACTGGGCTGCTGGAGCCCTTGTCTCTTGCCTCATGCCCTCCTCTGGCCCAGCCTTCCCACCTTTCAGGACGCCCTACTCACCCGGGTGGGGTCTGCTTTGGGGTGATTCGTATAAGGAAGTCACACCAGATGAGGTGGTGCTGGTAGGCTCGCCGAGGAGATGTTCGTTGAGTGAATAATGATGCTGCTTGCAGGCCAGGTTCTGAGGGCCCTGGCCAAGCCCATGTCTCTCACTGCCCCTTTGAGGAGAGGACAGGTAGGTGTAGCTGACAATGTGGTCACCCCAAAGCCCTGGAGCCAGAAAAGGGGAGGGTGGTATGTGATGGAAGCCATACAGAAACTGAGGAGACATGGCCTTGGGCTCTAACCTCCTGATGTCACAGGCCAGAGACCTGCACCCATGGCCATGGTGGGGAGTCACCTGGCTGGGGTACAAGGGGTCAGCCCCCAGCACCAACCCGTCTGTCCTGTGTGTGCATCTCCCAGTGGGGCAGAGAGGCCGAGTGTGCTTGTCTGCCTAGGGGACGGCTGGGTGCCTCTGGTGCTTGCTGAGAAAACAGACCTCTGTTCTCTTTGCTTCTGCTTTCCCAGGCAGTATTTCATCCCACATACTCCACAGTCCTTCTGGGCCATGTCCCGCTAACTCCTGGTTCCCTGCCAGCACCCACTTACATGTTTCATCAAAGCCCGTCTTGCTTCCTTCCTTCAGCCTACTCCATACCCCATGCCCGAAACCCCTCTTTCTGTTCACAGGGAGAAGCCAGTGCTTTCCCTGGGTTTCAGGGCCCTGCAGGAGCCTAGACATGCTCACCCCCACGCTCTGTGACCTCTGGCAATTGACCTCCCCTCTGCGAGTCACAGATTCTACAGCTTTTCAAAATGAGTTGATGTGACAAGGCCTCCCAATATGGAAATGTTGAGTAAAGCGCATGCTAAGAGGACCCTAGGGTAGTCTGTGTGTAGACAGCAGGCGGAAGGTTTGGGTTTTGATTTGTTTTGCTGTTTGTGCCTCAGCTGCCGGTTCTCAGGTCTGGTGTGGCCACACAGGGAGGTGGAGTCTGGTGTCTTCATCCTTTAACCCCTGTTGAACGCCTACTGCCGGGGTCTCGGGGGAGGGGGCACTCTTTGGATGTAAGAAATACAAAACTAGCCATCATTTATTAAGGCTTTTTAGGCCAGACTCTGTACTCAGGTTGTTTTTTCCCCTCTCTTATACAATTTTTCAGATAATTGACATACCATAAAATTAAATTCAGTCTTTTAAAGCATTTGTTGTTCAGTCCCTAAGTCGTATCCAACTCTTTCGTGATCCCCCGGACTGCAGCTGCCAGGCTCCTCTGTCCATGGGGTTCTCCAGGCAAGAATAGGGAGTGGGTTGCCGTTTCCTTCTCTAAAGGACCTTCCCAGACCAGGAATCAAACCTGGATCTCCTGCATTGACAGAGTTCTCCTGTCAAGAATTCTTGACAGGAGAATTCTCTGTCAATTCATTGATAGGGCCATCAGGGAAGCCCTTTTAAAGCATACAATTTAGTAATTTTTAGCATAATCACCAGTTCATGCAAATAACTCCACTGTCTAATTCCAGAGCATTTTCATCACCCCCAAAGAAACCCCACACCTGTTATCAGCCTCTCCCCATTTCCTGCTCCCTCGACATCCTGGTAGCCACTCACCTGCCTCCTCTTTCTGTGATTTCCTTATTCTGGTCCTTTCATGTAAGTGGAATCATGTAATTTGCGGTCATTTGTGTCGGTCTTCTTGACTTAGCATAAGGTCTTTAAGGTTCAGCTGTGTCGCAGCGAGCGTGTCAGCACTTCATGCCTTTGTATCGCTGGATGCCGTTTCAGTGAATGGATGGGCCACATTTTCCATCTGCTGATGGACACTGGGGTTGTCTCTGCTCTTTGGCAATTGTGAATGGTGCTGCTGTGAACATTCACATCCAGGTTTTTATTTGAGCACTTGCTCCCAGTTTTCTTGGGTTTGTGTACACCTAGGAGTGGGATTCTGGGCCATAGGGATTTTAAGTGTAACCTTAAAGACTGTTCCCAGCGGCCTTGCCATTTTCTTCCTGTGCTGGGCTGTGTTTCACCAGTCCTCACGTGAGATTCATGAGGTGCAGATGCACCTGTTGTCATACTTACTTTCGCATGTGAAGATGAAACTGGAAAGGTTTTCAGCAAGGTCATGCAGCTGGCGAGTTGGCAGTTCTCTGGCCATGCTCGTGGCGATGGCTGAAGCAGTGTCTCTGCTCCCAGGCTTTGTGCCCTCAGGACGAGGGCCTTTGGCCGTGCTGGTCACAGGCTCTCCCTGGTGCCGGGAGCTCACGTGGTGATGAAGAATGTGACCCTGGTGGCTTGATCAGGAACTTGCGGGGCAGTGTCTACCCCTAGGAGCCTTGTGTTCTCCATTTGTCTGGACTCCTGCTGGGTTTCATGCTCCTGTCTCCATAGCGGGCGCTCCCGGCCTGCTGGAGTCTCTTGCTCCCCAGTGCGTGTCCTGCTGGGAGTGGGTGCATGTGTGGAGGGCCTGGAGCAGAGGTGGATTCTCTTCCAGGGGACACTTGTCAGCTTGGCATCAGCTTGCCCGTCGAACCTGTCCAAGGTCACTGATGACCGGCCCTCCTTCTCTCCTCTAGGCAAAGCCCATTTATGGTGGCTGGCTGCTCCTGGCTCCAGACGGGACGGACTTCGACAACCCAGTGCACCGGTCTCGGGTAAGGACTTCAGAGTGAATTCTTGGGGGAGGACTCACCAGAGAGGGTGTTCCGAGGCAGATGGACTATGGGAGGAGGGAAGTGAGCTGTGGGTCCTAGGATGGTAGGATCCACAGGAAACCCTTACTCAGTGAGCTTGCAGAGCCCACAGGAACAGCCTCAGTTACACATAGTTGTACCTCGCCTTTCATTCAAAAGAATGCTACCTGTTCTGTGAGTCAGCTCTAGAAACAGTTAAATGGAAAAGGTCAGAGGGCAGTTCAGCACATGTTTGCATTGTGCTCTTTAGGTTCCCTGTTGCTTCAGTGCTGGGGTCCTGCTCCTGCAGCCCATCTCTTCTCCTCCTTTCCTCCCCAGCTGGGGGCTCAGCAGATGAACACAAGTGAAGGGAGGTGGCCTCCAGGGCCCACTTGGCTTCTGTCCCATCTCTGCTGGGCACCCAGCCCCTGGGGGCCGGGTTCTGCTGAACACAGGCTGCTGCTCAAGCAGGTGAGAGAGGAGCAGGGAGATGTCAGACCAGCAGCAGCCCAGTCAGTGCTTATTCCTCTGTCAGAGGTCCCCTTGGATTTGGCTCCAGTTAGAGTTGGCTTTCCTCTTCCACGTATCCTCCTCCGGGAACTGCTGCCCACCCCTGCCATCCCCTGATTCCGGAGGGCTTCTTCCCCCCCTGGGTCTCTGTTGCCCCAGCCTGAGTGTCACACTCTGGGATGGGGCCGTGGTACCCGTAGAACATGCCTTGTATCTGGGGTCTTCAGGCTTCCTCTGGAATGGGTTTTAATTTTAAAAACAACTCACAGGAGCCTTCGGAGAAGGCAATGGCACCCTACTCCAGCACTCTTGCCTGGAAAATCCATGGATGGAGGAGCCTGGTAGGCTGCAGTCCATGGGGTCGCTAAGAGTCGGACACAACTGAGCAACTTCACTTTCACTTTTCACTTTCACGCATTGGAGAAGGAAATGGCAATCCACTCCAGTATTCTTGCCTGGAGAATCCCAGGGACAGGGGAGCCTGGTGGGCTGCCGTCTATCGGGTCGCACAGAGTCTGACACGACTGAAGCGACTTAGCAGCAGCAGCAGCACAGGAGCCTTGGGAATATTTCTCGGGAAGGGCCCAGGTGGCCCAGCCTTCTGCAGGCCCTCTTGCAAGGCCACATGAGTGCCCTGTGCCTGCCACCTGGGTGTGAAGACCACGGGGGCTACTCTGTTCAGTGGCTGCAGTAACTGGGGGGCAGCTCTTTCTCCTATTTTGTATTTAGGTCACTAAATGGCAATAGAATTGCCATTTCCAGCTTCTGATGGGAAAATCATTATTATAAATGATATAATTCTGGTGCAAACTAAAGAGCCATGATATTTTAGTTCATTCTTTTTTTTTTTAGTTCATTCTTGTGGCCTTATTGCCAGTAGAAGTATGAATTTTGCTGGACTTGTTGAAGATAGATTATGGGTCTTCATGACGAGCTCTGAGATCTGGGGCCCAACAGTCTCATGTTCTAGACACGCCCCCTGCCCCCACACATTCAAAGGGAGGGCCTTTCTATCCCCATGTCAGTGCCATTGGGCTTCCATCAGCCCCGGTGGCCTGGCCTTTGGGTAGAGGGCAGGGAGAGGCCCCTTTTTCTGGTCAGTCCCTCCCTGGATATCAGAACCATTCCCACTGGTTGCCCCTCCTCAGTTTTGATTTTTGTTACTTCTCTCCTCCTCAGTGAATCTTGGAGCCTGGCTCACTTTCCCCTTTCTTACACTCCCTGTGGCTCACTGGAACAACCCTTTTATATCACTTTTCCAGATGTTCCCAGAAGTGGGGAATCAGTGCCTAGCAATTCACAGGTTATCCCATAATCAGGTCAGGTAATTCAACAAATTATGAACGCACACGTATTGTAATAAGCTCTGTGCTTGGTACATGAGGAAGAGAGAAAGTTGATCCGGGCATGGCTCCTGCTCAGGAGAGCTCGCAGATTGAAACAGACCAGGCAGCTTTTTCAGCCTCAGTAACTGGAGACATGCTGGGTTTGGGCCTCTTGCTGGCCCAGTCCTGACTGACGAGGCCCTGCTCTTCCACCCCGGGGCCCCGGAAGTGGAAGCTGTGCTGCCCGCAGGCCTCAGCGGCAGGCCTGTCACTGAGGTGACAGCCTCAGGTGCAGGGGCTCCGCGTGAGGAGGCAGCCAGAACCCTCCCAACTCCTCTGTGTTTTGTTGCAGAAATGGCAGCGCCGGTTCTTCATCCTCTACGAGCACGGCCTCTTGCGCTACGCCCTGGACGAGATGGTAAGTGAGCTCTCCCGTCCCACTCTGCCCCAGCCTTTGCCAGGCCTCTTCAGCTCTGTGCTCTCACTGCGGCTTCTGCTCCGAAGCCTGGAGTTTTGAAGCACGTGTGGCAGCTAGTTGCAGTGGCCCTTAACAGCCCTGACCTTTGCTTTGAGGTACCTTCTATGGCCATGGGTGAGAGTCAGTGGTGAGGGAGGAGGTCCTTTCTGTTTAGGGAGAAGGAGCCCCTCAGTAAGAAGTGGAGGGGCTGCAGGGCAGGTGGGTGGGGTGGCCCTGCGTGGGCCTGTGCCCGCCGGGCTCTGCAGACCCCCCTACCCTGGCCCAGGGCTCCTCTCAGGTCTGTGGCTGTAATTGGTATCGCTTATCCGATTCATTGTTCAGAGGCCTCCTGGCTACGGGGTTGGTGTTCCTGTCGCTAAATTGGGTGTACAGGCCCCGTCCTGTCCTGCCATCTGCCTAGTTTGCTTCCTGGGCTGGAGGGATATTTACCAACCTGGTGCAATATTCTGGCTTTTCTTTTCCACTCATTTTGTCTCCTGGCCTTTTCTCTAAAGGAGATGGTCTGTCCTGACTAATCTGAAGTATGACTGAATTCCAAAACTGAGTACCTTTTCCTGTCCATTGGAATGTGTGAGTGTGTGTGCGCTCAGCGTTTTTAATTGGGACGGTTCGGGAACGTCCATTCACACATGTAGCACGGTGGACCCCACCCTTTCAGAGTGCATCTGCTTGCTGCAGGGGTGTGAGCAGAGGACGCCGCAGTCCGGTGGACACGTGGATTTCTGGTGGTTGTCACCACGGGTGCATTAGCAGGTCATCAATGCTGTTTCCACGTGGGGGGTCCTTATCATTGTGATGCCACGTGGTCACCGTTTTGTTTACAGGACACGTTAACGGGTCTGATATCTAAGGATGCAGTTGATAGGTATGGCACTTTGTTCTGTGTCGACTAGTGCCTCGTTTCCTTCTAAAAGAGAATTTTCTTTTTCTTCTTTCTTTCTGATGAAGATGTTTGTCAACAAGGATGGGCTGCAGGGGCTTTGCTGTGGCCCCATCTGTGTCCAGAGCAGCAGGAGGTACTGGGGTGGTGGCACTGTGGGGGTTGGGGTAGAGTAGAATTTGCTGGTGGCAGGAGCAGGCGAGTAGATTCACCTGGACACACACGTCCTTTGGTGACTGCACTGCCTCGTGTGTTCTCCCAACCTGGCCATCACCCCCGCAGGCACCCTGAGATGGGAGCTGGGCCCGATGCATGGGGGTTTACTGTGTCCTCCTTGTGCCTGGCTAACTGCTCTGAAGTCCTGCGAAGACTGACCATGGGGAAGGGGCCTCGGAGTTCGCTGGATGACTTCCAGGCAGGACTGCACCATGAACCATCCTGAAAAACAGTTCCTGGACTTGGCTTGGAGACTGATGATTTTGATCAAGAAATCTTTCTTTAGGTCCATCTGGGGTTTGGTACAGGCTGTGGTCTCTTCAGCTCAGCTGCACAGCATGAGGGCGGCCGCTGGGTAGACACGCAGCGCACACTGGTCTGAGAGCTGGTCCTGCATGGCCCCACGTGCCGTCTACACTTGCTGCCGCCTGCCCGTCCTGAGATGCTTGGGCAGAGGTGGGGCGTGCTGCACTCAAGAAGAAGGAAACCCTGGAAAAGCAGGGCTGTGGAGAAGGTGGTGCGTGCCAAGTGGAGGAGTTGGCCCTGCTCGTGGGTGAAGGGATTGGCTGGTGCTGCTCTCAGTGCAGGCGTACGGCCCCTCCAGGGGTAAAGGAGCGTCATTTCTCCGTGTGCCAGGGAGCGGTAGCCGTTGTGTTGAAGCACCTGTAAAGTGACATGTTTCCTTGTTGCCTTAGGAAAGCCCCCATGGTGGATGTTCTGAGAAAGCCTCCGGAGGCTGGCATTGTGGGGCTTGCAGGGCTGGAACGGTCTCTCCAACCCTGTGGTCTGTGTCAGGCCCTTTCTTCACAGCTGACTCCTGCCTCCACCTGGAGTGGGTGGCCACGGCGCCAAAGTTGCTGTGCGAGGCCTCCAGGGCCGCACGGCAGAGCTGCCGTCCTGAGGCTCAGCGGCGCCAGGTCGCACAGGCGCTGCTAGACCTCATGGAGGCCACGTGCCGCCAGACAGTGTGCAGTGCCCAGGACGGCCCTACAACCAGTGCCAGCCCAGAGACCCTGTGTGGCCTGGTCAGTGGCTGGCTTATGTCTTTTTAAGAGATTTAAGCATGTTTGACTTGCTGTCATCTCTGTTCTTACAAGGTTCAGAAGGACTTCCCATGAGATTTCCTGGGAGTGGGGGAGGTGGTGGGGCGGGGTAGCCTGCTGGCTGGGATGCTGTGTGCCAGTGGAGTAGTCCTGGGCTTGTTCTTGCTGTGGGGGGGTGGGGGGCGGTTTCTGTGGGGTGTCCTGCACATCAGGCAGCTGCAGGGCCAGCAGAGCTGCTCGTGTGGCTCACAGCCAGGGAGCACACGGGCACCTCTTCTCACGGCTGCTCAGGGCAGTCAGACCTCATCCCCACCCCGGCCCGTGTAACAGCCATCTGGTTGTTGGTCTCCAAGAGCAGCAGCTCCACATCCAAGCACTAGCTAGGCCTCCAGGATGAGAGGAGCAGGGCCCTGGCGAGAGCAGCAGCTCTGAGCCACCCCCAGCCACTACTCATGTGCCACCGTTTCAGAGTTTAGTGTTGCCCCATCCCTTTCCAACTAATCTACTGCATGTAATAAATTGTAGCATTTTATGGCTAGGCCCTTAACACTTAGTCACAGTTTGTTTCAAATTGTTATTTGGGCTTCTACATTTACAGGATTACTGTTTGTTTTCATTTGCTTAAGTGTGGTCTAACAAACTGGCTTTTTTCCCTGTGTCCCTAGGCCCCCGATAGTTCTTGGTCCCCCTCTCTGCACTGTCTGACCTGGGGTCTGGGAAGCACAGGTCCTGTCAAAATTGTTGAGTTGAAATCATCAACTTTTTAAGTGCTTTGCTACAGGACTTCTGTTAAGCACGGGGAGGAGGTGGGATCTGGGTACTCCTGGGGGAAGGATTAGGTGTGTACTGCCTTGAAGCTCTTAGTGGCTCCTCGGCAGAGAGAGAACACACTCCAGAGGGCTCAGAGCACAGGTGGGGACTCCGAGTGAGAGGGGACTTTGGTCCCTGGAGGGCTGCTTGGAGACACCTTTCTGTGTGGGGTCTCCTGCTGGGTCTGGGGCCTCAGGCTAGTTTGACTCCAGAGGTGACTGTTGCCTTTCTCTTCCAGGCAGCTCTGAGATGGGACTAACCTTCGGGATCACTTTTCCTTTTTTGGGAAATTTCTTTCTTGATACACCCACATACCCTGTAACTGGTGGGTGTGGAGGAGAGGCAAATTGCCCAAAAAAGGAAAAAAAATTTCCCAAACGCAAGCAGAGGTGAGGTGGGCTCAGGGCAGTCTCACGGACAAGTGGGAGCCTCAGCAGTTGGGCTGGGCCTCTGGTTCTTATGGAGAGGACAGAGGGAAGAGTCTGGAAGCCCAGCCGGCTCCCCCTCTCCTCTGCCTTTGTTTCTGCCCCTATGCTCTGCTGTTTCTGCGTCTCTGCCCTTGAGCGGTGGTGCTGGGGTCACTAGAAGGCTTTCCTGGGGGAGCTCCCCATCCAGAGGGGAAGCAGCCCCCAGTCTCAGGTGAGGTTGCTGGGCAGTGAGACTCGGGGCGAGGGGAGCCTGTGGCCAATGGGCTCTGGGAGCCTGTCTCTTGATTTCATTTTCTCTTCCTTTTCCTCCTGGAAGCCAGGCAAAAACATTTGTTGTTGTTGTTTGCTTTTAAACTATGGTAAAATATATGCAACAAAACGTACCACTTTAACAACTACAGTTGGGCAGCATTAAGCACACTCACACTGGTGTGTACCCACCACCACCACCCCTCCACCCCTCTCTGGAGCTCTTCCCATCTTCCTGGGCCAAAGCTCTGTCCCCATTAAACCCTTACCACACACCCTTCTACTTCCTGTGCCTTTGGATTTGAGGACTCCAGGGACCTCCTGTAAGTGGGGTCATGGTACTTGTCCTTGTGTGTCTGGCTTGTTTCACTTAGCATATGTCCTCAAGGTTCATTCATGTCGGAGCACATGATAGAATCTTCTTATCTGGAAGGTCTGATGCAGTTAACTCTGCTCTGAAGCGAACTGGCCGTGGGTCTCTCCTCTGTGATACCTGTGGAGAGGCTGTGCTCACGCTTCCCCGGCAGGTGTGTGGAGTCCTCCCACTGTGTGCCCTGAGATTCCTGGAAAGGCAGCCCAGACCACAGCTATGCTGAGCTGCCTTCACGGGGGCCGTGCTGCTGGCTCCTCAGTGTGTGTCACACCCCAGTCGTGTAGTGGGGAGAGCTCTGGCAGCCCTCATGTGTCTTGCTGGAGGGCAGCTGTGGGCTCATCAGTCCCCTGGGCAAGGCGCTCCAGCCAGAAGAGTCACCTCAGGGTCTGTGCTCACGGGCGAGGCGGTGGCTTGGTCTGAGCACTCCTCAGAGGAACTGAGAGCTGCTGGGCTGTGGTTCTGCCTCCTTTACAGTTTTCTTCCTTAGGACAGTCCTGGAGGATGCTTGATCCCGGGACCTTTGCCTACTGGGTTTTCCATGCGTTTGGGCCCCAGGGCAGAATGGGGAGGGACTCAGCTTGGCCCGCTGCCCGTGGGGACGCTCCCCTGCAGCCCAGTCTCCATCACACCCCTGCATCAGAGCCTCCAGATTGCAGGGCCCAGGGACCACAGTTTCAGTAGCCACCCCTGCGACATGAAGAGGCACAGGCACCAGAGCAGCCCTGCTCTAAGTGCTGGCCCTCCCTCCCACACCTCCCCCGCTCCTGGAGCTTTCCCAGGCAGACTGATTATTCTGATTCACTGGCAGCCATGGTGGCCATCATGTCCACAGCCATGGTAGGAGGCCATGTGGCCACAGGAAGGCCCCTTTCATGGTGAAGCACACAATTCGTTGGGACCCATGTGAATACAAAGCTGAACCACAGTGCACACCTTCTTCAGGGCAGTGGGTGGATTGTGGAGTCAGAGAAGCTTTCTGGAAGGAGTGGGGGCCTTGGCCACCACCCTCCTGGTCACAGGGGTTGCCGGGGTGCCATGTGCTCAGCCTGGTGCTCTGTCTGTGGCTGCTCTTCAGGCACCTCCTCTATTGTGATGTTCGCTCCAGTTACTGCTTGACAGGTACTGCCCTTCCTTTCAAAGAAGAAACCGAAGTCCCAAGAGATGGTGGCATCACTCAACTTGCGGGTGTCAGAACTGGGAGTTTGCGAGCTGGTGAGATGCCTTCTGGGAGAAGGACGGGTCCTTTCCCCGGTGGCCCCACCCCCCTGCCCGCCACTGCTGCTGCTGTGTCTAGTGGTGGGCCGCTCGGCCACACCTGGCCACTGCGTGTGGTGTGGGGAGGGGAGCTGGGTGCAGGCTGGCTGGGCTCTTGGCCTCTGGCCCACCCTCGGGTTTGTCTGTGGCCACAGATGGGAGCTCTGTTGGTTTTCCGTGAGCCTTCCAGCTCCTTGAACTAGACTCACTTCAGGCTTGCAGTCGGGTGTGTGAATGTACCTTCAGAGGTGTGTGGAAATTGCAGTAAAGAGTTCACCCTGTGCCTCCAAGAGGCAGAGAAGCTTTCTGTGACCCCCGTCTGATGCCTTATGAATCAGTCTCACGTCTTTAGATTTATTTGTAAACCTTTCATGCATTTGGCCTGGCTTTGACCTCTGTACTTTTCCACTTGGGTTCAGCTTCCACGGCACGGAGGCAGACGTACTGTGTCAGGGCCGGGGGCCCGAGGGGTGCAGGGAGAGGGCACTGGTGTGGAGTCTGTACCTGGAGGGTTTCCTCCAGTGCCCCCTCTCTGAGGAAGTGGCCGGTTTGCCCTCCACATGACCTCAGAGGCTGTTGGACCCACAGTGACCCCTAACTGTTTTCCTTCCCTCCTCTGCTCAGGTGTCCCTCCTCAGTCCTGTGGTTGCTGTGGTAAAAATGGCAGTTCGAAAAGTAGCTTTAAACTTGGAAGTGTTTTCATCCTTATGTCAGCCTGTGAACAAGATGGGGGCTGTGAAAGAGCAGGGGCTGCCCTAGCCCTATGGGTGCTCCACGTCCCGCAGGGCTCTCTGGGTGCTGTCACAGGCAGGCTGGTGACCTCTGTCTTCTCCATGGAATTCTGCACAGAAACGTAACGGGAGCTTTAAACTGACGCAGTCTGGTGCTACTTCCGTTGAAGCTGTGCATGATCCCACTCTTCCTTCACCACCCACCACCCCAGCAGCCCTGGCTGGACTGGGCAGACCTCCCCAGACAAAATCACCCTGGTGCCTCAAGGCCAAGCCCGCAGGCTGCATGAGCAAGCCTGTACCACCTCTTCCGTGTCCGCCAGTTAATTATTTTTCCAAAATAATGAACTTAAAAAACATTTGCCAAAGTCTGAGTGCTTTACCAGTGTGAACAGCCACCTTCCCTCCCCCTCACTGCCCCCTGCCCCCCGCCCCCCCCGCCCAATTCTGTGAGCTCTGAGGCCTCTGCAGGGGCTGGGTGAAGGGGAGAGCAGCCGGGCGGCGGGGAGGGTCTGCTGCAGGACAGCTCAGCAGGAGTGCTCGGGAGCCAGGCCCCAGCCAGATGTCAAGAAGGTGACTCCAGGCTTGAGGCATTGCACCCCTGCCTGCTTTCATTTTTAGACTTGAGGGCTGCAGCTGAATTCCTTGTCCTGTCTTTACTTAATCATGTACTACACGTCATTTTCACCTCTCTGGGAGGGATGTTGTCACAGTTAATTCCTTAATGACTCTTAAGTATAAGTGCATTGGGGTTGAAATATAATCTGTAAAGGGCTCTGCCTCTGGGCTTTCTGCGGGCTGCCTTGCCCTGGAGCATCCTTGGGTCAATTTCAGGTTACTTGGAAATATTACGGTGGGTGACAGGAAAGGGCATGATGAACCCAGCTGGGACTGGGAACTCCTCCCAACCGAGCCCTGTTGTCCAAAGATCAGGGGTCAGCGGTGGCACTCAGAAGTGTCACGCACCTTCCTTCCTTAAGTATGACTCCCTGGGACGCAGAAGGCTGCACCCATTAGAGTGAAGCATTCTTTGGTACAGGTGTTCCCTGGAGACTGGTGGCCAGACTGTAGGCCCTTCTCACGGAGTGGAGGAAGTAGCCTGGGACACAGGCTTGTTAAGATGTCTGAGCCTGGTGTCTACTGGAAAGTACAGCATTCTGCCTCTGGTAGCTTTTTGTTGTCATTTACCACTCTACCTGCTGGCCTGGGTGACATTTCTTAGTGTGGAACAGCTAGGGGGTGGAGGCCACCAGTGGTTACTTATGGGGCTGTTTGGAATGAAGAACAGAGCAGACTCCTGGGAGTTACAGCAGAGGGGTTTCAAGAGTGACCAGGTCCAGAAGTCCGTTTGTGGTTGGGGAAATCCACCAGTAGGTATGGGGTTACCTGGTCCTGAAGGGAAGGGCTTGCTGCTTCCATGGGGCATGAATCTGGGGCAGGATGGATGCTCTGTGCTGCCAGTGCCTCAGAGAGCAAAGAAGTTAGAGGAGAACATGCAGGAGTGAGTGGGTGCAGAGGCTCAGATAGAAAGGAGCACGTGCATACCTGCCAGGTGGGGTGGGAAGGCTCTGCAGGTAACCCTGAATTATTCAAAGAACCAAGAGAGGACACAGGCACCACTCCCGGGGGGGGCTCCTTCCTCTGTCCCTGGTCCCCGGGACGCAGATTTCCGTATGAGTCTTCCTGCACAGGGCAGTGAGTGCTTCAGGGAGAGCCTGCTATTTGCCTGCATAGACGGAACCTTAAACTGTGCATGTGGGTGTGGGAGAAGCCCGGCACCTGTCAGCTGACCCAAGGGTGGAGATCAGTCTGCCATCCCCTTTGATTCTGGCATGTCTGTCGTACGCGTTTAAGAAGCCTCTCCCTGCCCCGGAATCCTCCCTCTCTGAATTTGAGGCTCTAGTGAGAGGACCTGGGGCCTGGGGGCCCAGCGAGTGCCTTTCCATGTCCCTGTGCCATCCTGTACGTCTTCATCCCGTCCCAGTTACCACGTGCTCAGTCATAGGCAGCAGGGGGAGACGCGCTCTCGACTGTGTCTGGTGCCCTCAAGCCCAGTGAGAACCACGGTCCTCTTTCGGACTCCCCTGCTGTCCCACAGCTGTTGTGGGACACCCGTGGCTTGTGAACAGAGGTGCTGCAGGTGGTTTTACGTCCTTCTGCCCGCTTGGGGCCCCTGCCAGCCCTCTGCACGTGCACAGCTCTTACTCACAGAGATAGAGGGGGTCATGGGATGGTTGGAGCAGCAGTTCTGTGAGCTGATGGAGGGATTTCTGGGGGTCTCACCCTCTGCAGGGGTAGCAGCTGAGTCTGGGCTGTGGTGGGCATTCTTGGTGGAGGTCCTTAGAGCTGTGGGTAGACTTCTGTGGCGCTGCGACTCTGGTCTGGAGGGTGAGCATCTGCGTTAATGGGCTGGGTGGGTCTGGCCCTCCTGCAGGGACAGGTATGACTTTGGGTTTTAGGAAAGGGAGCAGCTTGGAATAATTGGTTAGGGAGCAAATTAAGTAGCAGTAGGGAGAGAACTGTCGAAAAAGAGTCATTTTATGAGCGTCAGCAACAGGAAACATTTGGGGTCCAAGAAACAAAGCCAAGTGACTGGTATTGGTGTGTGCGTGTGTGCACCCATGGTGCCCCCACACATGCCTGTGCAGGGCCGAGTGGCTCAAGGCCAGGCTGCAGAGTCCTCCAGGGCACAGCCCTGCACCCTGACTTCTTGGGACCCCGTCATGAGCCCAGCCCTCCCTGCCTGACCGTTTTTTTTTTTTTTTTTTTAACTTTCCTGGGAAACAGGCAATATAAACAGTCTGATAAGCCAACCCATGTAAGGTATTAAATGGAGGACTAGATCAGTAATGTTTATGTTATTCTGACCCTGTGAAAACTGCCACTTAAGCCACGTAATGACCATGGCTGTGTTTCCTTCCACACTTGGTTTCTCTTGACGTTTATGGTTGCCCTCCCCCATTTGTTTTGATTTATATTTAACTAACCTTAATTGAACTTTACACTTCTGACAGAACTACAAAGTTCTCCTGAGTGTGGGCAAGTCCTTCGGTCAGAGAGTCGTCGTTTTTTCGTATTCACATCCCTCATGGAGACCTCTCTCTGCTTGTCCCATCTGGCCTGGCTCTTCTCCAGGCCTGCTGCTTAGCTCTTGACCTGGGCTTCCTTCAGCTTCCTCCTGAGGGTTTTAGATTGATCTCTTATTTTTGGTTTGCTTCTCTACTTGGTAAAGCCTCTTGAGAATGGCACAAGGGAAAGAGTTTTGAGACCTTGCGTGTCTAAAAATGCCTTTTTTGCCTATACTCTCGATTGGCAGCTGGACTAGTTATGGAATGTCAGGCTGGGAACAGTTTCCCCTTGGAGTTTTGAAGGCACCATTGTCTCTCATTTCTACCATTACCGTGGAGAAGTTCACATACGGTTCCTGACCCCATGCTGAACGAAGGGAGTTTTCTCTCTGGAAACTCTGAGGAGCTGCTCGTGAGCCCCTGGGCTCTAGAAATGCATGGGCTGTGCTTTGCTGTGGGCCTGTTTTCTCTCGTTGAACCAGAAGCCTGTGTGCTTTTCAATGAGGAAAGTTCAGTTCTTCTGGTCCAGGAGTTTTCTTGTATTTTTTTTTTCTTCTGGTAATTTTTTGTTTCATCTTCCCTGGTCTTTACTCTCAGAGCTCCTGTTATTTGGCTCTTGGTTCCTTTGCACAGTCTCTAATTTTATTATCTTTTTGCATGGCTTTGTTGTTCCTGAGACCTCATTAACCTTGCTGTAAACCCTTCTATTTCTGATCCCAGTGATCCTGTTTTGTTCTATTCTGGTTCTTATGTCAGCTGTGATACTTATAGTTTCTTGGGGCTCATTTCTTGTTCTCTGTGTATCCCTTTTTATAGCATCTTATTCCAGTTTCATGGACGCAGTACTGTCTCTTATAATTCCAGTTATTTTGAAATTCCATTCTGTCTCTGGTCTGACTTAGTTCCCTCCCTGCCTGTTTTGTCTTGGGCTTTCTCAAATGACTGTGACCCATAGCTGTACATTTGTATTCAAGAACGAGGTTATGTGTGTGCAGGGCTTATGTGGTGATTGGCTGGCCTTGTCTTAGAAGGACAGTCAGGCTGGGAACTGGAGAGCCCCCAGATCCAGGTCCTCCCCTCTCCTGTCTGGGGCGGCCTCAGCTTTCAGGATGATGACTTTCATGGAATCTTCCACCTCCTGCTCCCCGCCCCTACCCCGCCATGCACACACACCCCCGACACGCGCCCACCCCGCCATGGTGCTTCCTGCCCTGAGTCCAGAACCTCTTCAGAGAGGTCCTGTGGGTGCTGCCCATGGGAGCCTGCCCTGTGGGCTGGTGCTCCTTGAATGGGGACTGCCCAGCTTTCCTGCCCGTCTCGCCTCTGAGGTTGGCGGAGGTGCTGGGCCAGCCCTGAGTGTGAGGAATTCTGGGACCGCTTGAGTCTGCTCCCCCGGGTCCCTCTTCAGGTGTGCACAATTTATTTACTATCCCACATCTGCTGCTCTCTCCTGTTTTTTGTCTTTGAGAGTTATACCTTTTAAAAATCTGTGGTCATTTTTTATCAGAGTTTTATCAGCAACTTGAATGCGTCTCCGTGTGATTTTGGCCGTGCTTGACTGGAGGCCCCTCATGCGTTTCAGGAGTCAGTGTCCACCCTGGGCATCCCCCTCGTGAGCCCTGCTCCTCTGTCCTCTCCTAGATCGTCTGTGGGGCAGGTTGTTGCCCTGGGTCTGCACAACTCGTGTGCCTGGTGTGGTGTCTTTGAGAGTGAGCGTAAATGTGCCTGCTCTGGGTGTGTGTTCACCTCCTGAATTAAGGCTGCAGTGCCTTTTATGAGAAAGAGATACTTTTCATCTCTTAGGAAACAGTTCTTCTGGTCCAGGAGTTTTTGGATCAAGATGAAATTCTTGATTCTCTGGTTGGAAACCCCAGGGTTAACGATGACCACTGTTCCAGAAAAGTTAGATGGAGACTCCGTCTAATCTCCCTTTGGTGAATAAGGCCCTTGACTGACTGGGCCCAGGCCCCTACTTGCACCAACAATAAGACGCTTGTTGGCAGGGGCTGGGCAGCTCCTGTAACCGAAACTCTGGCCGCCGTGAGAATGGCCATGGGGGTGTGTGGCGCGGGCCTGTCCTCCCTCTGGGCTGCGCGCGCTTGTTCCCTCTCCCACACCGTTTGTTTTCCTCACGGTGCTCCCTGCGACCTGAAGGAGCCAGGAGAGGTTGATGCGTTCATCCACTTGCTGTGTGCCGTGGGCAGGCTGGGAGTTGGAAAAATGAAGATGAGGAAGAGTCCTGCCGTCCAGAACCTTACAGCCGATATCAGACAGGAGGGTTAGCCGGCACGGGGGCACGGCGCTGAGAGACACATGCCCTGCCTGGCCCCAGAAGTGCTCCCTGCAAGCTCCGGATCGCCCTCGGGAGGGACAAACTCAGAGCATTCCAGAGGTGGGCGTTCAGAATTGGTCAAAGCACACAGATGGTGGTAGAAGATGGGACTAAAGAAAGAGGGATTTCTGCCCGCCAAAGCCAGAAATAAATATTTCATGGCAAAAAAAGATTGTTGTGTTTAATGAAACTATTCTAACGGTTCCCTATGTCACCCTTTGCAGCACAGTCTTGAACAGCTACCTGTTAGGTCACCAGGTAGCTGTGCTTACTCTGTTCCATACTGCAGGCATTCAAGTCGCTTTGAAGTGTTTTCTTTCTTTTTTTTCTTTCTTTCTTTCTTCCCTACTCTCTTCCTTTCCTTCTCTCTCAGTATAATGGTTCAGGCGACGATCCCAGAAGCAGAGTTGCTGGGTCCAGGCTGTGAACCGTCTTGAGGCAGTTGATAGTTACTGCCAGATTGTGCTCTGGAAACTCCGTGCTCCTCGGCTGGGAGGAGGGTGTCCTCTCCATTTTCCTCCCTCCATGTCCGGATCCCCTAGATTTGTGTGGTTGTCCTGGAGGTTGTAGAGGGGTACTTTCTGAGCGAGGCACCCCACAGACGGTTAGACCGTATTTGTAGTCTTAAAGAACTGATACATCCTGAAGCATTGGAGCCCTGATGATAGCTGAAAAGCCTCATTTTAGCTTCCATTTCATTCCTCCACAGTCAGACCAGAACCAGCAGCAAAAGGAAGTTGGAGTGGTTGGCATCACACCTCGGCCTCTTGCACCTCCCCATGCTTCTGAGAGCTAGGGGACTGGAGCAGACAACTGAGGGGTGGCCCTGCCAGGAGCCGGGCACCACTGTTCCTTGCCACAAAGCTGCTGTGTGGCCATGACATCTGCCCGGCTTACAAAGCGTGGCAACAGCCTGGAGGGGTGGGGTGGGGTGGGGTGGGGTGGGAGGGGGCTGCAGAGCCCTCTGCTCCTGCTTGCTTCCTTTTCCCTGGAGTCTGATGCACCCTCCCTGCCTGCCGCACGTTGCCCCAGGCCCTTCTCTCTGTCACCCACTGGCCTTTCAGAGTTGGACCGAGACAAAGGTTTCCGGCCCCAGAATGTCCCTACTTGCTTAATTCCCATGCTCTAAAAATATCCGTACAGAGCTTCTTCCTGCCCAGTCTCCAGTCTCCTCCCTACAGAATCCGCCTGGCTCTCCCTACCCCTCCCCCAGGGAAGAAATAAGATCCCCGTTTCATTGCTCTTTCTAGGCTCAGAGTGGAATAAATAAGAAACGCTGGGTTTCCACAGTTAAAAGGGGAAAACTGCCTTTGTTCAGCCTGGAGGGCTGCCACCCGCCTGGGTCTGGGTCCACACTCTGAAGGTCCTGCCTCCTGCTCTGGGAAGGGCACCAGAGAGGAAGAAAGGTGGGGGGGACAGGAGCCCACGTGGGGTGGCGGAGGGAGGCCAGCCTTCTGCAGCCGACGGGCCTCCTGCAGTGAGTTGCTGTGGGAGTGAGGCCGGGCTCCCAGGCCCCTGCCTGCCTGGTCAGCGTGGACCAAAAAGGAGTCTGTGGGAAGCCTCCACCCTGGGAGGCTGCGGAGGCTCCTGCAGCTTTCTCAGGCATTCCTGGATTGGGCTGGAGCCTCAGCCCCTCCCCCCACCCCCAAACCCTGGATGCATGCCTAATTGAGGCTTCATTTATTCCCCCATTTTCTCAGCTCCGTAGAAAGAGACAGGCAAGTGGGTGAGGCCTCCCGATCCTCCTCAGAGCATGGGGGTAGTAAGGGGCTGGGGGAGAGAAGTACTCCAGGGTGGGCCTCCTCCATCCCAGAGGGGCTGTGGAGGGGGGAGGGGCAGGGAGGGGAGCCAGGGCAAAGGGGCTGCCAAGCTCGGCAGTGGTGGGAAGAATTTCTTTTTTTCTCCCCACTCAGAAACCCAAAAATAGCCATGTCAAAGGCACAAGCCTTGCAAGCTTGAAGCCAGCTGAAAGCCATTTGCTTCTGAGCCCTCCCTCTTTTCCCTCCTCTTCCTCACAGGCCCTTTCTTTCCAAACTCCTGCCCAGTCACGGGAGGACGGGACCCCCCCCACACACACCACTAGCCGCAGGAAGAATGGACATCCTCTCTTCCATTGCTACCCCAGACTGCGCCTTCACTGGTTCCCACAGGGAAGTCTAAACCCACTGCCCTGTACCCTAGTGTAAAAGGTCGCCCCTGCATTTGCTTTTCTTGTAACTTTGAATTTGCTGATTAAGATTTCTTAAAATGAAGCAAATCTGTGGCTAAAATGTAGACAATTAAAAATATGTAAAGACTGGATTGGATCTTGAAACCAAGGGGAGTGGTCATATGCAGGGGCACAAATGCCACAAAAACTGTTTGCTGTTACATCTGTTTTCCCCAATCATAAAAGTAACATACTCATTGCACAGATTTTGTGAGAACAGGACAGCACAAAGATGAGGTGATAATCCGACAATTTAGAAAATTCTCTGATGTGAACTTCTGGGGTTTATATGATGCGATGCCTTTTCTGGTTTCCTTGCTCAGTTACTCCTGCTGGGTATCACATCTCTGCTGCCAGCCTGTTGCTCAGCCCTCTGCAGAGAGCAGAGTGGATGTCCTTCTGCAGGGGCACCCGTTTTCAGGGGTGCTGCAGTGGGGGCTGACCTCCATCTGGGCAGCTGTGGCTTGACAAACAACACGGTTTATTTCTCAAGTCCAAGATATGCGTGCAGCATGGCCGGGTTTTGGTGAGAGCTGTCTGGTGAGAGCTGTCTTCCAGGTCCCCGACTGCTCCTGTGTCCTCACGTGGCGGAGAGCAGAGTGGACCTCACAGAGGCCCCACCTCCTGGCACCGTCTCATTGAGGGGTAGGGCTTTAGCGAAGGAGTTTTGAGGAGATGCTAAAGTTCAGTTCATAAAGAGGCCCTCCAGTGACGCTGGCCAGGCTCTGCCAGTGCCCTGCAGTGTCCTGGGTGTAGGGTAATGGCCAGTTAGCCTGGAGACCTGGGTCCCTGCATTCTGGAGGGACTCTGCCTCGAGGTCCAGGTTGTCCGAAGCGTCATCAGTCTGGCCAGGGAGAGCACAGCACCAGCACAGGCCGCCCAGGCTCATGGCTTGTTTTAGGCTGCACTTTCTCCTCTTGGACGGAGAAGGCGATGGCAGCCCACTGCAGTGGTCTTGCCTGGAGAATCCCAGGGATGGAGGAGCCTGGTGGGCTGCCGTCTGTGGGGTCGCACAGAGTCGGACATGACTGAAGAGACTTAGCGGCAGCAACAGTTCCCGTCTCGGAACTCGTCAAAATGAAATGAAACTGAATTGGCCCGTCCTCGAGCAGCTTGTCAGAAAACACCTGGGTGGTTGTGTGTGGGCTGACTTCCAGCTCCGCCTGCTAGCTGACTGGTCACTTCTGTAGCCTCAACGACATCTCTGTGTTCTCAGTGGTGTGGGGAGAGGAGCAGTGCTTTTCAGGATGAGCGTGGATGCTGGATGCTCTGGACGAGACTGCAGCTTCGTGGCCTGTCTTCCCACCACCTTCCTGTCTTGCTGCAGGGGCGAGGTCGGGGAGGGTCTGGCTCTGTTGTCAAACAAAGGCCTGCTTCCCCAAAGGAGCCCCTTCCTCTCAGGTTTAGGGACATCTGTTGCCTAATTAAGAGATGAACGTTTTGAGATAGTACATCTAGATTTTTTTAAGTGTGTATTTTCTGTGTTTTGTTTTTTTTTAAAGAAACACACTTGAGAACCATTTTGACAGTAGCATGGACAACAGCAGGGACTCCAGTTGTGTATGTTTACTTGTTTTTGAAGTTATTTTCTGCAGTGGTGACAGCCACCACAGGGCCCTGATGGGTCCAGGAGACCCGGGAGGGCAGGGCGGTGCAGAACACATGTCTCCAGGGTGCACACCTTTGTGGCTGGGCGGCGTCTGCAGATAGCACCTCTCCCTCCCCATCCTCTGTGTCCCGAGGCCGCTGATGGGTCCAGAGAACTCGGGTGCTCCCAGGCCTCCATGAGAGGCTTCTTTGAGGTTTCGCTGGGGGCAGACATCTGCTGTCAAGAACCAGGTGTGGGTGCCAGGAGAGCCAGCGGCAGTGGCGGGGCTCCAGGGGTGGGGGTGGGGCAGGAGAACTGGACCTAGAGGAGGTGAGGCGGGAGCAGATTGTAAGGTGGACGTTAAAACATCACCGGGTCAGCGCAGGGCCCAGGAAATGCACACCTCCAAGCCCTTGGTTGGGAGTTTCCAGGAGGAGAGAGAAGTGAGAGCGTCCTTTCTTAGACAAGGCCCCATCAGCCTGCCAGGCCTCAGCTTCTCACAGCCCTTGTTGGGCAGGGAAGTCTTTGCACTTCCCTGAGGCAGAGAGCCTTGCTGTCAAGCCCTTCTCTCTGGAGGTTTTCCTCCTTCTCCCGCTGTTGGGAAGTTTAAGCAGGAGGACATCGGCACTGACGTGCTCCAGGCTTCCTACCCTGGGAGGGAGAGGGTCTGTACCTGTGGGTTCTCTTGTGGACTGCGGAGAAGCATTTGAGTCTGGGAAGAACAGGGTGCTTGTTCCAGGGCCCTGGACTCACTCCAGGAGGCTCCAACCCCTCTGCTGATGAGCCCCATGGATCCCTGGGAAGGAGCCTAGGAGCCTGTACAGGACGGGGTTTCAGTCCTGTGGCCGGGTTTTGTGGGTCAGAGACGGGAGGGCGGGATGCGTTGCTCAGCACCATGGCATTTGGGCACAGGCCTGTTCTGAGACAGGTTGGGGATGTCAGCCCTGGGCTCACAGCATGTGTGCCCTGGACCTGCACTCTTGCTGCAGGTAGATGCCTGTGGGCACCCGAGTGTCCCTGGAGCCTGCGGTCCCTGAGGGGCGTGGGGAGGGTTGGGGGGCCGTGGCCGTGCCTGGCCTGTGTCCAGGCTGGGAGTCCCCTTCTGGACACTCTCGTTACTGCTCTGCTCCCCTGTGTTCTAAAACTTGGACAGCAGAGGAGGCCCAGTGACTTCTGATGTGGTGTGGGCTCAGAGCAGACTTTCTCGATTGTGTGAATTCTCAGAATAAATCAGAGAATTTCTCCATAAAAAGGTTATTTGAAGTCCTTTGGGCACCCACCTTGGATGGGTTCTGCCTAGCCATATTCTGTAGTAGCACCAGCCCCACTTGGTTTCAAGGCTCAGCAGCGTGGTTGACAGGAGGGTGTGTGTGTCTGTGTGTGTGTGTGTGTGCGCGCGTGCGTGAGCAGCGTGGTTGACAGGAGGGGTGTGTGTGTCTGTGTGTGTCAGCAGTGTGGTTGATAGGAGGGGTGTGTGTGTGCGTGCCCATGTGACCCGCCTGCATGCTCTATGTGGCAACAAGCTCCCCCGATTCTGTGTTCCAGCTGGACGCTTACACTGGGTAGGAGCCAGAGGAGCTGGACCTGGCGCTCAGGGCCGGGGGATGGAGGCGGGAGCCTGTGCCTGTGTGGGGTTACCTGGGCTCCACTGGGGACAGGGACTCTCCTCTCATCACAGGAAGTGTGGCAGCCCCACCATGGCCCTCACCTTCCCGTGGGTGGTAGGGTTGCCTGGCGTGGTCTTCACCTTCTCAGTTGGTCGAGGGCCTCCTAGGGTCACCCGAGGAGAGGACCCATGTCCCTCCTCCTCCCCTCAGGAGGTTGCCTGAGGTTTCGTTTTCTTTCTCACTGTGGCTGGCAGGGCCTTTGTGGGTGCTAACCCGAGCCTTGGGTGCTGGGGCCTGACGATACCACGTCTCCAGTCGTGCCCCCTCTCTGTGAACCCTGCTGGCGCTCACCCGCAGCGGGCTCGCAGCAGCTGTGTTTTCTCTCTGTCCCCTCTGTTCTGCTTTCATCAGGTCCTCCCTGGCCCACCACAAGCTGCCTAGTGACCTGGTGCAGCCGGCCAGGGCCTGGGCATCCAGCCCGCGGTGCTGGGCCTGCTGCGGCTGTGAGCAGACTGGCCTCCTCTCCAGGCGGTTGTTCCCAGCCTCAGCGTTAGAAGCATGAAGGGGCTTTTTGGTAATTCTGATTTTAAAAAGCCCCACCCCCAGAGAGTTTAAATCTGGGCATGGAACCTCCATTTAGTTATCTTTTCAGGTCATTCCATTATTCAGCAAAAGTTGAAAACCATCGCGTTAAGCACTCAGGCCTTACAGTTTAGGACCTTTTGCCTTCTCTCCAGCCTCTCTCATGGTTCCTGGTCCCCAAGAGTCTCTTCTGGCTGCTTCAGACCTCAGCATCGGGGGTCTTTCAGCACCAGGGTGAGCAGGGGCCCCTGCAGGAGGGCTTGCTGAGTGCCACGGCCCCAGCAGCTGCGTGGCTTCCAGCCCACCCATAGCAGACGATGGTGTGTTCTCTCCCAATCTGCCTGGAGCCGCTGGGCAGACCAGCACTGCCTTCCACCCGGGCACGGCACCCTGCAGACCAGAGCTGGGGCGTGCATCTCCACAGCAGGGCCTGCTGCCTGTGTGCCAGTGCCCCCTGCCCTCTGTGAGCAGCCCCGGTCTCCATCTCGGCTGGAAGAATGGCTTCTGCTAGGAGGTGCCTTGAGCCCCTGACCTTTCCCCTCTGTGCCCGCCTGCCCTCCCTCTTCACCCAGCATGCCCTGGAAGAGGGGGCTCCGAAACTTGTGCTGGAGGCAGAAGGTGTAGAACTAGTGTCTGCTCCCCGACAGGGCTCTCAGATATACAAGGAGCTGTGATGGGTTCTTCTCCAGGGCTTCCCTGAAGAGTCCAGGTACGGGTGTGTAAGGTGGTGTGTGCCCTTGGACATGAGTGGAGTCTGTACAACTGAAGGAGAAGGAATCGTGCTGGGTGCCTTGTGCACAGCGGTGGAGTTGCCTTTGGAGCACTGGTTCACAGTCTGGGCCACCTGGTGTGCTGGGGCCCAGGCGGGCGAGGGGAGAGGCTGGAATGATCCACATGGTCCTGGATTCAAGTGGAGGACACATGTGTGTTTAGCTTCAGAGACACACACTCAGGAGAGAGACCCCGCAATTGATAGATGGGAGTAGGTGGGGCTTGGGGAAGTCAGTGTAGATGTGACTCTGCACAGGTTATACGCACCTGTGTTTCCTGGCCCGTCATCTGAGAAGGCCTGGAGGCAGCAACGCCCCCAAAGCAGTGAGCATACCTAGTTCCTCAGTATTGATTTCTAATTCTGTTCTCCAGTGAAAGGAACCAGAGATCCTTGGAGAAATGGCTGATTCTAGGATCAGGGTAGGTACATAGAAGCTGAGCCTGGGGCACCTTGCCCTGCAAACAGTGGGACGTGTGCGTGCTGGTAGGCCACACGGGCGAGGCCAGGACAGTTTGAGCCGCAGACCCATCGTGTAGTACTGGGTTATAGTCTGTACTATATGGGAGGCACATTGAAGTCGAAGGGGCCTGTGTGGCTGTTCCTGTGCTGCTGCTTCCCGGGCTTGGTGGGGCGGGCGCTGTTGAGACCAGAAGGGCTGGCCCCTGTGAGCCTGGACAGGTTTCCCAGGTTTCCTGTCTCTCGTTCCCTCGTCTCTGTGTGTGACAGGATGAGGTCACGCCTGCCTCATGGGAGGTCATATTTAAGGAAGGATGAGAGAGACTATAATTGGGTGATCCTGGCTTAGAGGTGGTGGAGAGAGGCTCGTGCCCTTCAGCCCTCACCTGTCACATCTCTGCCTTTCGTGGCCCTTCTGCAAACTTTGTGGAGGAGGTAGCACCTTCTTATCATGGAGAGGTTGCCAAAAGTCTCAGGGTACAGTTGGTGCCTGAGTCCCGAGACCACACGGAGCTGCGGGGCGACAGGGAGCACTCGATATGCAGAGGGACCAGGGAGCAGCTTGGCCCCCGAGCCCTGGAGCAGTGGCCTCTGAAGAGGAGCGTGTGTCGCCCGGGGCCCTCTAGGTGGTCCAGTGAGGAGAAAATGCTAGAACTTCTGATGATGTACTTTATGGCCCTTGCTGAACTTACCTGTGTGTGTTGCGTGTGTGTAACACAGGGTGACTCATCAGGGCCGTGTACCTGCCCCAGCGGCACGAGGGACAAGGGAGGAAGTGCGGGATGGGAGGAGAGCAGAGCAGGGTGCTGGGCCTGCCTGCTCTTACGCTCCTGCCTCGCTCCACGTGCTGCCCTGGTCCTTCCTGAGGCCCCGCCTCCGAGAGGCCGTGTGTTTTGTCGGGGCCAGTGGGGATCAAATGTCCTGCCTGAGGGAGTCTGCCTTTGGAGAGGGCAGAGACCACCACCCAGGGAGGGTTCTGCTGGGCACTGGCACGATGCGGGGGAAGGAAGCAGGGCCTGGAGCTGAGGCAGGAAGGTGGGAAGACAGCGCTCATCCTGAGGGAGGTGGGGGCCCTGGGCCACTTCCCTCGTCAGCTGCTTGGTTGAGGACCACCCACCAGACCCCCTGCTCCAGCTTAAGGGCTGGTCAGGGGCCTCCAGGAGAGGTGCTGCGAGGTTGTACTTCACTTGGGACGCGCTCAGCTTGGCGTGGGTGTGGCCCCTCTCTCATGCCCACCTGGGAGCACTTCTGAGACAGGACACACTTTGAAGACACAGTGAAGGTGCATGCTGTTCTGTGGGCACATGGCTGCCCTCCTACCCTGCCGCCTCTGTCCTAAGCTGGGCCTCAGGAGGACGGGCAGATCCCAGAGGCTCCACGGAAAGGCTTCTTGGAGTGGGGAACTTACTCCCTGCCTTGCAGTAACCCCGCGAGCTGGCGGCTGTGTCAGGGCGAGGACTCCGGAAAGCCACCACCTCTGGGGTCTGGCTCCTGGGTGGGGCCCCAGTGGACAAAAAGGGAGCTGGCTGGTGGTGGGTCAGCAGAGCTCGGCATCTCATCTTCAGACCAGATCCCCTTTGTGTTGCAGCAGGGGACTGGCAGGTGGAAGGGAACCCAGGCACCACTGTGGGCCTTTTTTGCCCCTGCTGCTGCTCCAGGACCAGCCGGGAAGCGCTGGGCCCTTGGAATGGGCCCCTGGTGGAGGTGGAGGTGGGGTGGGAGTTGGAGCTTGGGCTCCCCTCCCTTCACGGAGTCTTCGCGCCTGGTGTGGTGGCCGCCACAGCCCCCTGCTTCCTTCCCCAAAGCCTCCTTGCATTCCAGGAGGGTCCTCACTCATCCGCTCAGTATCTTGTTTTTGGATTTCTCTCCCTAATGTCAGTGTCTCATAGCTTTGACTGAGAAAAGGGGGGAAGTGCTATAATTTGTCCCAGCCCTGGCCAGGCAGCCCTGAAGGAGGCCTACCTCTGACGACCCCAGGTGCGAGGCTCCGGGCTGCCTGCCCCAGTCCGCCTTCAAGGTGTGCTTCTCTCTGGTCCCTCCTAGCCTTTAAAAATAGCCTTGCAATTTCAAAACCACCTCCTGTAGCTTTTCTCACTGCTTTCTGGATCAGCCATCCTCTGAGATCAGGCTCCTGGCTGCCTCTGTCACCCCCGCTGTCCTCGAGAGGGTCTGCTGCCTGTTCCCCCCACACACAGCCCCTGTCCTCCCCCAGCACTCCTGGGCTGTTCTTCAGTGGGAAGGAACATGCAGCTGGTTGTCCTCTGAGAAGAGCAGGCCTGTCACCTCTCTCCCCCGGGGTGGGTCAGTAGGACGCGGGGCTGTGAGGGCCAGACTAAGGCAGCCCGCCCCCATGCTCCGCGTGGCAGGGGGATCTGCACAGCTGTGAGGCCCCAGTGCTTGTGGAGAAGCCAGGAGGGTCCGGAAGGACCTGGGGAGACAGGGATGTTCCCTCTGCCCCTACAGTGACTCCTGCCCTGTCTTCCTCTTGCAGCCCACAACCCTCCCACAGGGCACCATCAACATGAACCAGTGCACGGACGTGGTGGATGGGGAGGGCCGGACGGGCCAGAAGTTCTCCCTGTGCATTCTGACCCCTGAGAAAGAGCACTTCATCCGGGCTGAGACCAAGGAGATCATCAGCGGGTGAGTTTGCTACACGTGTGTTGAGCCGAGCCGCCCCACCTGCCGGGGTCCTCGGACTGCCTGCGCCCCGTGTCTGCTGAGTTCTTCTCTCCACCCACCTTTGCTTCATCCCCACCCTCAGTTGCCCAGCTGCCCCTGCACGCCTCGCTCCCCTGCCGCCTCCCTCTGCTGGCGTCAGCACATCTTCCAGGCCTCTCTCTGGTCTCCCAGTCCATCCTCACCTCACTCTGGCTTCTTCTCACTCAGACAGGAGGGTCTTGGTCTCCAGAGCTCATCCAGCCTCACCGGCCTCCTGCCTGAAAGGCCCTGGGGCCCTTCCCAGCCCCCACCTGCAGCCCATGCACTGCAGCTCTGAGCTGCTGGCCACGCACGCCCCCTGCTGCCTCTCCCCTGCCCTCCCTTCCGTCCTCCAGGCTGTGCGGCCCCCAGGAGGCCTTCCCCACGAGGTGTATGGCTCTGTCAGCTGGCGCCTGTGAAGGCTGGGGTTTGCCCAAGTGTGTTGTCCTCCTCAGCCAGCGGTCAGCCCTGGAGCAGAGGCCATGTCTCCCTCATGACCCCCGTGTCTGCACTCAGGAGTCACCACAGGGTGACCACATGCACTGCTTTTCTTGTCTGCATGACAGAACAGAGTTCTGGGCCACCCCACCCCCAGCATGCCCTGGGTGGAGGCTGGGAGAAGCCCTGGAAAGTAGAGGGACCCAGATTTCCAGGCAGCTGCCAGCGCAGGGGGCTGAGCTCCGTGCTCTGAGCCCTGTCACATCTGCCTCCTGGGGGCCCTGCTCTTCTGTGCACGCAGCTGCACAGGTATGTGACATGGTGCGTGACAGCGAGCAGGTGCCCCTTGGCCCAGCCAGGAGCTCGGGCGCTGGGTCGTGGAGAAGCTTGTCATTCCTAAGGTGCAAAGGAGAAAATAAACTCTCTGGGTTGAGGGGCTGGGCTGATTACTGCACAAGGAGAAGGAATTAGGACATCAGGCACCTTGTGTTCGGGAAACGGAGGTGGCTTTGAGGGATGGGCTGGGCTTTGGGGCCCCATCAGCTGCAGCTGGCCAAGACTGCCGTGGGAGGAAGTGAGATCTCGTTTTCACTGAGGTGGGTGTGGAGCGGGGGCCAGACCCATGCTCCTGAGGGGTGGGTGGCTTCTTCCTGGGGTGCCAGCTCCCTGCTAGTCATCCTCCTGTGGGGAGAGGCAGGATTTCGTTTCTAACACCAGGGGCAGACGGGAGGACCAGTTTCACTGTCTTGCCTTAATCCTCCTCTTAGAATGTCATGGATTCTAAGAGAGCAAAGCATTTTTGTTGTTGTTCAGTCTCTCAGTCATGTCCAACTCTTTAGACCCCACGGTCTGCAGCACGCCAGACTTCCCTGTCCATCACAAACTCCCTGAGCCTACTCAGACTCATGTCCATTGCGTCAGTGATGCCACCCAACCATCTCATCCTCTGTTGTCCCCTTCTCCTCCCGCCTTTAGTCTTTCTCAGCATCAGGATCTTTTCCAGTGAGTCAGTGCTTTGCATCAGGTGACCAAAGTATTGGAGTTTTCAGCTTCAGCATCAGTCCTTACAATGAATATTCAGGACTGATTTCCTTTAGGGTGGACTGGTTTGATCTCCTTGCAGTCCAAAGGACTCTCAAGAGTCTTCTCCAACACCAAAGTTTGAAAGTATTAATTCTTCAGCGCTCAGCCTTCTTTATGGTCCAACTCTCACATCCATACATGACTACTGGAAAAACCATAGCTCTGACTATATGGACCTTTGTCAGCAGAGTAATGTCTCTGATTTTTAATATGCTGTCTAGGTTGGTCATAGCTTTTCTTCTAAGGAGCAAGCATCTTTTAATTTCATGGCTGCAGTCATTGTCCGCAGGGATTTTGGAGCCAAAGAAAATAAAGTCTGTCACTGTTTCCATTGTTCCCCTGTCTATTTGCCATGAAGTGATGGGACAGGATGCCCTGATCTTCGTGTTTTGAATGTTATTTTAAGCCAGCTTTTTCACTCTTTCACCTTCGTCAAGAGGCTCTTTAGTTCCTCTTCACTTTCTGCCATAAGGGTGGTGTCACCTGCATATCTGAGGTTGTTGATGTTTCTCCCGGCAGTCTTGATTCCAGCTTATGCTTCATCTAGTATGGCATTTCACATGATGTACTCTGCATATAAGTTAAATAAGCAGGGTGACAGTATACAGCCTTGATGTACTCCTTTCCTGATTTGGAACAGGTCTGTTGTTCCATGTCCAGTTCGAGCTGTTGCTTCTTGTCCTGCATACAGGTTTCTCAGGAGGCAGGTCAGGTGGTCTGGTATTCTCATCTCATTAAGAATATTCCAGTTTGTTGTGATCCACACAGTCAAAGGCTTTAGTGAAGTCAGTAAAGCAGAAGTAGATGTTTTCCTGGTATTCTCTTGCTTTTTTGGTGATCCAACAGATGTTGGCAATTTGATCTCTGGTTCCTCTGCCTTTTCTAAATCCAGCTTGTACATCTGGAATTTTTCGGTTCACGTACTGTTGAAGCCTAGCTTGAAGGATTTTGAGCATGACCTTGCTAGCATGTGAAATGAATGCGGTTGTGCAGTAGTTTGAACATTTTTCGGCATTGCCCTTCTTTGGGATTGGAATGAAAACTGACCTTTTCCAGTCCTGTGGCCACTGCTGAGTTTTCCAAATTTGTTGGCACATTGAGTACAGCACTTTCACTGCATCATCTTTTAGGATTTGAAATAGTTCAGCTAGAATTCTATCACCTCCACTAGCCTTGTTCATAGTGATGCTTCCTAAGGTCCACTTGACTTCGCACTCCAAGATGTCTGGCTCTAGGTGAGTGATCACACCACTGTGGTTGTCTGGGTCATTAAGGTCTTTTTTGTAGTAGTTCTTCTGTGTATTCTCAGCTTCTCAGGTGGTGCCAGTGGTAAAGAACATGCTTGCCAATGCAGGAGACATAAGAGATGTGGGTTCAATCCCTGGGTCCGGAAGATCTCCTGGAGGAGGGAACAGCAACCCACTCCAGTATTCTTGCCTGGAGAATTCCATGGACAGTGGAGCCTGGTGGGCTACAATTCGTGGAGTCAAAAAGAGTTGGACGTGACCAAGCGACTAACACTTTCACTTTTCTGTGTATTCTTGCCACCTCTTCTTAATATCTTCTGTTTCTGTTAGGTTTGTTCCATTTTTGTCCTTTATTGTGCTTATCTTTGCATGAAATGTTCCCTTGGTATCTCTGATTTTTTTGAAGAGGTCTCTAGTCTTTCCTATTCTGTTGTTTTCCTGTATTTGTTTGCATTGTTCACTTAGGAAGGCTTTCTTCTCTCTCCTTGTTATTCTTTGGAACTCTGCATTCAGATAGGTATATTTTTCCTTTTCTTCTTTGCCTTTCACTTCTCTTCTTTTCTCAGCTATTTTTAAGCCCTCCTCAGAGAATCAGTTTGCCTTTTTGCATTTCTTTTTCTTGGAAATGATTTTGATCACTACAGTGTTACGAACCTCTGTCCTTAGTTCTTCAGACACTCTATCAAATCTAATCCCTGAATCTATTTGTCACTTACACTGTATAATCGTAAGGGATTTGATTTATACCTGAATGGTGTAGTGGTTTTCCCTACTTTGTTCAATTTAAGTCTAAATTTTGCAATAGGGAGTTCATGATCTGAGCCACAGTCAGCTCCCGGTCTTGCTTTTGCTGATTGTATAGAGCTTTTCCATCTTTGTCTGCAAAGAATATAATCAGTCTGATTTTGGTATTGACCATCTGGTCATGTCCATACATAGAGTCGTCTTGTGTGTTACTGGAAGAGGATGTTTGCTATGACCAGTGCGTTCTCTTGGCAAAACTCTGTTAGCCTTTTCCCTGCTTCATTTTGTACTCCAAGGTCAAACTTAGCTTTTATTCCAGGTGTCTCTTGATTTCATACTTTTGCATTCCAGTCCCCTATGATGAAAAGGACATCTTTTTTGGTGTTAGTTCTAGAAGATCTTCTGGGTCTTCATATAACCATTCAGCATCAGCTTCTTCAGCATTACTGGTTGGGGCATATACTTGGATTAGTATGATATCGAATGGTTTGCTTTGGGAATGAATTGAGATCATTCTGTCATTTTTGAGATTGCACCAGCATATTGCATTTCAGACTCTCTTGTTGCCTCTGAGTGCTAGTCCTTTTCTTCTAAGGGATTCTTGGCCACAGTAGTAGATCATCTGAGCTAAATCTGCCCATTGCTGTCTATTTTAGTTCCCTGATTCCTAAGGTGTCAGTGTTCACTCTTGCCATTTCCTGTTTGACCACTTCCAATGTACCTTGATGGACCTAACATTCCAGGTTCCTATGCAGTATTGTTCTTTACAGCATCGGAGTTTACTTTCACCACCAGTCACAACCACAACTGAGGGCTGTTTCTGCTTTGGCGTAGCCTTTTCATTCCTTCTGGAACTTTCTCTCCTCTTCTCCAGTAGCATATTGGGCACCTACCGACCTGGGGAGTTCATCTTTCGTTGTCATGTCTCTTTGCCTTTTCATACAGTTCATGCGGTTCTCATGGCAAGAATGCTGACGTGGTTTGCCATTCCCTCCTCCAGTGTCAGTGGTTCTGCAGCTGGAGACGGACGGCCAGAGATGAAGGGAACCTGATCTCCCCAGGCACGAGTGGCAGCAGAGCCACTCGTGGGTCCTGGTTCCCACCTGCTGCCATGGCCTGTCTGGCAGGCACCCTTGGCTGAGGTTCCACTGCCCAACCAGACTCCTCAAGGAGATTTAGGCATCACACACAGAAGCACACACCTGAGTTGGGAGGGGTCTGGGTGACGTAGGACAGGAGGGGTGTCCGAGGTCCCAGGGCACTAGGAGTATGGGAGCTGGGGCCCAGGTCAGCCCTACACAGCCTGGCCTCTGACGGGACCTCCCTCTGGTGCTTGGCAGGGGCTTCAGGGGCTCTCTCCAGTCAACTGTGTGGCCATGGTGCAGGTCTTCTCTCCTTTCCCCTCAAGGCCCTGTCGTGTGGGGCGCACAGGTTTACCCAGCTCGGTAGCATTACTAGTCGAGAGCGACAGGGCCAGTGTTCATGGGTTCAGGGCTCCCTGACTGCTTTGCACATGCCTGCCGCAGCCCTGTTCCCAGGCCCTGGAGGATGACGTGACTTCACAAGCAGTCTCTTTTCCCCTCCCAGGTAGAGCCTGGAGAGGGGCCCTCTGCAGGCGGGGTCCTTGGTGTGAACTTTGCAAAGGAAATGTGTTCCCTTTGGCAAGCTAGAAAGCAAGTCTGTTAACCCACAAGCACTCGAACTCCTCAGGGTAAATGGGTGAGCCCTTGGAGCCTGCTCGTCTGCTCTTGTGCAGAGTGAGCCGTCGTCTCCTCTTGGCTTCGGGGCTCTGGGAGCAGAGCCTGTGCTCAGATCTCTTCATGCAGTGCACTCGCTCGTGCACTCTCAGGCCAAGAAACCCTGCTCTCATCTGACTGGGCCTCAGCTCCACTGCTGGAGGGGTGCACTCCACATGCAACCCCTCTCCCAGCTGCTGGCAGCATAGCCACCCCAGTGGCATCCCACACACAAACACATTAAAGGAGCACCTCTGAGAACTAAAGACAAGCCCTTCTTCCTGCCCTGCGCTTGGGTGCTGGTCTTCGCTGCGGCCTCAACCAGTATGCTGGCGCTGCAGACCCTGCCTCCCTCAGCAGTTCAGCCGTTGCTGCCAGGCTCTTGTCACAGGCTGGCCGCAAGCCCACGCAGACCCTTGTGTCTGGGCAGAGTTGGCCCAGCATCCCCTGCAGTACTGTCCCCTGTGGAGAGAGCACCACCCTTCCACCCCACCACACCTCCTCCTCCCACCACACCTTCTCCTTCCCCTCGCTCCGACCTTCCCAGCTCCCACGGAGCTCCAGAGAGGCAAGCAGTACCCCCCTGGTTCCAGAGATGAGAGGCCAGAGCCCCGAGGGCTAGGAGCTGCCTGGGTCTTGGTTTGAGGGAAGCAGAGCCAGATCTAAGTCCATGCTCCTGCCTGCTTTCCCTGCTGCTGGTCCAGAGTGAACCTTCCAGTGTGTGGGCCTTGGTGTTGGTCCCTGGGAAGTTCCGCTAGGCCTTCCCCAAAGGTGTTTCCGAGGTGCCCCCAAGGGCGCCCTCATTGTGCAGTTGGGGCCCAGAGGTGAGCCTCTCCAGAGTGTGGGAGGTCAGCTGCACAGTGCCCAGAAGTGACCACTGTCGGAAAGTTTGGCAACGACTCCTAGGTTCTTGCCCCAGTGGTCCTCGGGGCTTCCCAGTCGCAGCGTGTCTGTGCTGGCCAGCCGCACTCCAGGAGGGCAATTTTAGAGTGGAGTGTCAGCCCCAGAGGAAGGCTGGTAACAAAAACAGTGCCAAGCCCTTACCAGGCCAGTGGTCAGCCTGTCCGTGTTCCAGCTGTGCAGCTGGCACTTCCTGCCCTGGAGTGGCAGCTCTGGTCTGACTGGTGCCATACCCTCCTCTCTTCCAGGTGGCTGGAGATGCTCACAGTCTATCCCAGGACCAATAAGCAGAACCAGAAGAAGAAGCGGAAGGTGGAGCCCCCCACACCACAGGTGAGGCATCCCCTCAGTGGAGCTGGGGCAAAGAAAAAGCACCCTGGGAGATTGGGGGATTCAGGACCCAGCCTAGAATTGGGGGCAAGGGAAGGAAGGGGTGATGCTAGGGCTGAGGCAGCCCTCAGCTCAGGGGTCTTCACCTGCCTTCTCCGAGTCTGTGGGCTGCCTTCTGCATGCTCCTCTGTAGGCCCCAGGGCAAGACCCCCACTTGGAGAGGTTGGCCTGCTGTGGGGCTGCCCCAAGAAGCGTCATTGCACAGTGCCCATCCCTCCCCTGACCATCCCGCCAATTGCTGGGAGCCAAGAGCATGCTGGGAGGAGAGGCTCAGTTCAGCTCCACCTTCCGCACAGACAGTTCTACAGACAGCAGGCTGGGCAGGGGGCCAGGAGGAGTGGTCCTGCAGTGCCTGGCCGTGAGGGGCTCTCAGGGTAACCATCAATGGAAAGCACTGGCACAGCCTTGATTCTGTGCTCCTACCAGCTCCCACGAGGCCAGAGTGGGAGGTGGCTGGGGCAGTCCCCCGGGTCCAGGGCTTCCCTCCCCTGGCTGGTCTGCAGGGGCTCAGGGCACCAGGAGGGCTCAGGGCCTCAGCGGGCTGATTTGTGAAACGGGCCTGTTGAAATCGAGTTCTCAGCTTACTATGAGCAGTGGCAAAAGCGCCAGGCCCCTCCTGGGTGCTCAGTACAATGACCCTGGAGCTACACAGGTTTGCACTCTGGGAGTCCACTTTGTGTGGATTGTTTTCAATAGTAAATCCCGCAGGACTGCACGCTCCTCAGCTGGTGGAATTCATGGGTATGGAACAGTGGGCACAGTGGGCCAACTGACTGTGTGCCTTAGGGGCCCCTATAGAGAGAAGAACCCAAGACCCAAATCTAGCCTTTTTCTTATTGCCCCAGAGTTTTGGGTCAGACTAACAGGGCTGGGGGTGTCCCTTTGCTGTACCCTGCCCTCCAGGAACTCAGGCAGGCAGGGGGCCCAGGGTCCTGCTTCAAGGAGGGTGTTCAGGCATCTGGGAGTTGGGGCCATGGAGTGTGCAGGTACCCCTCAGGCCAGAGGGAGGTCAAGAATGGGGCTGTGGGGGAGAGCACACACCCCCTCGACCGGGGGCTGGGTTGCAGCAGAGCCCAGGGCAGTGGGGAGACAGGCTGGCCCAGACCTGTAGAGCTGGAGCCTAAGAGGCATGGGTTCCCAAGAGCCTCTTCCTGCTCTGGCTATTTGAGGAAGGGCGTCCTGGTACCCAGATGCCTAGAGAGGAGTGGTCATCCACTCAGGGTGTGACCAGGGGTTCCCCACTCCATCTCCCTAGACCCCAGAGCTGGGACTTGGGTAAGGCCAGGGGCTGTGTGTTCACCCAGCCCAGTGTGCAGGCTAGGGGCACACATCCTTGGGTGGAGCTGTGGGAGGCTGGCTCCTCCGTCTGCTCACCCGCTTGGGCTCTTGGCCCCTGCTTCTTGGTCTTTTTCAGGGATGTATAAAACAGCAGGCCTCTTGCTGTGATTGAGGCTCCTGTCAGGCCCTGGTCCGACCCACTACAGGCCCACACGTTTGCTCTGAGCTGCCACCTCTTCTCAGGCATCTTGTTTACCCGTTGGGACCTGCTGCCATGCCCACTCTGGGTCAGAACCCTCCTTCTTACTGGCCCTCTGCTCAGCTCCCATGCCCCAGGGGTAGAAAAGGTGGCTTTCTGTGGGAAACTTGCTCACAAGGGGCCTGCTTAGCATGTGGAGGCTGCAGAAGCCCTTTGACTGGGCCTCCCTTCCTGCCCCATTTTCTCTTTGCTCTCAGCTGACTTCTTTATGCTACTGACAGCCCTGGGCCTACAGCAGTCCTGGCCACACAGAGAGGAGCACCCTGGGGCCCTGGGCCTTTCCCCCACCTTACACAGGCACCAGGACTCTGTTGGTGTGAGTGGCAACACCCCCCAGCACGGTGCTGACATTGTGGGGAATGGGCGTGTTGCCATGTGCCCTGGCCCCGCCCCTGCCAAGTCTGCTTTCCACCCATGTGCTCTGGAGGAGAGAAGTGACTACCCAGAAACCAGCCCCTGCCCTGCCCCTCTGCCCCTGCTGACTCAGTGAGGCTGGGCACACAGGCAGGAGACAGCATGGCTACCACGGGAGACTCACCATGGACCTTGGCGCCTCCAGGGCCCTTTTCCTCTGGGCTGAGTCTTAGGACAGTCAGGGGCCCAGGAGGCAGGCCTGGAACTGCCTGGTGCTAGGAAGCCCTGTCACTGACCCTCATATCTCAGGCCTGGAATTTCCTCTTGGAGAGCCTCACCAGCACCCTGCCCCATGCTGGGTTCACCCCAGCATCAGGAAAGTGTGCATGTGCCAGGACCCTACTCTCCCGGGCACAGCGCTGCCCTTCCTCCACAGCCCATGTTGGCAGCCTCTGTGTCCCTTGGTCCAGCCCCCCTCCACAGAGGGGACGGACTCGTCAAGCATGGTCTCCAGGTAACGCCCACACGGCTCCACTCTGAGCCCTGCAGAGCCATGCCTGGCCTCAGTAGAGTGTGGGCCCCAGGTTATTGTGGGGGCACAGCAGGCCACCCAGAGAGACCTCTGCTCAGGGCAGCATGGCTGTTGGGTGTGGAGCCAGGGCGCCGCTGACCACAGGCTCAGGGCCTCAGGGCTGGTGTCCTCGGGTCGTTGGAGCTGGTTCTGTTGGAGCCTTGGGGAACCGTCAGAAGCCACGTTCTTCCAGCCACCTCTTCTCGGTGGCTCAAGTCACTCAGGAGCCTCCAGCCAGGGAGGCAGGGCTACTGATGGCTGTGACAGAAGGGGTAGTGGGCGTTCCCAGGCCTGCGGGAGAGCCATCCCAGCTTCATCTGTCCCAGGAGGCCCAAGCCCCTTGTGGAACTGAGGAAGCTCTGGACTAGGCAAAGTGCTGGCTGTCTCACTGTGGACGCAGGTGCCCACCCAACAGGCAGCCCCCGTCCTGGGCCCGCCTCCTCTCCCAGGGGCCCCTGGGGGTGCCAAATGCTTAGAGCCCCACTCTGCCTCTTACTGGCCATGCGAACGTGGGTTGCCACCTCCTCTCAGCCGAGGTGAGCTCCCCTTGTAGGAGCTTTTGGGGTGGCTGGTGAGGACTGGAAGGTGTGGTGCTAGTCAGAGCCCAGCAGGCAGTCTGTTTTTGGGAAGGACCGCCAAGATGTGCCTCACTTTGAGGGGTGCCCAGAGCCATCCTGCTGGTGGCAGGTCAGGAGCAGGCACCCCAGTGCCTGGCTGGGCAGGAGCTTGGGCCCGGGGCATGAGCAGGTGCCATAGGCTTACAGTGTGGGGTTACAGTTCTCTGTATGCTCTGGCTAAGTACCTCGTACACAAATGCTGTCCCTTGGGGCAGCACCAGCTCCAGCTTGGGCTCCCACCTGGGCTCCAGGCTCCCATTCTGCATGCCTAGAGGCTTTGGGTGCTGGCTGGGGCTGCAGAAGAAAGAAGGCTTCCAGCCCAGCCGGGACATCTCTGTGCTGAACCTTGCTTTCTGGCATCTGGGCCTCTGACACTGCAGCTGACCTTGGTAGCCAGGTACTCGGGCAGCCCAGACCCGTGCGCTGGCTCGGGCAGGGTGTTCCCAGGCTTGCATGGACACCACTCTCCCCTGCAGGAGCCAGGGCCGGCCAAGATGGCTGTCACCAGCAGCAGCAGCAGCATCCCCAGTGCTGAGAAAGTCCCCACCACCAAGTCCACACTTTGGCAGGAAGAAATGAGGGCCAAGGACCAGCCAGATGGGAGCAGCCCGAGTCCAGCTCAGAGTCCCAGCCAGGGCCAGCCTCCTGCGGCCAGCACCCTGAGGGAGCCAGGGCTTGAGGGCAGAGATGGTAAGTGGTAGCCAGGGTGGCCACAGTGCCTGCCTGTCTTGGTGCCCCACCTCCCAGCACTAGTTCTGGCCTCCTGACAGAGCGAGCTGGTGCTGGGGCTCAGGTGCCCTTGTGTGTCTGCTGGCCTACCAGCCTTCAGTCGCTCCCGTGCCCCAGCCTGGTGTCAGGAGAATCTGGATGCTCTGTAGTGAGCTCTGTGTCCAGAGGAGCCTCTGCTCCCCGTGGCCGCTTTGTGTTCAAGGCCTGGTTATCTGAAGCCCACTGTGTCCTGTGAGTGGCATCAAGGGTTGTCGAGTCCTTCTCCCACTGATGCACCCTGCCCAGGTGCTGGCTGAAGCAGGGGAACATCTGGCAGGAACAGCTGGCATGACCGCATGTCTCCTTCCAGGACTTGTAGTTGTCTGAGCAGAGTGGGGCAGCACTTGGTCTCTGTTGTCCAGGCCTAGAGGGCTCTGCATGAAGGCCAGCTTCCCTGTTTCCACTAAAAACACATGGACAGCTGAGACTGTGCCCACTCAGGCAAGATGCAGCTTGTTCAGGCTCTGGGCAAAAGGCCGCTCGGTACTCCCCAGCTGTGGGTGCCCACCACATCCAGGACTTGCTCTTCCTCTGCTCCTCCCGGGTGTGCCTCCCTACCCCTTAACAATGCACTGAGAGGCTGCACGGCCTCTCATGATGTACTCTGTGTCATGATGTACTTGGTTTCCAGCTTGGCTGTGTGGTACTGGGGATCTCAGTTCCCCAACCAGGGAATTGAACCGCACCCCCTGCAGTGCAGCTTGGAGTGTTAACCACGTTCCCTGGGTTCTCCTTGGTGTTCAATGGGAAGTGGTTGTTGGTGGGATGTCCCTTCTTGGGGATCCTGTTGTCCCAGCTGAGCCTCCAGACTAGAGCTTAGGGACCCCTGGCCATCTGGCATAGAGGTACCCATTACGGAGAGGCAGGTAAGGATGCCCCATTCCTTTCCTGGGAAAGGGCTCTGCCCTAGGGTGGCCTTGGACCTGCGTGCCTTCTCCAAAGCTTGTAGAACCAGAGGTGGCAGCAGGCCGAGCACGTCTCTTGTCCCTCGTCTTCCAGAGGAGAGCACCACAAGTGGTGACCGCGTGGACTGTGGCCGCAAAGTCCGGGTGGAGAGCGGCTACTTCTCCCTGGAGAAAACCAAGCAGGACGTGAAGGCCGAGGAGCAACAGCTGCCCCCACCGCTCTCCCCGCCCAGCCCGGGCGCCCCCACCAACAGGTACAGCGACTCCGGCCCACCCTCCCACAAGCCTGGCCATCCCCTTCCTCCCCCAGGTCCTCAGCTCCCTGCCCGAACCGTCTGCAGCAGCTCCTTCAACTCCTTGGATGTGGCCAGCCATCCCCCTGCCCATGTGGACTCCGGCAGTGCTGGGGGGCGGGGAGCAGAGAGACCGGGGCGTGCCTATGCCTTTAAAGCCAGCAGGCAGTATGCCACCCTGGCCGACGTCCCTAAGGCCATCAGGATCAGCCACCGAGAAGCCTTCCAGGTGGAGAGAAGGCGACTGGAGCGCAGGACTCGGGCCCGGAGCCCTGGCAGGGAAGAGGTGGCCCGTCTGTTTGGCAACGAGAGGAGGTAAGGGCCGGGGGGACTGGAGCGCCAGGGGCTTGCACACATTCTGCCCATTCCTGCAGCCCCTACTGTGCACACTCAACATGCTCTCTCATACAGGTACCCACATGTGCACTCACAAACTCGTACATTTTGTGACATTCTGTCACGGATTTGGAGATGGGCCAAGGCCAGGTGGAGCTGTGGTCTGAGGCGGGGAGGGCCCTGCACTTGCGGAGAACGAGGGAAAGAGCATGGTTCCATCTCTGAAGCCTCCCAAGTCCAGGCCTGGACCAGAGTGCCCCAGTGCCCCTTCCAGTAGAAGCTTCCAGCCCCACATGTAAACAGAGCCTCTGTCCAGTAGCAGGGCTCGCACCCTCGCATGCGGTGGGTCATGCAGGGGTTCAAACCTCCCAAAATGATTCCAGAGCCTGTAACATGCTCTGGGAAGAGAAAATCGAGGTTTTCATTCATTTCCAAAGAAGCTGCTTTCTGAGGAGATTCAGACCCACTGTTAGTGCAGTGTCCTCGGCCCCACCCCCAGACCCAGCTCAGAATTGGAGCGAGTGGGCACATTGGATGACCCTTTGCAGAGCTCCGGTTACTTTGCTCCCCTGCTCCTTCCACCCACCTGCCCTCCAAGCATCTCCTCCAGCACTAGGAAAACACACTTAAAGAGAGAAGCAAACAGGAGGTGCCTCAGTCCTGGAGGGGTAGGGGACACACCCTCCAAACAGCCTCTCCACCTGGTTTACTAGTAACCCTTTGAGGCGTGTGAGCACTCCATACTCAGGGCAGAATCGGGATGCAGGAGCAGGGCTCCTCCTCACGGGAACAGCCTGGGACGGCAGAGCTGGGGCAGGGCCGAGGTTGTCCTTAGTGTACTAGGTGTAAGTGAAGGGACTTGCTAGATGTAGGAGGCAGTGGCCTGGGCAAGGGGGCTTCTCACCGCGTCCTGGAGGCCCCCAAGCAGGCAGCCACACCTTGGTTTGGCGGGGACCAAAGAATTAACATTCAGCACACCTGCTTGGCTTGGAGTTCCCTCCCGGCTATGGCTGGGACAGATGGCACCTCTGGGGCTTTGCTTCGCCTGCTCTGCAACCATGGGGAGGGGCTTTGCCTGGTGCGGCTCCCCTGGGGCCCTCTCCTCTGCATCCTAACCCTGCCACATTACTTCTCACTGCCCTTGTGTCCTCTGACTGGCTGCTGTCCTGTCCAAGGCCTGCTCTCTGATCCTGAGCCGCTCCTGGTGCTGGACTGGATCCCTGTCTTGTGGTGCAGAACAGAGCCCCAGATGGGCAGGACACCAGCCACCATACCCAGGGGGCGGCTGCCAGAAGCCTGGCTGAGAGGCCTTAGGGTGGGTGTCCTGACCAGTCCTGGCCCTGGAGTGGTCTTTGGACTGGCCACAGAGCCTCCCCAGTGTTTCTCAAATGGTGAGCTGTGCCGAGCAAGTGTGGAGGGGGTGGCTGGTTGAACCACTGGTGACTGAAACCAGGCCTAGCTGCCAAGGTCCTACCTGCCGCTTGGCTGGGAGTCTGGACCAGGCTCACTGGGATGCCTTTGCTGTCCCAGCTGTAGGACTATAGGGACCTGAGCTGAAAAGGCCCCACTTTACAGACGCCTGAGGTGGACTCCCCCAGATCCCTGGCAGGTGGCACTTCCCTCCCTCTTCTGACCTCTCGTGGCTGGCCCGGCCCGCAGCATGCAACTGGCCTGACTCACTGGCCCCTACACCTCGAGGCCATCGTGGGGCTTTCTGGTCCTGAGGTCGGTTGGAAGAGCTCTCGTTCTACATGTGAGCGGGTCTGTCCTCTAAACCTAGCAGGACACTTGGGACAGGCCACCTCGGGTCTGCAGCCAGCCCGAGCACTGGCAAGAACTCCCCGTGGTTCCCAGGCGCTCCCACGCCGCCTGGCTTCCTGCGCTCGCTCGCTCGCTCGCTCCCCCGCTGCAGCTGCTGCTGGCCTGCAGGAGACTCCACGGGAGCAGAGATGGCTCCACAGGGAGCTGGTCCCTGGGAGTCTGCCTTCCTGAGGAAGGACCCTGAGAGCCCCTTCCGCTGGTCCCCTCCCAAGGACGAGCTGGCCTCCGGGTTCCCCTCCCCTTCCTCGTGAAGTTAGGCTTCAGGCTACTGGGCCCAGTGGCCCTTCACTTGCTGCCCTCGACTCTGCTGCTAGTCCAATGCAAGGACAGCCCTCCCTGTGAGATATCTCAAGGGGAACAGGGCTCTGGCCTGGGCACACGTGGGCAGCTCATGAGGGTGCATCCACCAGGCGGATGCTCATGACGCGGGGACAAGATAGTCTCCCTCCTCAGTAATTGCCTTGGGTTTTTGCTTTAATTCTTGGGATGATTTTGATTTACCATATTTGATTTTTACCAGCAGTTCTTTCTGTTTATTCATTCTCCAGCCTTGTTTTCTTCCAGGTCTTGCCCCTCTCCACTCCTCCTGCTGTGTCGCTGTGACGTTACTCGCCCCTCCTCCGCCTGCTTCGCTCCCATCTCAGCTCCGTCTCCAGCCGTAGATGGCCTGATGATGCCGCCCGCCCTTTCACACGAAATCAACTTGCTTTGTTTTTAATTTGGGTTTTGATTCTTTTTACTGTTGCAGAAACAATGTTAATTCATGGGTCTTTTTCTTGCTAAATTTTGGACGCCCTGGGGTGGGGGCTGCATCCGGTCTGCTGAGGCACGTGGTGAGGCCAGGGCGCCTGAGGTGCTGGCTGCCTTCCACTAGTCTGTGGCTCAGGAGGGGGCCGCTGGCGTGTGAGAGCCGACTGTGTCAGCCCGACAGCCTGTGCGGCGTCTGCAGTGCGGGGCTGGGAGGCAGAGAGCAGGGCCATGTCCAAGAGCTGCCCCGTGTGGAGGTGGGAGAGGAAGTGGGGGCATCAGGCGAGCTGGCCGAACCAGGGGTGTATGCGGCTAGCACCCACGCGAGGGTGGCCCAGGAGCTGGGGTGAGCTGGCTTGGGGTGCTGGCTGCAGGAGCCCCTCAGACTCCGGACCACGTCCCTTTAGGCTCCAGGGAACCCTGTCTCCCCACTCAGTGGCCTCGTGCCCTCTCTTGCAGGAGGTCCCAGGTAATAGAGAAGTTTGAGGCCCTGGACACAGAGAAGGCAGAGCACATGGAGACCAACTTGTCCACCGGGCCCTCAGCCTCAAGTGACACTCGACAAGGCCGCAGCGAGAAGAGGGCGTTCCCTAGGAAGCGGGTGAGCGTCCGGGCTCTGGGCAATACTGGGGCGGTGCAGGCGGTGGGGACGGGTGGCATATGGCCCCCCATACAGCCCATTCACATGTGGGTCCACTTCTGCCCAGCTTCCTGCTCTTGTTTCCTGGTCGTTTCTTGCGTCTCTCACCTTCTTCCCTGAGTGAACTTCTTGAGGGTGAGGCCCATCTTCCGCATTTTCCTCTTGGAAGTCCATCCATCTCTGCTCAGAGCTGCTCTCATGCGCCTTGGGTCCCAGGTCCTAACTAGAGCCACTCTCTTCCTCTCTGAGGCCGTCTGGTCTCCTTCCTTCTTGTCTTTTCTGGCCATGGCCAGAGCCCTCGTTTCTCTCTGCTGAATCTCCAAGGTGGATTCTGCTTCTGAAACTACTCTCCAGGGCCCCTACTTGAGGCTCCGCTAAGTCCACCCTCTGTCTTCCTCCCGTTCTCTCTGGGCTCTCCTGCTCGCTGCACAGAGCCCAGCTTCTTCCCTCTGTGAACCCACGAGGCCCAGAGAGAATGGGGACCCGGAGAGCCGAGTGGCTGGTACGTCTGCAAGAAAAGGCTGCCCTGTCCACCAGAGTGGCTCAAGCCCCGGCAGGCAGTTGGAGGCTCAGGACCAGGAGTCTGGGCATGGGTCCCATCTGCACGCAGGTCCTGTCCGCGGGGGCAGAGGTGCCGAGGCACCAGACAGCAAAGCCCCACTCCTTGCCCGCAACACGGCCCTGAAGCCCACCCTCCTGCGGCTCTAGCGGATGAGGGACTGGCTGGTGCTGACGGGACTGCTCTCTGCCACAGGACCTCCCCAGCGAAGCTCCTCTCCCAGACGCCTCGGCCTCCCCCCTGTCTCCACACCGAAGAGCCAAGTCACTGGACAGGAGGTCCACGGAGTCCTCCCTGACGGTGAGCCCGGGCGCCTGTGCTCTGAGGCCTGGAGACGTCGCCCCTGCTGCTTGTCACGGGGCTCTGTCTGCTGGTGTCCGTGCTGACTGCCCCCTGTGCACGGGCCGTCGTGTCTGTGTGAGAAGCAGATGCTGTGTTTCTGCCCCTTCTCTGGGCTACATGGGCATCCTGAGCTCTGAGATCTCCGGCAGAGGAGGCCGCCAGGACCGCAGAATTTTGGCTCTGGGGGCTGGGGCCACAGCACGAAGCTCTGTTCTTCTCGTTTTGAGTGTTTGTCTCTGTAACGTCTTGGAGGCAGGAGCCCCCTTCCCACTGGGCACGTCTCTTGTTCATGGGGTCATCACGGAGGGGGCTGGCCTTCGTTCCAGGGCATGAGAGCTGTGGCCGTTGAGTGGAGGTAGGGAGTGATCAGGCAGGTCTGGCGGGACCACCGCCCCCTCAGGGAGCCCTGAAAGGCAGATTAGAGCCCCAGGAGTGAAGACAGCGGCTCACATGGGTCCTTCATGCCTTCGTCCTCGGCCTCCTGAGGAACCAGGGCTGGTCCCAACCCCCCCAGGCGTGGGGACCCCAGCGACTCCCAAGCTGGGCCAGGGCACATGCTCTCTCACCTGGAGTCTGGACTTTGCAGCAGAGGCTCCAGGGCACCCATGGCTGATGTGTGTCCCGCCCCGGGGCCTGTGTTCTCTTAGCTCTCCTTCGGTCCTTGGACGTTGCAGTGCTGCATCTCTGTGCACCTGGCCTTGCCACACCCACACAAGACACCAGCCAGGCCCAGGGCTGCGAGAGTCCTATGGGTGCTCTCAGGTGCTGTTAGCACCTGCTGTCCTGGCTCTGCTGCTTGTAGGGAAGCAGGGGCTCAGGATCATTCTGGCAGGCCAGTGGCTGGAGGGTCCTGGCAGCTCACTGCTGCGTCGTGCTCACACCAGATGCTGTCAGTCTTCCCGTGGCCTTTATGAGACTCTCAGTCTCAGCCATCACTGCTCATCTTCCCTCCAGTGAGATGCCGGATGGCTCTGTCTGGACTGTTCTTTGCTTCCCGGCAGCCCTGCTGTGTTACTTATGGGCCGAGGGGGCCGCACCTGTGCCCGGTGCGCAACCTTACCCTCCTTGGAGATGCACACCCTGGGAGTGGCTTGGGCAGCCCCTGCCAGGGCAAGGAGCCACATGTGCTCATCTGGCACGTGGAAAAGCCCCCTTTCCTAGGGCCCCTCACTGGGAGAGAAATGCCTGCCTCATCAGTCTGCTTCTGCACAGATCCAGACACCAGGCTGCTTTTCTCTGAGCTGTTCTTTATTCCTCTCTCTTAGCCCGACCTGCTGAATTTCAAAAAAGGCTGGCTGACCAAGCAGTATGAGGATGGCCAGGTGAGTGGCTGGAACTGCCGTGGCCCCAGGCACTGGGAAGCGGGTGCAAGGTCTAGCTGGCCTTGTCCCCATGGGTGTGGGAGCGCTGGCCCTTGTCTACCACCTCCAGGACTGTGACCACGACCCCGTCTCCTCAGAAGTGGGGGTGTGGTGGGCAGTGGGTGCACCAGCCTGCCTGCTGCCAGCATGTGGACTGCTTCCCCGCTCCTGGTGGGCATCAGCCTCAGGCCTGGGGATGCCCTTCAACCTGAGCTTCCCGCCTGGCCACATTCTGCAGAGGTTTCCTGAGAGCCCAGGTTCCCCAAGAACAGGCTCCCTGGTTGTGAGGTGGTAGGCAGCAGCTGAGATGCAGCCACAGGTCTGGGAGGAGCTGGCGGACTTGAGCAGAAAGAACGAGCCACTAGTGGCTGCTGGGGTGGAGATCAGGCCTCCAGGAGGCAGGAGAAGCCTCGGGTCCCTCTGCGAGACCCCCGGATGCCCCTCCCCGCCCTCCTTCTCTCTCTCTCTCTCTCTCCCTCTCTCTCTCCCTCTCTCCCCCTCTCTCCCCCTCTCTCCCCCTCTCTCTCCCTCTCTCTCCCTCTCTCCCTCTCCCTGCTCCATATCCACCCCCTTGGCTCTGCCTGTAGACTCAGCACCCCTGTCGATCCTCACAGTGAAGACTGGGAAGTCTGGCTGGTTGTGATTGGGTCACCCCTGCTGGCAGCAGGTGGCCACAACTCACAGGCTGCCTCTTTGGGCTTGGGGGGCCTGGCTCCCCTCTGCAGCCACACCCCTATGGGTGGAGTGCCCACACCGCCTTATCACAGGGGAGAAGGCGTGTGCATGTGGCTGCCTGTGGCCTGAGCAGAGTCCTGTGTGTGTGCCCCAGCCAGAGGGGCCACCTACTGTCTGCGTTCCCTGTGCTCAGGGAGGTCCCCCAGGACCCTGGCTGTGGAGCGCCTTGGAGCAGGAGTGTGGAGTTCAGTCTTGACTTTTCCCCTTCTTTTTTAGTGGAAGAAGCACTGGTTTGTCCTTGCTGATCAAAGCCTGAGGTTCTACAGGGACTCGGTGGCTGAAGAGGTGAGTGTCTCAGGTCCATGCTGTGTGCTGACGGGTGGCCCAGTCCAGCCCTGGGGCAGACTCTGATGTTCTGGGACTGGCTTCTGCTAGAAGTAGGCTCTCCAAGCCCTGCTTCAGCACCTGGGATGGGGGGGCTTCAGCAGCTTTTCTTGTCTGTGTTCTGTGAAAAACACTGAAAGATGTCTCATTTTAAAACTCAGGATGAGCAGTTTTCTTCTTTCTACACGGAAATATTGTGGTGAATTGTCTTGCAAAGAACCAAACTAATTCATCTTGTCCCTTGTTTTCTGGACAAGGATGGGATGTGGCAGGTGAACTTGGCAGCCTGGTTGAGAGCCCTGGTTCTGTGGTTGAACACCAAACAGAAGGGCTTTTTCTTCACCTACAGAAAAACCTCTTCTGCGTTTGGCATTCTGTTCCTGTACCTTTTCCCTTGCTTCCCACTCCAGGAATCTCCTTTGGGAGATACACTCCCAAATGTGAATGACGTTAGTGGTTCTTGTGCCTCTGTACGCCCAGGCGACAGAGGCTGGTGGGCAAGCAGATGGGGAGTAGCGTGGGTGCCAGGGGCCGCAGGGGCACGCGCAGGTGCTGGGCTGTTCTCACAGTGTACTTTATGGGCCCCTGGAGGCCCGTCCAGGGTTTTATAACAAAAATAGTGCTGGAAGGCTGCGATGCCATTGACCTCTTCCCTTGTGCTGGCCTTTGTGCTGATGGTGGGTGCCTTAGCCAGCCAGGCTACGGGAGCAGATAGCCAGTGTGTCCTTCACTGCCACACGTTTACCGCCTTACAGAAAGCGCCTTCACAGGACAGGAAAGTGCTGATTTACTAGGCTCAGCCTTCAGCACCCACCGGAAGCTGGCAAAGTCCCTTGTGCTGCTTGTCCAGGCGTGACGCCACCTCGTGGGGAGCACCCACTGCGACCACGCTGCCCTCTGCCATCCCCCCTCCTCGCGGCCCACCATCTCTGCTTAAACGCCAACGCACAGATGCTCACTCGATTAAATAAACCGAGTCTCTTCCTCCAAGGAAAACGACCGAAAGAACTGTTATCAATGATTCAATTTGAGATTTTAAGAAAAACTGGAACTTTGGAAAACTTGTGTTCGTCGTCTCTCACCTGACAGCGTCCCTGAGCCTAGATTCCCTGATGAAATAGGCAGGGATGACAGTGGATGGCGTTCGCTCTGCAACAAGGAGCACGCCAGTGTCTGGGGACTCTCCCAGGAGCGGCACGTAGTGCCACCAGGTCACGCGTGGGTGAGAGGTCCATGCACGGAGCAGGGTAGAACCATGGATTTTAACATAACAGCAAGGACAGAAAGATTCCACTATGCAGTTCATCTTTAGGAAACTACCACTTTTCAAAGAAGAACAGCCGCAACTGTCTGAAAAGACTTTTTCCAGCCTGAGTCTGTGTGAGGCCAGGCCCTCCTTATACACTTCAGCCAAAAGCTGCCAGCAGACTAAGTTCAGAGACCCATGTGAGAATCTAGCTGTCCTCAGAAGTTAGGCATTAAAGGCAGGTGCAAAAATCTCTCTGATTTTTTTCCAAAATTTTTTTGATGTGGATCATTTTTAAAGTCTTTACTGGATTTGTTACAATATTGCTTCTGTTTCATGTTTTGGTTTTGACCACAAGATCTTAGCTCTGCAACCAAGGATTGAACAAACACCCCCTGCATTGGAAGGCAAAGTTTTAACCACTGGACTGCCAGGGAAGTCCTGCAGGTTTTTTAAAATAATAACTTTTTATTTATGAAATGGGTTTGTGCTCTTAAATGACTAAAAATTTTTATTTTTCATTTTTTTTCAGTTTCTAATATGGCAAATATCAATAGATAAAACCCCCATGAGCAAAAGCTCCTTGGGGCCCTCAGTTTTTAAGAGGGTAAGGGAGGTCTGAGAGCCCCAGCCTGGGTGTCCCAGCAGGATGGGGGTGGGGGCGGCACGGATGCTTCTAGATGGTGTGTGGTCGGCAGTGCCTGCGAAAACACCTGTCCAGTAGCCATAAAGCTCGCGGGACCCTGACCTTTACCTTCTAAATCTCTCATCTCCTCTGCAGGCAGCCGACTTGGATGGGGAAATTGACTTGTCTACGTGCTGCAATGTCACAGAGTACCCAGTGCAGAGAAACTATGGCTTCCAGATCCACGTGAGCGGGGTGGGGCTGGGCAGCAGGCTGGGCGTGAGGGGAGGACCGTGGGCCTGACGGGCGGGCATCTCATCCTCTCCTTTTCTCTGCCCTGTAGCTCCCCACCCCATCCCCACTCTGATCTCAGCAGAAAGCAGATGCCAGCATCGCTCCCTCGAGGCTGTCTAGAGCCTTTGTAGTAATAGGGTCTTTTTTTCAGTAGAACAGGGACGGTTGGAAAGAGGTGAGGTATGGGGAGTAAGAGCGAAGGTGTTGCTTCTTCAGCTCTCAGGGCACTAGCTTCCCATGCACCTACTCTTTGCTCGATGTAGCCACTCACCAGAGTCTTTTCTGCCCCACAATCTTGTGAAGGACTCCAATGTGCAAGGTGCTGTCCCATTCTCAAAAAAATTACTTGACTGGACAGATGGAGCAGTTCTCACTGGCCACTTTATCAGAGATGGAGGTTCAAGGACTATTCAGGGGTAGCCAGATGAGGTGAGGGCACAGACCCCTGGCTATGCCAGCTGGCTGATGCCCACTGCAAGTCTAAGGGTGCCCCAGACCCCCCACATGTCATATAACTAGCCGGGAGGACTCAGAGCACAGGGAACACTCTACTTAGAACTGTAGACACACTCTAGCAAAGGGTACAGACTGGGATCAGCCTGAGGAAGCACCTTGTGGAGAACTGTACTGAACACGAAGTTTTCACATCCTCGGGGACAGTCTCCCTGTTGGTGCTGACGTTTGGTAATACACAGAGCTTCCAGCCTGGGGAGCTTGCTCAGGCTTAGGCCTGGCACCAGGCCCAAGTGTGTCCAGAGTGTTCATAGCAGCTTCATAACCCATCAACTGGATCATTGTCCATGTGGTCAGGCAAGCTCCAGCAAGCTCCAGCCCTTCCCCCAGAGGCCAGCTGACATCACACAGCCAGGCGTCTCCCTCCCACACGCCTGGTCCTTCTGGCCTGGCTAGCCCCACTCTGAACCACAGTGGTGCAGGGCAAAGGCCAGGCCTGTCCCTGTGTGCTGTGCTGTGTTTAGTTGCTAGGTTTCCTGAATTGCACGTGGATTCTTTACTGACTAAACCACGAGGGAAGTCCAGACCTGTCTTTGGGAAAAGCTAATTCTTCCCTCCTGAGAGCGTGAGGTGTGTGACGGGCACCCAGCAGCCTACCAGCTGCCACCCTGGGCTCCCGGGCTGGGACTCCTCTCCTGACCTTTGGGCCTAGATCCAGCATGTGGCAGTGACCAAGGTTAACCAAACTCAGAGAAGACCGAGTTCCGACCTGAAAGCCAGTGAATTCATTAGAAGGAGAAATCCATCCCCCAGTCCATTGGGCTGCAGGGCATCTGGCAGGGCACTCCAGCTGTGACTTGGGGGCTCCGATGATTCCCTGTGCCCATGTCCTGCAGGAGGGAGAGGCATACTCAGTGAGCTAGACCCCTAGCCGCCTCTGCGGACAGTGCTGGGGATGGTGCTAAGTTCCTGCTCTCTGGGCCTCGTGCTGAGACCCCCTTCCCTCAGCTCCTCCCATCAAGAGCAGCTCCTCTGGGAGGGGCATCCTGGGGGTGAGTCCTTCCTGCGAGCCCTTCGGGGTCAGCGAGGGGCACTCATGGCTAACGCCTTGTCTTCCATGCAGACGAAGGAAGGTGCCTTTACCCTCTCTGCCATGACGTCCGGAATCCGGAGGAACTGGATCCAGACCATCATGAAGCACGTCCACCCGACCTCTGCCCCGGATGTGACGAGGTGAGCCAGTCAGGTGCCCAGGAGGCTCAGCGCAGCCGCCCTGTCCCTCTGTCCATTACTTGCACTGCCCCCACCCCCTGCCAGCCCTGCCCAATGCATGAACTCCCTGGGGCCTGGGTGCAAGGCATCTCTGGCCGCTGAGCCCTGGGTGGTTAAGGCAGCACCAGATGCTGTGTCCACAGGGCGCCTCAGCGTTGCCTCCTCTTGGCCTCCCGCCTCACTCCTACATCTCCAGGCTGTCTCTGCAACCAGGACAGGTGTCCCTGTGGAGCTTTTGGTGCAAGGGGCTGAGCTGGGGGTGTCCCTGTGTCCATAGCCATGCTCCGGGAACCGCAGCATTTGCCCCACGCTTTCCTCCTGCCCTGAGGGTTAGAAACCCGCTGTTTTCATTTCACAAAAGGCAGGCAAGACAGGATCTCTGCATGCAGCTGGTTCTGTGACAGCCAGAAATCTGCTGCCTTCACCTCCTGCCCTCAGTGTTTTCACTGGTCCTGAGAGTTTCTCCCTTACACTTTTCTCTCCTGTAGTCCCAGTGCTTCTCAAGTGCCTCTCTTGGGTTGGAGGCCATGCCTGGTGGGTGGCCCTCGTGCCCACAGAGCACTCACGTCTCTTCCTGGGGGTGGCTTCACACCTTTGCCAAGTCCTGCCTCCCGGCTGCTGACGTACATTTTTGAACAGTCGGGAAGGGATCCTAAAGAGACTCTCCTTTCTACTCCTTCTGTCCTGTGCTGACTCTATTCCTTCTTCTGTTAGACGAACAGAATATTTGTTCCTGAGTCTGTATGACCGGGAGCAGAGGCCAAGGCCCTCTCTGGACTCTCTGAGGGACCCCACGTGGCCGGTCCAGCTCCAGGTGGGGGGACGTTGGCCTCGGGGTGTCACAGAGCAGGTGTGGGGCTCTGGCCTCAGAAGCAGTGTGGAGGACGTGCTCAGGCCCACGTGGCTCGGGACAGGTGCCTTCCCTCCACATCAGGGCCGCAGCGTCCTCCTGACAGGAAGAGACTCCAGTGTCACTGGTCTGAGCCGAGGTGCTTGCCTCAGTTTGCTCTGTGTGGGGGTTTTTACCCTTTGAGGAAAGAATGATTTTTTTAGTGTAGCTAAGCCATGCATGTCCCAGGAAGGTATAGACACCAGAAGTTTAGCTCAATCCATGTGCTGCAGCCCCAGTCTGGTGGGGTCGCAGGGGCTTCCTCTCCAGAGAGAGTGGCAGAGAGGTGGTGTGATGTCCTGACCATCACACAGTTGGGGCCCTGGGCCAGCTTGCAGTTGGGTGTTATTGAAAGGTCCATCCTGGAGAAGTGTGTCCAGGCATGTGGTCCTGACCTGGAAGCCCCCAGGACAGAGGGTACCTCTTCTGGAGGCTCCTTGTCTGTGTTCCCTGGAGCCCCCCAGCCCTAGCCCTTGCCACTCAGGGGCTTCCCACCCTGTGCTGAGGGCTTCAGTGGGACCAGAGGCTGAGGGGGAAGTCTCGGGGTCTTGTCCTCAGCCACAACTTACGGTTGTGGGGGAGGGGGTGCACCCGGCTGCTGGGCAGGCAGGGGTGTCCTCCACCGTCCAGCCCAGGTGGGCCACCCAGTCTTCTTGAGTCCTGACCAGTGAGCCCCTATGTGGTGCTGGCTGGTGGGAACCACCTAGGTCAGCCAGCTCACTGGCCCACAGGTGGTCCCAGGGCTGTCACACCAGCCACCAGAGTGGTTTTTTAAAACACAGACGTGACTGTGTTCCTTACCTGCTTATTGAAAACCCACAAGCCTTGAGGAAAGTAGCTGCTCCTGTTCACTCTGTCACCGCCGGCCCAGCACACGCTTCCCTCCCATATGGCCTGGTTTGATGGTGGCTGTGCCCAGCAAACCTGACAAGGCTCTCAGACCCTAGCATCACCCAGCAGGAAACCTCTGGGCCATTGTCTGCGGCTCCTCTGTCGGCAGGGCTGAGCCCCTTGGGATTCCCTCCAGGGATCGCGGCTGAGCAGGAAAAGAACATAATGACAGCAGGGGCTGGGCCTGGTGGTGGGGGCCCCACCTGACCACTGTCTCCGGCCCCTGCAGCTCGCTGCCGCAGGTGAAGGCCCGGAGCAGCTCCCCCTCAGAGACGAGGCCGCTGGAGAAGCAGGACGGGGAGCTTGGGGAGCCCGACCCTGAGCAGAGGAGGAGCCGTGCACGTGAGCGCAGGCGCGAGGGCCGCTCCAAGACCTTCGACTGGGCCGAGTTCCGCCCTATCCAGCAGGCCTTGGCCCAGGAGAGGGCCGGTGGCCCTCGGGCCGAGGTGGAGCCCGGGGAGCTGGAGCGGGAGCGCGCACGTCGGCGGGAGGAGCGGCGCAAGCGCTTTGGGACGCCTGACGTGGAGGGGCCCAGTGCAGACGATGTGGCCCTGCGCATGGAGGTTGACCGGGGCATGGGGCCGCCCACAGCTGCGGAGCTCAGGACCCAAAATGTGCATGTGGAGATCGAGCAGCGCTGGCATCAGGTGGAGACCACCCCCCTCCGGGAGGAGAAGCAGGTGCCCATTGCCCCCCTGCACCTGTCCTCTGAAGACGGCAGCGACCGACTCTCCACGCCCGAGCTGACCTCGCTGCTGGAGAAGGAGGTAGCGGCCAGGACGGGTGGGCAGGCTGGCTGACTCCATGCAGCCCCCTTCCTTGGCCCCCTCTGTGCCCAACAGTGTAGGAGCCATGGGCCTAGGCCCAAGGGCTTGTAGATCCCTCAGCAAACCAGGCACACAGACAGGTCCCAGATAAGTACTGGGGGGAGGGCTGGGTCAGGGGGAGGTGCACACCAGGCTTTTTCATAGACAAGAGGGGTGGGTACTGCCATTGAGAGCCAGCGGTGCCAGAGTTGGGGTGTGTGTTTCACCTGCCCTGTTTCTGGGGCACACTGGCGGAGAGGACAGTGAACAGGCAGGCTCCTGTGTGGGCACAGCAGCCTTGCACCCTGGGTAAGCCTGGAGGGGTGTGCATGGCCGGCCTGCCTGCTGATTCCGATGTGCTCTTTACTTTGGGGTCTGATGAAACCATAGGCTGGGCCCTTGGCCTGCCTTCACTTCTCGTCTTATTTTGTTAGATTCATGAGGCTGGTATTTACCACTAGCATCAACATTTTTCTATGACTGTTAATACAATAATAGAGGCAAAACACAGTAAATTAACAGTCCAAAATCAGATTGCTCTAAACAGCTGGACTGCAGGTCAGCAGGCCACACACACTAGACTCTGAGACTGTTTCAGACAGCAGGGTTTGATACGAAGGTCCTTGTGCCAGTCAGCACAGCCTGCAGCTGGAAGGGGCAGGAGGTGATGGCTGGACTCACAGCTGCTAGGAACCACAGTGAGGGGCCGCTTGCTTCTTGAGGACCCATCCTCACCAACGTGATTTTATACAAAATCCATCGTGTCCAGCTGGTCGAAGGGGGTTCTGTAGGAGCTGAGGTAGAGCCTTGGACAAGGCCTGCCTGGAGCAGCACAGGCCTTTTTGGTCATGCTGAGGACACCCAAAGGACCCACTGGGCAGTCTTCCCTCAGACACAGGCATGGAGTCCTTGTTCCTGTAGGGCCTGGCCTGGTGCAGCCCCCAGCAGCTGGAAGCTAGTGGCGCCCGTGCTGACTCACAGCCTGAGCTGAGCCGTTGGTGCAGTGTAGACCTGACAAGCGCGCCTGCCGGCGAGCTCCACCACGCTGGACCAGGAGGACCGCAAGGGCCATGCCGCGCTGCTCCTGACCGCTGCTGCCGTCCCGGTTCACACGTGTGTCTTTTTGCCTGCAGTTGGAGCAGAGCCAGAAGGAAGCCTCAGACCTTCTGGAACAGAACCGACTGCTGCAGGACCAGCTGAGGGTGGCTCTGGGCCGGGAGCAGAGCGCCCGGGAGGGCTATGTGCTGCAGGTAGGGCTGAGGGGCTGCCACCCTCTGGGCACCCACGGGCTTCATGTGCAGGACCCAGGCAGGCTAGGAATGTGCAAAAACCAGTGCCAGGCTCCAGGGTCCTCTGTAGCAGGAGCAGGTGCTCTGGACAGTGTGCTTCTGCTGCTCATGTAACATTGGGAGAATCTGATGAACCCTCTACAGCTAAGGCTTTTTTGTTTTTTAATAAGATAACTCTGTTGTCTTTCTTTTCAGCTCTCAAAGAGCCCAACATACATTTATTAATGAGTGTCACATGTTTGCAAGTCATTTCTAACTTCACAAGAACAGTGTTAGTCTCATTTTACAGAAGAAACTGAGGAACAGGCAAGTGCCTCCTTAGGATCAGCCTGTGGCAGAGCTAGGACTGGTCCCCTCCCCCGACTGTGTCTGTGCCCCACCCACAGGGCAGCCTGGGACTGTCTACTCGCCTGGCAGCCCCACTTCTTACTCTCTGCCGAGCCTGAGGTTTGAGGGGGAAACATGGCTGCCCAGTCCCGAGCCAAGAGTCCAGACCCATCGTCTCCCGCAGGTGTCTCTGTGTCAGAGTGCCAGTCACCAGGTGGTCTCAGGGAGCCGCAGGTGTCTCACCAGGCAGGAGGGCATCTGGGCAGGGCAGGCTGGTGTGAGCTGCGAGTCCTGCAGTGCTCCAGGCCCTACTCCAGTTCTGGGGTACAGCACTCCGCTGCCCCCTTAGCAAATATGTGGTGGTGAGAGGTAACAGACAGATGAGCTCCAGGAAGAGCAAAGCAGGATGGTGGGACTGAGAACGTGAGTCTCGTCATCCAAGGCTGAGGGCGCCAGGTCCTGCACCCCGTCCCCCAGCACCAGGTTCCTTGTCTGTGTAGACCAAGACACGGTCCCAGAGGGCCCCCCAACTCTCCAGGCCCGAGTCGCTGTGGTACGTCTCTGCATTTGCAGACTGCAGCACTATGGTTTCCTTGGTCCGGTGGACCTTCGGGGCAGTCTGTCCTCCTGCCCCCTCTGCAACACCCTCTGGTGGACATTTTTTCTGCTTTGCTTTTTCCCGGCTTTGGCCTCAGCCCGAGGTGCCCCATGTGCCCTGGGCCCTCCTCCCAGCCTTCAGCCATGGTTGTTGCCATGCCCAGTTCAGACCCTGAGGCCCTGGGACCTGGTATGGGGGCACCCCTCTTTCCTGCGCATGTCACTCCAGGACTTTCTGGGACATCTGTGCAGAGACCCTGCAGGTTTGGGGAGCACCTTTTAAAACCCCGGTTGGGCTGCTTGCCGACATCAGGCCGAGAAGATACTGGCAGCAGATTTTGCACATTGCTAACCTCAGAACCCACCTGTGTCTGACCCCAGGCCAGACATGTTAATACTTCCCTGCCAGGTCAGAGGGCGGTTATTCTTAACCTCCTCTGCTTTCACTGTGCTTATGATCTCAAGTCTGGGTGAGCGAGGAGGGCCTCTAGGGTTACGGGTGAGGACGGTAATGGTGGCGGGTGGGCGCCGTGCTGCCAGCCGGGAGGAGGAGCTGGCACGTGTGGCTGTGGACTGTCTCTTAACTTACATAACTGAGTGTCACACCTGTGGCTTCCCCGCCAGCATACCTCGAGGGAGCCATGGGCAGGCCAGTTCTCAGGCTGAGCTGTTCTCACTCCCTTCGTGTTCTTGTTTTTTCCTCCGTTAATTAGTTCTGTGTATTTTGCATGCCTTTCAGTTTGAGGAGTTTCGTTTCAATTGTTTTATTTTCTGCACGCTTCACTTTGTTATTTTGAACTCCACAAAGGTTTGTTTGTTTTGTTAACTCTCACGTTTTTCTCCATGGTTTCCGTTCCCCCTCGTTTTGTCTTCTTGCAGGTAGAGGTTAGTTCTTCCTGTCACTGTGGAGGACGGGCGCCACCTCCCACACGAGTGTCTCGGATGTCACCTCACTGACGTCCACCAGCGGTGCCGCCCTTCCTTCTCCTGTCCCAGAAGGAAGGGGCAACGTGTCGGGTGCTGCGCTCTTGTGGGGTTTGTGGTCTAGAGCCATGTGCCTTTTGTTTTGCGAAACAAATGATGCTCTGCTCTGCTCCTGCCCCCGCCTCCTGCCAGAGTCTCTCGTCCCGCAGTCTTCGTTTGCTTACCACTCTGCTCCATTATTCAGTTTTGTTTGGTTTATTTCTCCTAGAAGCTGTGCAGTTAGAGCTGTTTTGATGTTACTGTTCATGTTTTCTGTTTATCTGGAAACAGCTGCTTACCAAAAAATTGAGATGATTTGTTAGTTTTTTTTAAATGGGGAAAAAAAAATTGTGCAAAGGATAAAAGACAGACCCACAAAGGAGCCTTTCTGTGGTTGACCCTGGCCAGAGGTGTGACACTCAGAACTGGGAGGCCGAGTGTTACTAACACGTGTTTCATCGGTTTTTTTAAGACCGAAGTGGCCACCTCCCCGTCCGGCACCTGGCAGAGGCTCCACAGAGTCAACCAGGATCTGCACGGCGAGCTGGAGGCCCAGTGCCAGCGCCAGGAGCTCATCACACGGCAGATTCAGGCCCTGAAGCGCAGCTACGGGGAGGCCAAGGATGCGATCCGGCATCACGAGGCCGAGATCCGGAGCCTCCAGGTGCGGCTGGGCAACGCTGCCGCCGAGCTTGCCATCAAGGAGCAGGCGCTGGCCAAGCTCCAGGGCGAGCTGAAGCTGGAGAAGGACAAGGTGCGAGAGCAGCTGGAGGAGTGGCAGCAGAGCGAGGCCGCGCTCAGCGCCCAGCTGCGCACCAGCGAGCGAAAGCTCCAGAGCGCAGAGGCCCTGCTGCTGGGGAGGACTCAGGAGCTGCGGGACCTGGAACGGCAGCAGGCGCTGCAGCGGGACCGGCACAAGGAGGTACAGCAGTTGCAGGAGCGCATCACCGACCTCAGCCAGCAGCTGGGTGCCAGCGAGCGGGCCCAGAGGCTGATGGAGGAGAAACTGCAGAGGAACTATGAGCTGCTGCTGGGGAGCTGCGAGCGGGAGAAGCAGGAGCTACTGCGGAGCCTGGCGGAAGCAGAGGACAGGGCCCGCGCCTTCGAGGGGCGGCTGCAGGAGCACGAGCACCGGGTGGAGGCGCTGCAGGAGGAGAAGCTGAGCCCCGGGTCCGAGGGCAGCGAGGCAGTGCAGCGGCTGGAGGAGCAGCTGGAGATGAAGGAGGCCAGCATCCAGAAGCTGGCCGAGCATGTGCAGAGCCTGCGCGATGAGCGCGACCTGACGCAACAGCGCTTCCAAGAGCTGCTGGGCCGTGTCACCCTGTCCGATGGGGATGTAGCTGCACTGCAGGAGAAGCTGAGGGGAAGGGAGGCTGACTACCAGAGCCTGGAGCACTCCTTCAGGAGAGTGGCCGGCCAGCTCCAGGGCGCACACACGAGGCTCCAAGAGAAGGAGGAGGAGCTGCGGCGCCTGCAGGACGCACACGAGAAGGCGCTGGAGAGGGAGGGGCGGGGCCTGCAGCAGGCTGTGCTGGGGCCGTCCACCCTGGGGAGCAGCCTAGATGAGGCAGACGGGAAACTCCAGGCAGAGGGAGAGATCGAACAGCGAGTGGCCACAGAGTCTTTGGAGGATGTTGAGGACAGCCTTGCTCGTGTGGGCCTGCAGTGCCAGACTGCTGTCATGCCTCCGGGCCTGCCCTGCTCGGGGCTGGAGGACGTGGCCCCAGGGGAGGAGGAGCTGGGGGACAGCAGCCCCAGCAGAGACGAGAACACAGTGCCCCTGAGGTCGGAAGTGTCCTCAAAACCTGACCAGGGAGCACCTGGCATTAAAAGGCAAAGAATCCGATTCTCCACGATCCAGTGTCAGAAGTACACCCACCCTGACGGGTGCGAGAAGACCGGAGCCAGCAGTGTGTCCTCAGACACCAGTCAGGAGCGCTCACCCTCGGAGGAAAGTATGTCATCGGAGGCTACCCCCAGCTCACTCCCCATGCCCAGTGACCCGGACGCTTACCTGTCCATCATCCACTCCCTGGAGACCAAGCTCTACGTCACCGAGGAGAAGCTCAAAGGCGTGACAGCAAGGCTGGAGAGCCAGCAGGGCCAGAGCCAGGAAGCGCTGCTTGTGCTACACCAGCAATGGGCTAGCACCGAGGCGCGGCTCTGCGAGCAGCTCCGAGCCAGCCTGCTCCAGGTCACCGCGCTGGCCGCCCAGCTGGAGCAGGAGAGACAGGCCAGGGCGGAGGCGGTCGAGAGCCATGTCGGGGAGCTCAGCGACTTCCAGGTGAAGAACAGCCAGGCCCTGGCTTGCCTGGAGAGCTGTCGAGAACAGCTGCGGTCCCTGCCAGGGGACGCAGGAGCGGGGTCCTTGGCTGGTCTGGAGAGCCTGCTCGTGGGTGCTGTCCAGGCCCTGCGTCCCCAGCCAGCTTCCACGGGGGAAACAGGCTTCTCGGAGGAGGAGAAGGCTCCATCCCAGCAGTTGCCACACATGCTGACACTGAGCGAGCAGGAGCAGCTGCAGCTTCTCTCTGAGCAGATAGCTCTGGAAGCCGCCCTCATAGACCAGATTGCAGACTCGCTACGGAACACAACGTCGGACGTGTCGCAAGTCTTCCTGGAGATCTCTCAGTCAGATCGGTGGCGGCTAGAGTCTGAAAGTGCTGTGGTCTGTCCGGGGGCCCCAGCAGATGCCTGGGCCAAGAAGGTGCTGGTGGATGGAGAGTTCTGGAGCCAGGTCGAGTCCCTGAGCCGGCACCTGGGCGGAGAGGCAGCCAGCGCCTTGGGAGGCAGGCAGCCGTGTGCCCGGCCAGCCCCAGCCCCTGCCCTGGCGGATGCCACATGGGTCAGGGCTGAGCTCAGTCTCGCCGCGTGCTCGATGAGGGAGTCCTTACACCGCAGGCTCCGGAGCGTCCAGGAGACCCTCCAGGGGACACAGGCGGCCCTGCAGCAGCACAAGTGCATGCTGCAGGAGGTCCTCGGGGCCTACCGGACCCCTGCCTTTGAGAGGGTGATGCAGCAGGTCTCGGAAGCCCTGCAGCTTCCACTGGGCACCAGAGACGGTGACCAGGTGTCCTGGGCCGGGCACCCGCCGGTAGAAGCACCAAGTCATCAGGGCCCAGCCGACTCCCTGGCTTGTCCCTTGTCCAGCCAGAGTTCTGGAGTCTTAGCTGCTATTCAGGAGGAGCTTGCCCTGCAGCTTAAAGATAAGGCCAGTCTCCTGGGGGAGATTTCTGCCTCCCTAACCTCGCTTCCCTCTGTGGAGGCACTTGGGGACTGTCGGAAGCTCCTGCAGGCATCCCAGCATCTCTCGCGCCGTGCTTGTCTGGGAGGCCTTGGCCAGTATTCTTCTTTATTAGTTCAGGATGCAGTTCTTCAGGCTCAGGTGTGTTATGCAGCCTGCAGGATCCGGCTTGAGTATGAGAATGAGCTCCGGGGCTACAAAGAGTCCTGGCTGGGCCAGGGGGCCCCCTACCAGGGGCATGAGCAGGCCTTGGGGGCCCTGCAGGGGGAGTCCGAGCTTCTCCGCAAGCAGAAGGGCGAGTACTTGGACGAGATCGCCTTCACCCAAAGGGAGAATGTGGAGCTCCAGACCAAGGTCACCCAGCTGGACCAGCAGCAGAGGCATCTGGAGTTGGTGCATGGCGAGCACTGCGCGAGCCTGGCTGCCCCACCAGAGCAGTCCAAGGAGGAGGTGGTCCCAGTGGAGGGCCTGCTGCGGGCCGCATGTGGCGGGGTCTGGGGCCAGCCTGAAGCTGGGGCCAGGGCTGAGCAGGACCTGGGGGGGCGGCCTGTGGAGCAGGTGCAGGCCCTGGAGGCCAGGTTCCAGCTCAAGGTCCGGGAGCTCCAGACCATCCATGAGGAGGAGCTGCGGGCCCTGCAGGAGCACTACTCGCAGACCTTGCGGTGCCTGCAGGAGACTCTTTGCCACTACCAGAGCCACCCCCCTTGCGGCTCACTGGCCGAGGGCGAGGGCGAGGCCGAGTCCGTGGCGCGGCTGAGGGAGCGCGTCCGGGAGCTGGAGGCACAAGTGGACGTCCTGCGGGAGGAGCTGGAGCATCAGGACCCGGCGGGCGGTGTAGCCTCCCTGCAGGAGGAGCGCCAGAGGGACTTGGAGAGCCTCAAGGTCTCAGCGCGGAGTGGTCGGGGTGCAGCTGGGACAGGGTTCTCAGCTCCAAAGGCGCTGTTCCCCCTCGACCGCCTGTGGGCGTAGGGGGTCGCAGCAGAGCCCGGTGGGGGCCCCCCTCACCTCCAGGCCATGCAGACCTAGACTTGGCAAGGTTCCTCTCCTTCTAACTGTCCTGGGAGCGGAAAGCCGGGCTTGTCAAAGGACAGGGGTGTTTGCCACACAGTGTCAAGGGCCATTTCCCACCTCCACCCTCCCCAGGGGCCGCATCCAGTGGGGAGCCTTATCTGGAATGGTGGTTCTCTCAAGGAGATGCAGCCTTCTTTTCTCCACAAGGTTAACACATCCATCCTGTTTCACACCCCCATTGGTGGGCAGGACGCCATGGCCCTGGCCTGTCCAGGTGACGTTCCCGGCCCTGGAGCATTCAGCTGTGTGGAGCTGCCTGGGCTTTGGGCTGCCTGCTCTTGGGCTTCTTACCACACGAATGCAGTAAATGCCAGGTTCCTCACATGTTCCCCTTCCTCTAGCCGGCACCACGTCCAGTGCTGAGGTGGCTCTGTGCTGCTGTGATAAGCACTTGGGCATTAGCAGGCACTTTGGCACCTGCCAGGCTGTTTGCACTGCCTTTTCCCAACTCAGTCCAAACCTTTTGAAAGCCATTCTGAATCCCAGGAGGTTTCAAGGTTTGATGGAAAGTGCTGCACGGTCCCGTGCGGTCAGGGCACACCAGCCTGGGTTTGAAAGTAACATCCCAGCTGCTTCCCCTGACACTCAGGGTCTGCGCAGTCAGCCTGAAGTCAGGAGGGAAGAAGCCCCTGTGCTGATGTGGGTGCATGCTGGGCCCCTGAGGGGATGTAGGCCAGGCTGAGGATTTGGGTAGCATTCTCTGTCCTGAGTCTGTTCTCGTTGGGTCCTCTGAGACATAGAAATTACAACCAAACTGCTTTCCTGGGTGCCGGGCTGACAGCAGTCACTTGAGGGAGACTGGAGTCTCTCCTGATAGCTGCAAGCTGGTGCCTTTTCTGGCACCTCTGCACAGTAGTCATTGAGGAACCGATTGACCCCAGGGTTCACTGTCTTAAAAGTTAGAATTGTGTTTACAGATTAACATATGCTCTCCAAGGAAGTACCTGAGTGTTTCTGTAAGAAGAGTTCTGACCCTTATCTTGAAATACTCTAAAACATTCCCATCAAACTATGACTTAGACCCTCCCCCGTGTGTTGACCGAGAGGCCATGCTGAACCAAAGCATGTGGGAGGGCAGCTCTGGGAGTCTCCAGGTGTCCAGGGGTGTGAGAGCTGCAAAGAGGAGACAGGGGCTCCATCTGGAAGCCACTGTGAGGAGGAATGCCCAGTGAGTGGTGGACAGCAGGTCTGTCTGCTCCTGTGGGAGTCAGACAGGTGCCCAGACACAGACTGGGTTCCTGGTATCCTTCCTGAATCCGGGCACAAGAAGATCCCCCAGATTTACATCAGAGGTGACGTGGCCACATTCTCGCAGCTCTGAAAGAGAACCGAGCAGCATGGTTCCTGCGCCTTACTTAGCAAAGCCCTCTCTTTTAGAGAGGTCCCAATGTGCCTCCATCCACAAAAGAGCTGCACAGACCAGCCCTGACGGCCACAGGCACACTCACCCATCCCGTGCAGGAGACTAACCTGATACGCCAGGCCTGGGGGATACAGAGTGGGTGTGTGGGGTAGTCGGACCACTTCTTAGCTCCCCAAGCCCACATCCAGGTCATAAACCAAGCCAGGCTGGAGCAAGGCTCAGACCAGGCCGGTGAGCGGTTCCTCCGTGACCTCGATGCGATGAGCAGAGGCGCCTGGTGATTAGCACCCCTCTTTGTACTCCTTCACAAGGAAAAGGAAATGTCCCACACCCTAATCTGATTCTTTCAGCGCATGCCTGAGAAGTTCAGTGACCATCTCAGAGTGGCCAGCTGGGCAGTGGCAGGGCTGGGCCCCCAGCTCCATGTTCTGGGTCACTGTCATTCACAGGGTCTCTCAGCTCCTGAGAGCTGACCAAGACTCATCTCTGTTCACAACTGTGCCCAACGCCCGGGGTATGGCGGTTCTGAGCACGTCAGTGGTTAACTCAGACCAGGCATGCCAGCCTCTGCCCATGCTCTCTGTCGTCCTGTCAGGCCTACCTGCCAGTCACTCCATAAAGGGCCTGGCTGGGCCGTTTTTAATTCCACGGCAGCCTCCTCCTGCCCACAGTACCAGCTCTTTGCAGAGAAATGGAACTCAACCACAGGAATCAGGCAGGACTCACCGGGTGAACACCCTTTTCTAACTGGGAGTGAGTTGGTGCCAGGCTCTGCTCCAGAGAGCAGCTTCCCGCCCGGGGGCCAGGCAGGGTGGGGCTGTGGTCCTCTCGGTCACAGTTTGCTCAGGGAGCTGAAGGGAAGTGGGTAAAGCCCCTTGTGCACCTTTCAGGCCACGTGCGAGCGGGGGTTTGCAGCCATGGAAGAGACGCACCAGAAGAAGATCGAGGACCTGCAGAGGCAGCACCAGCGGGAGCTGGAGAAACTGCGGGAGGAGAAGGACCGCCTCCTGGCTGAGGAGACCGCAGCCACCATCTCAGGTGGGAGTCACTCTCCCCAAGCTGGGCACCAGCTCTAACACTTCTCCAGGGGGACGGCTGGCTTAAGGAGCCCTTCGGGAGCTCATCAGCCCCGAGCCAGTCACATCTGTGCACCGGAGGGGCTGTCTTCGTCTTGTCAGCCTCTGCTGGTGCTTCTCTGATAGCAGACACTTCTGCAGGGCCTTGGTCCGTCAGAGCCTGGAGAGTCAGCACCCAGCACTGGGTCTCGGCGGGCGCTCCCTCCTTTGTGTTCCACAACAGCTTTGGGTCTTAGCACCGAGAGAGAAGACAGGCCAACCCGAAAGTCTGCTTGTTCTATATTATATTGGACATTTACGGAATCAGTTTTTTTTTTATTTAATATTAAAACCAAACCCCACCTGATCCCTTTTGTCGGGGAGTTCCCGGGGAATCTTCCTGGCCCAACTGCCAACAGGCCAAGCCTCAGCAGTGCGGGATATCCCCTTCCTGTTGGTCTCGCCCCAAGCTGCTCAGTACTAAGGGCCACATCCTGTCCACAGCTATCGAAGCCATGAAGAACGCCCACCGCGAGGAGATGGAGCGGGAGCTGGAGAAGAGCCAGCGGTCCCAGATCAGCAGCGTCAACGCAGACGTTGAGGCCCTGCGGCGACAGTACCTGTGAGTTGGGCCAGCTGGCTGGGCGGGCTGTGCCTTCCGCCTGTCTCTGTACAAGCCTCTGAGACGTGGGTCCCGGCAGCGCGGGTGGAGGCCCAAGGCACTGAGCCCACTCGGAGCCTCCTGTTCAAGGCGCCCCACGCCACCCTGGCTGGCCCAGCACTGCTCTCACGGCCCAAGTGGTCCCATTACTGAGCTGAACAGAAGCCAATCAGTAAAACAGAGAGAGTAAGATGCAGCAGAAGAGGTCTTACACAGTCATATCTTAAGGACCCACCTGGGAGAGCCCTGGATCCCTTCTCTCCGTCAGCTGCCGCTGCTTCAAAAGCTGGGGGGTGGGAGTGCAGATGCGGCCACAACCCCCACGTCTTCAAACAGCACTCACTGCAGTGCTGTCTGCCGAGGCAGCAGGGGGAGGCGTGTCCACCCCACAGCTGCTGTTGAGCTCTGCCGTCAGGGGAACCAGCACCCCTGGGAGCTTTCCCCTCGGCCACCGCAGGCCATGCAGAGCCGCCTTCAGGGGGGCCGCATTCACGGCAGAGGTGGGTGGGCGGCGGCAGCAGCTCACCTCAGCTGGAGGGGGTCTGTAGCCTCTTGGCCTTGGTTTTCCACATCTGCGTAGAGCTGGTGTAGGCTGTCAGCCAGGGCCAGAAATGGCCCAGTTCTGACCTCTGCACCTCTGAAAGAGCGCGTTTTGGGTGTGAGGGTGAGGCTCTCCCAACCCCGAACCCCAGGAGAGTTCAGACTACTGCGGGATGGACGGAGCCACTAGGCTGGGCACACACCTGCAGCTGTGACGGGGCACGGGGCTCTCGTGGCTGCCTGGCCTGGTGGTGTCCCATTGTCCCTTGAGTTCGTGAAGGGGATACTGGGCCCAGGGCGTGGCCAGAGGAGTGAGCGGTGCCCTCTCCCCAGGGAGGAGCTGCAGTCCGTGCAGCGTGAGCTGGAGGTCCTCTCAGAGCAGTACTCGCAGAAGTGCCTGGAGAACGCCCACCTGGCCCAGGCTCTGGAGGCCGAGCGACAGGCCCTACGGCAGTGCCAGCGTGAGAACCAGGAGCTCAATGCCCACAACCAGGTGAGCCTCACGGGGCCCTGCTCTGCAGGCACCACCCGATGTCCGGCTTCACCAGGGTGTGGGCAGAAGTCACCGCTGCTGCTGGCTGCTAGCCTAGGGCTCTGTTTCTCGTCACTGTGTGGTTGGGGCCCAGGGCTTCATCCCCAAGGCTGGGACTGTGTTTAAACACCTCCCAGTCAAGACCATACAGTGCTCACATGGGATTTTGTCAGATTATTCTCTTAAAACATGCCTGCTGCTTAGAAAACTGGGGCACACTTAAAATATTTGCTGATGGAACAGCTCCAGGTAGGTCTAGTCTGAAGACAGCTGCTCTGTGTGCACTGGACCACTCATCCTCCCAAGGCACCGAGCAGACAGGCCTGTCAGCCTGGCCCCCGGCTCGAGACCCTGGGGCCCGCAGCTGTTCGCCTGGTCACTGCAGTCGCCCAAGGTGACCACCTGTCAGCTGGAGAGAAGGAACACGAAGTGAGGGCTGAGGGCAGCGAAAGGCCCCAATCCTGCAGAGACGGGGACACGGAGCTGCTCAGCGCCGGCTGCGGTGACGGGGCTGGGAGCGCAGCTCCTGCCGGGGCTGTGGAAACCTCTGGCCCGTGCACACGGCTTCCGCACAGGTGTCACAGCTCACGCGCTCGCTCCGACGCCCGGCTGCGCCGTGACCGCAGCCCTAGGCCGCTCTCAGAGCAGCCTGTGGTTGTGTCGCTGTCTCCAGGAGCTGAACAACCGCCTGGCTGCAGAAATCTCACGGCTACGGACACTGCTGACTGGGGACGCCGGTGGCGAGGCCGCTGGTTCGCCCCTCACACAGGGCAAGGACGCCTACGAGTTAGAGGTATGGCTCGGAGCCAGGCCCTTCACCAGCTTGCGGCACACGAGTCTCACGTGGGACCAGGGGTGGCCCCAGCTTACGGGAAAACCCAAGTCACGCCAGGACACAGAGAACAGTTAGCCAGACAGCATGGGACCTCTCGAGGCCCCAGGGACCTTTACATTTAACCCACCCTCACTCCCTTGCCCCTCTCCCTGGTTTCCACCACATCACAAGTGCTGACCTCCAAAACGGAACACTGAGCAGCTGCGTGACACTGCAGCTCCCTCATTTCTCTCTCTAGGTCTTGTTAAGGGTCAAGGAATCAGAAATTCAGTACCTGAAACAGGAGATCAGCTCCCTCAAGGACGAGTTACAGACAGCTTTACGGGTAATGCACGTCCCATGAGGGCCTGGAGGGTGGGGCCACGTGGGTCGAGATCACACACACAGGCTCAAGTGCGTTCACTGTCAGGAGTGTTCTGGATGCTGGCCCTCGGGCGGGGCAGCGGACATGAGGGAGGGCAGTCCTGCCCCCGCCTGGCGGGGCCCAGGGCCCCAGCACACGGCCATTTCCTGCGGGTGCTCCTGGAGGCGGACTCACTTGGGGTGGCCAAGACCGGGGTTTCCAGCCTGAAGCACAGAGGTGCTCTCAGGGTCAAGGCAGCACCAGCCTGCCCAGAGCCGGGGCCCTGCCATGCCTGTTGTACTTTGTGTCTGGTTTCTGCCTCCGCAAGGTGTGGTCAACCTGCTTCCTCTGCTTCTGGAGGCATCCCTAGTCCAGCCTGTCTGTAACCACTCTCTGCTGTCCTTTTGTCCCCAAGGATAAGAAGTACGCCAGTGACAAGTACAAAGACATCTACACAGAGCTCAGCATCGTGAGGGCGAAGGCCGACTGCGACGTCAGCAGGTTGAAGGAGCAGCTGAAAGCCGCCACGGAAGCACTGGGTGAGAAGTCCCCGGAGAACCCACCTGTGTCCGGATATGGTGAGTCCTGCAGCTCTGGATTCTCTCTCTCGAAATTGGGTGGTCGGGCTGCTGGCCCTTGATCCAGCAGAGGAGCCCTCTCTGTGTCAGACTCTCTCCCTGGCTGCATGGGCAGGGCGTGGCGGGTGCCAGCTCACAAGGGACAGTCACTCTTCAGTACACATGTTCACGACAGCAGGCCATGTTTCTCGTTTTCCTGACGGACTCCCAAAGCAGGCAGGCCACAGGCAGCAAAGTTCAGCTCAGGTGTAACACCAGCTGCTTCAGAGGAGTCTGGGGGCCAGAGGACTTGGGTTACCCAGAAGCGCACGCATCCTGTGACCTGGCACTTCACACAGGAGCACAGAGCTGGCTCAGCTTCCACAGTCGCGGGGCTGGCCCACTAGTCACCACGCAGCTCTTCACAGGAGACGGGGAGCGAGCCTTCAGTACAGAAAGCTAGAGCCCGGGATCTTGGGAGGGCAGGCAGCAGGGGCCCAGCAGCAGCGGGGCCGCAGCCAGCCTGGGGCCGCAGTCATCCTCCACGCCTCCCTGTGCCTTGTTCTGAGGATCTTATGACTTACGGTTATGGGCTTGGCGTTCCCCTGGTTTGTGATGGAGATGTCACGTGGGTGACAATGCTAAGCTGGGAAGCCCTCAGACTTGTGTGTTCTGGGGGTTTTACAAAACTAGCACCGTGTGCCCTCTTCATCTTCTCAGACATCATGAAGTCCAAGAGCAACCCCGATTTCCTGAAGACAGACAGGTCATGTGTCGGCCGGCAGCTCAGAGGCCTCAGGTCCAAGGTGAGTCTGGGGGTCTTCCCTGGGTGTGCAGAGCCCACCAGGGGCTGCACGGAGGGTCCCCAGGGTGCCTCAAGTCATGCACATCCCACTGGGTCGGTGCTGGGGCTTCAGGCCAAGTGCCCCTTGCACAGCAGCAGGACTGTTTCCTCGGTGACGGCAGGGCTCCCGGGGGCCGTCCTGCCATCTGGACCGCGCCTCGCACGTCTGCAGTTCACACTGACGCCGTCCGCTCAATTTCCTCCACATGGGCCCCTGCCCCCTGCACACCCCTCGGGAAGGTGGGCGGAGGGTGGGGTGCCCAGCTTGTTGCACTTAGGATTTACTGTGTGTGTGTCTTGTTTTTGCTCTTCCCCTGACAGTCCGTAATTGAGCAGGTCTCATGGGATAACTGAAACGACCCGCTTCCCGGCCCCCCTGTCGTGTAGGTAAACCTCCTCTCACGCCACTCGCCTGCTGCCCGCGAGGAGCGCTGCCTGCATGCACTGCTCACTCCTCCACAGGAGCTCGTTTTCCCGTCATTCTTGTTCCTCCTGCTCAGCAGCACAGACAGGATCCATGTGAAGTTTCTTAACTTCTTCCGGGAAGTTAACTGTAACCTCTTAACAGAGGGGTGCTCCCCCAGCCTGGTGGGCTGCCCAGAGCCACATCCTGGGGGGCACAGGCATTGTCAGCCCTTCATCCCGCGTGTTGAATGGTGTGTGCTTACGTTCTCTTGGGACACCTCTTCCCTCTGTCAGGAGGCAAACTTGACAAGAACTTCCCATCGCTGAAGTAGTTCCCACTCCCCACCCCCAGGATTGACAGGCCAAGGGGGCTGATGCCTCATGCCTGTAGCTTGGCAGATGCTCAGCAGAGCACGGGGACCACAGGCACTAGGGGCTGAGCGTTTTCCAGCCCGGAGGACCCAGGTACCTCAGAGGACAGGAGGCACGGGCTGAGCACTGGCTGCCTGACTCCAACACTGTGCCTGTTCACTCCTGGCTCCCACAGGGCTGGGTGTCCAGGGCCCGAGTCACTCCTGAGTGGGTTCACCAGCTCGGCTGAGCTGAGCTTGTTGATGCCCCGGTGAGGAAGCTGAGGGCAGCGGGGATGCTGATGGGGCCTCAGGGCCAGACAGCAGGTGCCAGCTTGCCAGGCTGCAGGGGCCGCCTCGGGAGGAGCTGAGCCCAGCGGTCTGTCCTCAGCCCACTCTGTTCCTTATAGTCCTGAGCCGCTTCCCACCAGATGTGGTTCATGGTCAGAATCTTAGTTGGGGCTTTTTTTTTAAAATGTGGAAGCAGTTCTGTTCAGCAAACCCAGGCTGCTTCTTTGGTTTCTGGTTTTCTTATTGACGAGTCTTACTTCCTTGTCTGAGGCTGGCCTGTCTTTGCTACAGGTTCACCGTGGGTGCTGTGGGCCTTCTGCCGGTGCCTGTAAACAACAGGCCCCTCAGGGAAGCCTTGATCCAGTGAGCCCGCCTCCTCAGGTGGACTACATGCCAGGGGAAATAAAGTACTTTGCAGGACTTGCCCAGCAATCCAGTGGTTAGGACTTGGCACTCTCAGTGCCAGGACTCAGGTTCAGTCCCTGGTCGGGAACTAAGATCCTAAAAGTAGTACAGCAAGAAAAGGAGTTTGGGCTCTGGACAAAGGGCCAGATCTCTGTTCACAAGGCCTCTGCAGAGGTGTGCTGGGAAGGCCTTGCTCGCTGGTGAAGGCAACGGCAGGAAGCGAGGGCAGGTCTGTCTGGGGCTCTCGGCAAGGCTGGACCAAGTGAGTTGGGGGAAGCTCAGGGACAGGGTTCCCTAGAGTCACGTTGGAGTAGGTTTGGCTTGGCAAGTTTTCGACATAAGAACAGGGTTCTTGCTGGCCCAGGGACAAGCTGGGCCCTTGCTGTCTTCCTCAGGGACACCACTGGCCATGGCACTGGGCCTATGACGTGCTGTCAACAGCCAGCCAGCCAGCCACACAGGTCCCGTGTGGCCCTCTGTCCTGATGTGTTTGTAACACCCCCACCCCCGGCGGGGAGACAGGAATTAAGTCACCCAGAAGCTAACCGTGTCCCTGGGGCTTTCTGAACCAGGGTCTGCTCTGTGGATGTCTGCCTTTCCTGTGGGCGCTCTCTGTACCTGCCTCCCTCAGGGACGGGAGGGCTTGGCCCCGCTGGGTCAGCAGCTCCTCGTCTTAAGAACAGCCGGGCTTCTCTGGGACTGAAAGCAGACGGGACATGTCCAGGCTCCTTGGGGGGAGCCCCGTCTGGGCGGCTGCACGTGGAGTCACAGAGGTGCTGGGTGGGCAGCAACTGGCCCCTCCCAGCCTGTGACAGGGCTCGGAGGCCTCTGTCCTCGGGTCTGGGTAGTTGGCGGTCTGCTGCCACTTAGGGAAAAGGAAGGTCCCAGCTAAAACTGTGTGGGTGGCAGGTGCCAGGGCCAGCCCCTGGGTGAAACTGGGTGCTGTGGCACTGACCTGAAGCAGGCATGCTTGGGAGCAGAGTCTCGAGAGCACGTGAGGCCCTCGTGCACATTAAAGCGCGTGTCAGTGAGACGTGGGCTTATCCCCTTCCTGACTCGGTGGCGGCAGAATTAAAAAACAGGCGAGCAGCACTGTCCTGGGTGTAGCTGGGGCCCCAGGGAAAGCGGACCCAGACCTGCCTCATGCTCAGGGAAGCCTGCACATGCCACGAGGGTCTGCACGTCCTTCACCTTTACCAAGGTGCACACGCACATGGGCAGGCTTCCGTCCTGAAAGGCTCAGGAATGGCCTCCATGTCCCCAAGCCCCAAGAGAAACCAGCAGGGCCCGTGAGGCCCGGGAGCGGGGAGGCTGTCCATCCTGGAGCATGCTCGGGGCCTCCCGGGGCCAGACATGGGCACAGAAGGTGCCTCCTTGTTCTCCGCAGGGTCTTCTCTGCAGCGCCACTGGTCTCATCCTTGCTTGTTGACAGAGCCCTAAGCTCAGCATCAGTCTTGTTTCTGACTTTTTCTTTCTCGTCCAGTAACACCACTTCCTCGGGGGCCGTGACCCTCCTCGCACACCCACTAACCCCCTGGGGCCCCGCGCCGTGCCTCACCACCGGCCGCCTGCGCCATGCAGGGCTGAGGCCAACAGCCTGTCTGTTTCTCCACCAGAGTCTGAAGGAAGGCCTGACGGTGCAAGATCGCCTGAAGCTCTTTGAGTCCCGGGACCTGGAGCGCGACTAGTTGCCCCCGTGCAGCTTGGACACACCTCCTGGCCACAGCCCCCGTGCCACTCCTGTCCACCTCTTTTTTATTGTCGTCCTTGTTCTTGGTGTCGTCTGCGTTGACTGTGGTTGGATGCATGAGAGACTGGCCTGTGGGTGGCTCGCTCCACTCCCTGTGGTCTTCATCCAAGCTTTCCCTGGTTTCTGCAACCTGCCCCGCCTTGCCCTGGCTCTCTGTCAGTATTACGGCCCAGCAGCCTGGGATAAGCTAGCTTTGTCTCACCCCACGTGCAGGTGGGGCAGGAGGGGCCACAAGGCTGTGCTGTGGGTCCCGTGCTGACAGCTCGTAGCCCAGGGAGGCCCTGGAAGCCCAGGGTGGGGCTGAGCCTGCACCTGCCCCGTGGGCTTGGGGCGAGGGCAGCAGCTCTTACACATCCACTGACACCGCTTAGAGCCGCACCCCAGACCGCCATGGTAAACCCTTCACAGCCTGGGAAATGCTGAAAGCAGCCACTCCTATTTTTGTCTGTTTTTTATTAAATCTTGCACAAAACCCGGCCCCTCTCATTCCTTCCTATGCTCATTCTCTCTTGGTCACCAGGAACCCTACTTTTTTCACATGAGGTGGACACTGCCCTGCAGCCTGGGTTCCAGACTGGACTCACAGTGACAGCATGTTTCCTCAGTGTCACTGCAGGAGGAAGCTCGCTCACCCCTCAACCTTTCTGGAAAGAAGCCCCCTCTTGCTTTGGGGAAGGTTGACCGGAGACCCTGTTATGTCAAGAAGGCAGAGAGGATGTTGGAGCTAGATGGAAACCAGCCGTTGGCACGTGTGCTCACTTGAGCTGAGGCCCAGGGCACCGGGGCACCCATGCTGGGCTGCACCCGCGCTTCTGTGTTCTCAGTGGCTGCCACCAGGCATCGTCCAGCACTCCATAGGAACTAATCCTGTGTGGACGGGAGCAGGGACACAGCCCCAGGGGGAGCCTGCGCGGCATCTGGTCGGCACTTGGGTGAGGGCCACAGTCTTGGGGTACGCAGGTACTTTGGGGGTGAAAACGTACACATCGTTGTGCAGTTTCTAGATGAACCATGAGGCCACGTGGGGTGTCCCTGAAGGCAGGGCAGAGGCCCGGGGGTGTAGAGCACGCAGCCCTGCCCACCTTCTTGCTGCGACAGCTCAGAGCACCCGGCTGCAGGGCCTTCCCTGTTCCTGATCCTGTGCTGGCCACTGTATCGCTGCTGTTGGTCCATGCTTGCAAAAGTTCCTTAACCCTGCTCATCAGACACCCCCTACACCAGCACGTCTCAGAGCCGCCTGTGTGGGTGACAGCGCCGAGGGTCTGGCGGGGGCGGGGGCGGGGGCGGGGCCCGGGCCCTCTGGGCACTGAGACTGTGCCACCGCTGCCTCCTTCCAGGGTGCAGGGTCTGCACGGAGCTGCTCTGTCTGCCTGTGGGCCACATGCTGCCACTCATCCGGGCAAAGGAGCTTCTAGCCCCGTGTCTCCATCAGTCAACCTGGGGTCTGACCTAGCACTCCACAGGGGCCCCCGCACCCAAGGTGGCAGGGCTTGCCTTTCTGGAGGCGGCCAGGAGCCACACTGCAGAAGCTTGGGCCACAGGGGCTCCCCAAACACCCACCCTCTGCCCCGGGCAGTGCTGGCCATCAACTTAAGGTGAGGGCTGTGCATGGCTGAAGGAAGCAGGCTGGACACGGGTCCCTGCTCTGCAGTGTCCTTGGCACACCCCCTACAGGCACCCCAGCTCTTTGACGGGGGTCAGCAGACCTCAGCTCGACGGGGGCCCGCCACGACTGCAGAGGAGGAAAGAGCACAAGTGCGGGGCAGCCTTGGAGGTGGTCTCTGTGCTGGCAGAGAAAGGGTGCCTGGGGGGCTGTGGACAGGGAGGCACGGGTGACCCCAAGCCCAGGGAGCTCCAGCCCTGACCCCACAGGGAGAGCGTCCCCATGTCCCCAAGGATAGGAGGAGACCACTGCGTCTACTCTTCCTATAAACATTCACTCCTTCCCTGGGGATCTGCAGGCACCTGCATCTGAGCCGCCACACCTGCCTAGGGGACAGCCGGACAGTGTGGTGTCACCTGACCGCTGTGTGCCTGCACACCTTCAGCACAAGTGCCAGGTTCGTGCCTCCTCCGGTCGTGCATTCCGCCAGCCACCGGCAGGGCTGAAAGCCAGCGTTCTGGTGACCATGCTGGCTGCAGTGCGACACTCGGGCTTGTGCCATTGGGCGTCAGAACCAGTGTGGCTTTGTGGGGGGAAGCGATGGCCATGCTGGGGAGACCGGTGGAGGCCGAGCTGAGGCTCAGCAGGTGGGAGGAAGAGAACGCAGGAAGGCCCAGCCCCCGGCCAGAGACGTGGAGCCTGTCACTCGCAGCATCCAGACCCACGAAGAGCGGGAGCAGCAGTTTGTATGAACGCGCACTTGTGATCCTCAGGGTCTGCCTGAGCGAGCCGAGGCCGACACCCACAGGGCCACTGTCCTGCGAAGGGACCGCCGCCACCTCGCTGCGCCCGCCCAGCGGCCCCGAGCGCAGGGCGCCTGGGACACTCCTGCAGCGGGCCTGCCGTCCTCTGGCGGCGCGGGGCTGCCCTTCTGTCTTCACACGTCCACACTGTCGCCAGGCTCTACCCTCCACAGCCCGAGGGGAGGCCTTGAAACCACGCGTTTCGGTACCCTGATAGAAGACGGGACGGAAACCCAGGAGGGAAGCGAACTCTCAGTCTCTCGAGAGCAGCAAGTTCCTCTGTAAAGGGAAGGCCTGCCCTTCCCTGAGCACACGGTGGCCCGGACACACAGTGCCCGCCCCTCCAGGCCCCTCAGGCGGCTCCCTGCTCCTCTGTGTGCAGAAGTGGGACGTGCAGAGCAAGCGGTGTCCACAGGGCTCGGGGTCACTGCAATGGATTTCTGTGTGGGTGGGTTTTTTCCTTATACAAGCACCGCTTTTTAAGACAAGAAGAAACAGCTTGGGTACGACACAGTTCCAACCAACATGACAAGGAAACATTTTTACTGACTGACCTACCTTTTATAAAGCCTGAGTCATTTAATAGGTGGTTCTGTTTCTTCCTGAAAGGTCTCAGTAATACCTGTTCCTCGTTCTTGGGAAAGTCACTCAAAGTCTTGAGGGAAAACCAAGACTGCACCCAAGAGGGTGCAGGAGCGCCTCTCTGCCCAGGCTGTGCACGGCAGGCCGCGCCGGCAGCCGCTGCCTCAGGGTCTGTCGGCACTGCGGCTGCGTGGAGGCCACGCGCTCTGGGCCTCGCGTGGCGGCTTCACACTGCCGCCCCTCCACCACACGGACCCGCGGGCCCGGGGCTGAGCCTCCTGCCATGCTGCCTGTCCGCCAGATGTCCCTGCCGCCCACCCTTACCTCTCCACAGCGAGCCGCAACACACGTCTGCGTTTTATTTCATAGGAAGTTGGGAACAGAGTACAAAGAACACAAAACTCATTCTTGTTTGTTTGTATCACAGCCAATTGATTTTAGGATTTAACCTTAGTAACAACGTTATCTACTGACTGTTAGGATTCAAAACCAGTTAAGTGATAAGAGTTTTCCTAAGTAGTATTTATAAAATATAAGGTTCCTCAAAGATTTTCCTCACAGACACAGTTCCATCAGGGTGACTGTCTCAACCCAGACTCTAGACAACACATGCTGTGCCTGACTGCTGGGCCCAGGCAGTCCCCAGACAGAATGGGGACACGGAGACAGTGGCTGCCGCTGCGACACGTCTGTGGATGATCCCTGGCGGCAACCATGCCTACCCCCACCGGCTGTTCATTCAGGGGGCACGTGCTCAGAGAACGAGCCTGCATCGCTCTGTGCTGATGCTAAAAGAGAATGCTCATCAGACAGGGCTGCACTCAGACCCCGAGAGCCCGCCCTTGGAAGGCCCAACCCTCGTGGGGGCAGCAGGGGCCCCAGGAAAAGAAGAGCCCGGTCAGCTTGCTGCTCTCTGACAATTCAAAACTTTTACCATTTAGTTTGAGGCTCCTTTTTAAAAACAAAATTTCTGATCAGGTGTTCGCTAAAACTGAAGTGTTACTTTGTCAAAATATTTATTCCTTTGTGTGACATGCTAGATTCCCATGGATGTAGCTGATCATTTCTACTGTAAATATTACCTAACTTTACATAAACGATGTCATAATAAACTATTTTTGCATCACCCTTTGTATGCTGTGAACAGAGGTTTTGTTTAACGGAAGGACACAAAGCAAAACAAGCATTTAGGCCAAAAGTCAGAATCTGGGTCAGGAACCTAGAGGTTTATAATGGAGTTTTGGTTTAACTTTTACAAAACCCATTTTTTTAAGTTTTGGGTGAGTTGTCAACATTTTAAAATCAGATTTCACATGTTCACACACAGTGAATAGTTAAAAATATTTTACACCCATAATCTAATTAAGACACACTGGCTCAGTTATAGGAACTTTCAAGGGGCCAAAAGGATGGAAAGAAATACCAACCAGAAGAAGGAACTAACTGCCCCACCCCTGCCCCCTTCTAGCAGCTTTATTTGCAGCAGCTTTCCTTTCCGTTTAAAAAAACACGCACCCTACATTATGAGCTAGGAGGCACGCACACCCAGCCACAACCTGCGTCACAAAAGAATGTGCCCTTCCTGGGACATACTCTCAAGTCTCTATCCCACTGCATTTTTAAAGTTCTGGCTGTGACCTGCTATATAAATTTAAAATAAGAAACTGCCTCCCCCACCCTGACTCCCAGCAATACTAGCGCTGTTGGAATAAAATGTGTGAAAATGTGGGGATCCAAACTTTCACTCAGCTAAACACTAACTAAAGTTTGAATATTAGAAATCAACTGTGGTATCTGTAAAAGGTAACCAAAGTAAACTTAAGATGCAAACATTTCCAGCACTGGTTCAACTGTTGACAAGATGTTTCAATAGTCTTTTTACCCATTTAAAAAATTATTCTGGTCAAACAAATGTACACATGGCTTTGGGACACTGATGTAATACAGCGATGTTCAGCTTTAACACACATTGTATTTTAAAGCAATATAAGTACAATTTTAAAAATCAGTTGGCAGTTGGGAAAGTGATAAAGACACTCAACAAATGAGGCACAGAAGAGCGCACCCTCAACATTTCAGGACAGCTAGGAAAAACCCAGTTGCCATCACACTCGACGGGAAGACCGAAAGCTCCCCTGTGCCCAGGAGCAAGACAAGGATGTGTGTTCTTGCCATCTCTGCCCACTGCGCTGGAGACCAGCCAGAGCTCAGGAGGAGGAGAGGTGGCCGTGCCGAAGGAGAGGAGTCTACCTCCACCTGCAGAGGGCAGGACCCACGTACAGGAAATCGAAGGAATCCACCAAAAAATCATTAAAAATGAGCTCAGCAAGCGTGCAGGATCCAAAGCTCATATACAAAAACCAACTGACTGCTCTACACTACTAAAAATCTGAAATGGATACATTTTTTCAAGTGTAAGACTTGTATACTGAAAACTATGAAACATTATTGAAAAAAATTTTAAAGACTTAAATAAATGGAAAGGTGTCCCTTGTTCATGAGTTGGAAGATGCAATATTGTTAGAAGAGCAGTACTCTCCAGTTTCACCTACAATTCAAGGCAACTCCTACAAATCGCAGCTGCCTTCATCAAGTTGATCAGCTGGCCCAAGGTTCCTGAGGAAATGCACAACGGCCCAGAGCGATGCTGGGGAAGACGAATGAAGCGGAGGATTCTCTCTACTGGGTCCCAGGACAACTGCAAGGCTTCCGGGATCAAGACGGTTGGTACCGGCATGAGGACTGACATACAGATAATGGGACAGAACCAAGGGTCCAGAAATAAGCCCCTACATTAACAGCAGATGGATTTCAACAAAGATGACAAGACCATTCAGTGGGGGGGAAACAGCCTCTTCAGCAAACAGTGCTGGGACATGCAGCTACCCACAGGCAAAAGAATGAAGTCAAACCCCCTAATTCAGGGTTCCCCAGTCCCTGGCTGCACAGCAGGAGGTGAGCGGCAGGAGAGCAAGCGAAGCTCCCCCTACTGCACCCCATGGCTCGAACCACCGCCTGGACCACACCTCACCGTGCCACGGAGAAACTGTCCTCCACGAAACCAGTCCTGGGTTCAAAAATGGTTGGGGACCGCTGCCCTATATTCCAGCACATACAAAAATTAACCCCAGTGCTTCACAGACCTGAATATAAGGCTTTCAGAGAAAAGAGCAAACCATTCGTGATCCCTGGCTGGGCAGTGATTTCTTAGTCAAGACACCAAAGCACAAACAGGAAAAGTAAAAATAGATAAACTGAACCATACCAAAATAAATAACACACACTGTGAACAATACCACCAAGAATGTGAACAGACTGCCCACAGGTGGGAGGGGACACCTGCAAGTCACACTTCTGGTAAGGGGCCAGCATACAGAATATGCAAAGACTCTCACAATGCCAACAATAAACAGGCAACACAACTTTTTTTTAATGGGTCAAGGATTTGAATAGACATTTCTCCAAAGACTATATAAAAGGTGAAAAAATTACATGAACAGAACTCAACGTTACCAGTCCTTCAGGAAATACAAGGTAAAACCCCAAGAAGGCAGCACGTCACGCCCAACAGGCTGGTGACGGTAAAGTCAGATGGTTGCTGGGAAATGGCAGCCTCATGCACAAGAAAGAAACCGGGACATTTCCTCACACCTCACACAACAATCAACTCAAAATGGAATAAGGGCCTATTGGAGATGGTGTGGAAAAAAGAGAACCTTCCTACATTGTCGGTGGGAACGTAAATTGGTGCAGCCGCCACTGAGGACAGCATGACAGATGTCATAGAGTCCTGCAGTCACACTCCTGGGCATGCATCTGCAAAGACAAAAACGCTAATTCAGAAAGGTAACACACCCCAGTGTGCACAGCAGCGCGACTTAAGCTGCCAAGATATGGACGCAACCTAAATGCCCATCAACAGATGAATGGATAAAGAGGCGGCAATACATGTAAACAACAGAATATCATTCAGCCATAAAAACAATGAAATAATGCCATTTGCAGCAACATGGAAGGACCTAGAGTTTATCATGGGAAGTGAGATAAGTCAGAGAAAGACAAATACATTACTTTTATGTAGACTCTAAAAAAAAATACAAATGAACTCATTTACAAAACAAAAACAGACTCAGAGACATAGAAAACAAACTTGGTTACCAAAGGGGGTATAAATTAGGAATTTGGGATTAACAAACACTGCTGTATGTAAAATAGATTTTTTTTAAATGACTTATAGTACGGGTAACTACATCCAGTATCTTTTAATAACCTCTTACGGAAAAGAATCTGAAAAGGTTAGCAACATATATGTATGGATATACACATATATATACACACACAACTGAATTACTTTGATGTACACTTGAAACTAACACAACACTGTAAATCAACTATCAGTTCAGTTCAGTCGCTCAGTCGTGTCCGACTCTGCGACCCCATGAATCGCAGCACGCCAGGCCTCCCTGTCCGTCACTAACTCCCAGAGTTCACCCAGACTCACGTCCATCCAGTCAGTGATGCCATCCAGCCATCTCATCCTCTGTCGTCCCCTTCTCCTCCTGCCCCCAATCCCTCCCAGCATCAGGGTCTTTTCCAATGAGTCAACTCTTTGCATGAGGTGGCCAAAGTACTGGAGTTTCAGCTTTAGCATCATTCCTTCCAAAGAAATCCCAGGGCTGATCTCCTTCACTTTCATTTTAAAATAATGGATTAAAGACCTAAATGTAAGACCAGAAACCATTAAACTAAACGAAAATATAGATAGAATATTCTTTAACCTAAATTGCAGCAATATTTTTTTATGTCTCTAAAGCAAAGGAAATAAAAGCAAACACAAACAAATAAGACCTAATTAAATTTAAAAATTGCAAAGCAAAGGATACCATCAACAAAAAGACAAGCTACTGAATAGGAGAAAATATCTGCAAATTATATGACTGATAAGGGGTTATTATGCAAAATGTATAAACAGTTCATACAACTTGACATCAAAAAAACAAACCACCCAATTTATTTAATTTTTTTTAATTTTAATTGGAGGCTAATTACTTTACAATATTGTACTGGTTTTGCCATACCAAACCACCCAATTTAAAAACGGGGAGAAGACCTGAATAGAAATTTTTTATAAATGAAACATACAGATGGTCAACTACACATTAGTAGATGTTCAGCATCGTTAATTATCAGTGAAACGCAGATTAAAATCGCAGTGAGACGCCCCTCACACCTGTCAGAATGGCCATCACCAAAAAGACTACAAACAGCACACGCTGGAGAGGATGCGGGACAAAGAGCACTGTCCCGCAGCACTGGTGGGGACGTGAACTGCTGCAGCCACTACGGAGAACTACGGATCTGAGAAACGGAGGCTTCTCAGATTAAAAACCACCACGTGACCCAGCGATTCTACTTGTGGGCATATATTCAAAGCAAATGAAAACACTGATTAGGAAAGATACATGCACCCCGATGTTCACAGCAGCACTATTTACAACAGCCAGAAACTGGAAGCAACCTAAATGCCCATCACAGATGGACGGGTAAAGAAGTTCTGGTACACACGCACAAAGGAATACTTCTATTTAAAAAAAAAAGGAATAATGCCGTTTGCAGATAATCATGCCAACATGCATGGACTTGGAGGGTATCATGCCGAGCAAAGTCAGAGAAAGACAAATACTGTATGGTATCACACGTGGAATCTAAAAAATAAAGGAGACTAGTAAACAACAAAAAAGGAAGAGACTCAGATATAAAGAACAAACTCGTGGTTATCAGTGGGGAGACGGGAGGCGGAGGGGTGAGACCAGAGTAGTGAATTTAGAGGTACAAACTTCAGTATACAAAATAAGTTACAAACATATTTAATACAAATATAGTCAGTATCTTATAACAACTCTAAATGGACTATAACCTTCAAATATTATGAATCACTGTTGTATGCCTAAAACTTACATAATATTGTACCTCATTATACCTCCATTTTAAAAACTGACTTAAAAAGGTCAAATAATTGCTTTTTTGCTGGTGATGATGTGAAGAAAAAGGAATCCTTATACCTGCTGGTGGGAATATAAAATGGTTCAATTGCTTTGGAAAACCATCTGGCAGTTTATAAAATGGTTAGAGTTTTATGACCCAACAACTCCATTCCTAGATATATACTCAAGAGACTCAAGAACATGTCCACACAAACACCTGTGAGTGTTTACAGCATTATATTTACAACAGACAAAAGGTAGAGACAACCCCAGTGTCCATCAACTGCTAAACAGGTAGACACAATGCGATCTGTCCATACAGCGACTTACGATTCAGTGATAAAAAGAAGTAAAGACACACCGACACCTGGCACGACGCGGACGGCCCTCAGAAACACTGCACTAGGCCAAGGAGGGGCACGCCGAGACACAGCGAGACCGCAGGCTGCGGGACGCCACGCACGGAACAGCCGCCGCAGGTAAACCCGCACAAACAGGGCTCCTTTCTGGAGTGAAGAAAATGCTCTGAAAACTGATGGTGCTTATGGCTGCACAACCCCGTTACTACAGTAAATAACAACCAAATAACTCTGTTAACATACTGACAACTAATAATCTGTTAATATACCATCAATACACTCGGCTGCACACTTTTAAAACAGTGACTTTTATAGTATGTGAATCTCAATGAAGTGTTATTTTTAAAGTAGTCAGTTGCTTTAAAAACCAATTCAGGGGCTTCCCTGGTGGCCCAGTGGTAAAGAGGGGCAACTAAACCCGTGCCCCAAAACTCCTGAAGCCCGCACACCTGGAGCCTGTGCCCCGCGATGAGAAGCCCGCACCCGCACGAAGAGGAACCCCTGCTCCACACGATTAAGGGAAGCCCTCGCAGCAACGGAGTCCTAGCACAGCCAAAAATGAATTTAAAAACTATTTTAAAAAAGCAGTTCAGCACAAGCAACGTAGCCGCACGGTTTCATTCCAACGTTCTCCTGAATTTGACAGGTACAGGGAGACTGACAGAGTCACACTGTTACCACCAGGAGATTTCTTTTATCACTAAGTTCTCACAAGTTTAAAATACCTTACATGTAACGGTGCCAACACTCCACGTATACCGTTAGGCTGCGTCCCTGTCCCGTGGTTAAAATGACAAGCTTGAACCCAAACTACAGGCTGAACGACAGGCTGTGAGGCGGGGGTGGGAGGGCAGTAAGAGGGGCCACCTCTAGTCCTCTTAGGGAGTAACTGCCAAGCCTCCGGGGGTTGACTACTTCCTGTAAAGGTCCTGTTCATGCCAGAATCTGGTGGACAAAGCATGAAGCTTCGGACACACACTACACAAGTCCCCTCCGGTTCCTGCCCCGAGGCATGTCAGCTACACTTCCAGGGTCTCCTTAGTGCGCCTGCGCAGCTCTGGACGCGCTCCGGACAACTGCCATCCAGTACAAAGCCCCAGACTCGGCCTGAACTGCCTTCGGCACCAAGTGCACACCCACAGCTCAGCGCACCGACCTCACCAGCTGGAAGCCTGGGACCTCCCACGGCCTCAGCAGTGACCCCCACCAGCTCGTTGGGAGGACTGGACACGCTGGGCTTGGCCCAAGCCCTGCTGCGACCCAGCTGCCCCTCCTGACGCCTCTCCCGTCGTAGCAGGGCTCTGGTCACGTCATGCAGTCGCCCACCCTTAGCAGGGACAGACAGCCTCCACTCTGCAGGCTGATTTCAGTGCTCGCCTCCTCAGGCCCTCAGAACAGAATGCCTGTTACCTGAAATTTAGGTTAGGTTCAAACTCCCACCACAAAGATAACTATAATGAAAACAATATAAATCAAATTAAATGAAATAAAACATTACATGGGATGAAACCATTTCACAACTTTGTCAACAGCAGCCTTGATGGTGGGGCTGGTCTTGGGTGGTTGGCACTTCTGGAAGCAAGCCCTGTGGACAGGGGGCTGCAGGCGCTGAGCCCCACGGGCCGGACAGCCACTGAGGAGCATGGCTGGGAGTCAGCTCAGCTGCTCAGAAGATGCCAGGGTCCCCCAAGTCTTCACTCCTCTGGGAGACAGTGGGGTTCCCCAAGAACACCCCCAGGTCTTCACTCCTCTCTGGGAGACTAGCTTGGTCAATGGGTTCTAAATGGCTGGATGCTGTCCCCACCCCGCAAAGCCACTATTTGCATGAAAAGGCAGACCACACGCAACTGGACAGGAACGGGAGCAAGTTTATTCAGGGGGACCCAGCTCAGGGGAGAAGCACTGTCTCCGTGAAGCCACATGACTTCCAACCCAAGAACCATGCTTTACAACTTCAGCTGAGTTCTGTCTGGGTTTACCTGCCCGACATCCTAAGTCCAAGGTAACTTTAAATCGAGAGAAACACACTACGTTGGCAGGGGCTGGGGGGAACGACACTTCAGAGATGTCACATCCGTGCCAGAAATCAAGACAGCGCGGTGAGGCCACCCCTACGACCCACCTTGCCTCAGGGGTACTGAGCACAGCCTCGGGTGTCGTGGTGAAGGTCAAGTCTACACAGACAACCAAACTCCCCTGAATGTAAGAACATCAAAAATTACAATCCTAACGTGCAAACAGGAGCAACTTCTGGACACTAGTCACCCAGGTTCCAAAGGCTGGATGTGGGGGAGGGCAAGGGAGCTTGGGGGGGTGCAAGGGAGTGTTGGGGGACCCGGGAGGCCTCAGAATCAGGAAAGGGACTCGGATCTGCTGCTGATGGAAGCACCCAGTCCGAAGCGCCTCCCTTCCACTGCAGGGCAGTCTCTGTCCTTGCTAAGCCCGCACTCTCTCTAAGGAACATCACTACTCAATGCAAGAGAGCCACCCTTCCTCGCTGGAGCTCGGCAGGACTCCAGCCTGGGGGCCGTGGCCTGGAGCGCCTCAGCGAGCCCTCTCCTTCTGAGGGAAGAAGGAGAACCTGGTGGGGTTGAACTCCTCCCAGATGCGCTCGAACTCCTCCAGGAAGAGCCGCACATACTCCTCGTCCTCCACGATGAGCACGTTCTCCCGGTTGTTCTGAATGGCCTGCGTGGTCCAGTTGAGGGAGCCAGTGATCAGCACCTTCCTGTCCACGATGGCGAACTTGTGGTGCATGTAGCCCAGGTCTTGGTCGTGCCGGACCTGGATCCCTGCAAAGAGCGAGACGTCACTGCTGCCCATCCACCGACGGAGCTGCTGGCCAGGCAGGGGCTCTGGTCGCCCCCACATGGGAGCCCCTTGCTCCTTCCCTAGCCCCTCCTCTCGCTGTCCATTGCTTGAGTTCTGGCTCCTTCTCCAGCATGGATGTGTTCACAGGACTGACTGCTGCTTGTGCCCAGTGTCATGGGCACCGTCAGGTCTGGGTGGTGACAGCCGCTGAGCCAGGCAGGGGCCGGGCCCACTAGCCCCAGGAGGAGGGCCGGCCGGCAGCAGGGACAGGAGAGTTAGTTCCTCTGGAAACGCCTCCAGCCCTGACTGGGGGAGACTCCCCACCTCCTCCAGTGTATATGACATGCATTACCCTCCAGTTACTGGTTTCAAGATGAGCCAGCAGCGACTGAAGCAAAACCCATTTGATCTTGGGTTCACATGCCCCTAAGGTCTCACTCAGGCCCAGAATCAGATCCCTCCTGTAATCAGGACCTCGTGAAGTTGGGGGACCAGCCCGGGGGCGCCCACAGAGAAGACACCAGGCCCCAGACCTGAAGCCTCAGCTTTGGCCCCATAACCACCCAGCTGACGCGGCCTCCCCTCCTGCTGAGGCTCAGGGCCCCTCGTGTGCCCGCCTCAACATATGCACCTTGGCCACAGGGCTGCCTGCCGCTCCTCGCACCACAAAACAGGTCCTCACGCAGGTGACTCCTCACAGCAGTGCGCCCCCACCCATGACCCTCCCGGTCACCTCCAGGGCTCCTGCTCCGCCAGACCTCCCTGTCCTGTTCTGCACTTGAAGACCCGGAGCCTGGAACCTGTCCAGCCAAACACAAGGAGACGGCTGAGTGGTGAGAGAAGAACAACCGCAGGGACATCCTCAGAAGAGAGTCAAGGTTTAGCTAGAATCTGGTCGTAGGGTCCCTTCAAGGTTCTTGCCAAATCTGAGGTCCTACGGTTCTCTACAACAAAACCGCTGTGCTGAAACAGCCAAGCTTCCCTGACAACAGACCAACATAGGATCGAAAAGCTGCCAGAAAGAGCCGAAGTCAACGTCCTCAACACTGAAATCAAGTCTCCGTCCCGCCCTGCACAGATGTGAAGACCAGGGGAGGATGCCCCTGTGTTCCCATCCCAGGTGAGCTGAGAGCAGCCAGGACAGTTTTCAAGGGCCCCACGCGCCTGTCACGGGGGCCACCAGAACGGGCAGGTCAAATGGTCGCCAATGCAAGAATGACCTTTGCAGGGGCCTCAGTGACAGAGAGAAGGGCAAGAGGTTCAGACTCCGAATCGCTGGCGCAGGACACAGCACCATGCCAGCGCAGGCGGAGGAGTTTCCAAGTAAGGCAGGTGTGAACTTAGAACATCCTCACAATTATCATACTCCCGGGTTCGCTGTTCCCACTCCAGCGAGGGGCAGGTCCGCCAGAGACCTGACTTCCCTGCCATTCGGCAGCTGAAGAAACAAACTACCTGCTCACTAACTAACCATTTCAGCTCCATGTCTTACCTTATTTTAAACATTCATTTCAGATGCCCCGAAAGAAGACGCACTGGTTAATTTAAGAGAAAACACCTTCTCCTCCGTTTGGTCCTTAAGCCAACACTGCATCTCCACGCACCTGTGCCCTGAACAGACTTCTGGGTCCCTGACAGGCTTTGCTGGCGGACCTGCTTCCAGCCTCGGCCCCTCAAGGGTTCACGCCCAGGTTTTGGGCTAAAGACTCTGCACAGAAGCTCCTCTGGACACCCCGGAGTTTCCCCAGACCCTGCAAGGCTGCCAAGGGACGCGAGTGTCTCCCCAGTCCTCCCACGCTGCCCCAAGCGCCCCCCCGTCCTGCCTCCACCTCCCGTGGCCCAGCACCCGGCCTACCTGCCTTGCGGAGCAGGCCAATCTGCGAGCCGTTGAGGGCCATGTAGTCGCAGTCGGTGACCACGCGGACGCGCACCCCGCGCTGGTGCAGCAGCTGCACGGCGCGGCCCAGCTGCGGGCTGGAGAAGGCGAACAGGCAGAGCTCCAGACTGACGCGGGCGGCCAGCAGGGCGCTCAGCAGCCGGCTAAGTGAGCTCTCGCCGTGAGGCAGGCTACACGGGCAGCCTGAGGGTGTGGCACCCGGGGACCGCAGCAGGGCTTCTGTGCAGGTCACTTGCGATGGGAAAAACAGCACCTCGCGCCGTGGCCGCCGCCGCCTGACCCACAGCCAGCGCAACACGGCGGGCAGCGTCTCCAAGGCCAGCGCGAGGCCAGCAGCCGCCACCACAGCCACCTGCCAGCGTAACGGCCTCATGGCGTCGGCAGGTACCTAGGCCCCACGTACCACGTACGCTGGCCGCACCCTGCGCCTGCGTGCCTGCCACGCACGTACGCCAGCCGCCCATTGCGTCTGCACGCCAGCAGGTCACGTGTACCCACCGCCAACTGCGCCTGCGTGCTCGTTCATCGCCAGCCTCCCACCGTAGCCTTGCGGTGGCTGCCCACGTGCTCCCGCCTGCTGCGCTATGAGCTCGCTGCCAACTGCGCCTGCCTGCGAGGTCACCGCCTGCCTCCCAGTGCGCCTGCGCCCCCACCGCCCACCACCCGCCTCCCACATGTGTCTGCATAGTCAGCGGCATCGCCCACTGCGCCTGCGCACCTCGCCTTGAGGGATGCAGGTGGCAGTGGCGAGGAGCCTACCAAGGTCCAAACTGGAACAATGCGAGGACTGCGTAAGTAACGCAGAACTGGCTTGTACCCGAGGTGTAAATGTGCATCCTCTGTGGTGGAGTGAATGAGCAAGGAAAGAGAGGAACTGCTCCGCCCGACAGAAGAATACCTAGTGATCCATGGATGTTTGTCCTGAGGGTGTTGCCCGCTGCTGGGGGTTGTGGGGGGCGCCCTCTGCAGAACAAGGACAGCGGCCCTCACACGCGGAAAATGGGCAGAAGGGTCACATCTGAGTGGCCCACCCTGACGCCAAGGGTTACTTGGCCGACTTTCCGAAGCCGTGACTGGGTCCAGTCAGAAGCAAAAACCCACGGGAAGCCCGGGTTAGAGGACTGCTTTCACTTCTCACGGGACACTTGGCCAATGTTGTTCAGGTCGGCCAAGGGCACGAAAGAAAGAGCCAGCTTGGACGCTGTCACGGGCCGGCGCAGACTGGGGAGACCTCACACCTGTGTGCCCTGCACTGGATCCGGACACAGAAACATGACATTGGTGAAAAAGCTGGTGAAATCCAAATAAAGTCTAGAGTTTAGTTAATAACAATGTACCGATGTCAGTTTCTTCACGTTGAGGAATCAAAGCAAAGGAAGAGGCTAGGAGGAAGGGAAACTGAGTTGGGTAAATGGAACTCTATGCGATCTTCGAAACTCTTGGGGAAATCTAAAGTTATTCTGAATTAAAAGTTTATTTAAAATGTGAAGCACACACGTTCCATCTGGTGCAGCCCTCCCGCTGCATCCCACACGAACACATCCAAAGACTTGGACACAAATGTTCACAGCAGGCTTGGCTTGTAATAACTCAAATCTGGAAACATAAATGTTCCTCAACAGATAAATGTTTGCATATCAATGCGACAGAATACTATTTAGCAATAAAAAGGAACCATTGATACACACTACTACAAAGAATGCTCAAACTACCACACAATTGCACTCATCTCACACGCTAGTAAAGTAATGCTCAAAATTCTCCAAGCCAGACTTCAGCAATATGTGAACCGTGAACTTCCAGATGTTCAAGCTGGTTTTAGAAAAGGCAGAAGAACCAGAGATCAAATTGCCAACATCCGCTGGATAATCGAAAAAGCAAGAGAGTTCCAGAAAAACATCTATTTCTGCTTTCTTGACTATGCCAAAGCCTTTGACTGTGTGGATCACAATAAACTGTGGAAAATTCTGAAAGAGATGGGAATACCAGACCACCTGACCTGCCTCTAGAGAAACCTGTATGCAGGTCAGGAAGCAACAGTTAGAACTGGACATGGAACAACAGACTGGTTCCAAATAGGAAAAGGAGTACGTCAAGACTGTATATTGTCACCCTGCTTATTTAATTTATATGCAGAGTACATCATGAGAAACGCTGGGCTGGAAGAAACACAAGCTGGAATCAAGATTACCGGGAGAAACATCAATAACCTCAGATATGCAGAGGACACCACCCTTATGGCAGAAAGTGAAGAGGAACTCAAAAGCCTCTTGATGAAAGTGAAAGAGGAGAATGAAAAAGTTGGCTTAAAGCTCAACATTCAGAAAATGAAGATCATGGCATCCAGTCCCAACACTTCATGGGAAATAGATGGGGAAACAGTGGAAACAGTGGCAGACTTTATTTTTGGGGGCTCCAAAATCACTGTAGATGGTGATTGCACCCATGAAATTAAAAGATGCTTACTCCTTGGAAGAAAAGTTATAACCAACCTAGATAGCATATTGAAAAGCAGAGACATTACTTTGCCAACAAAGTCCTTCTAGTCAAGGCTATGGTTTTTCCATTGGTCATGTATGGATGTGAGAGTTGGACTGTGAAGAAAGCTGAGCACCAAAGAATTGATGCTTTTGAACTGTGGTGTTGGAGAAGACTCTTGAGAGTCCCTTGGACTGCAAGGAGATACAGCCAGTCCATTCTGAAGATCAGCCCTGGGATTTCTTTGGAGGGAATGATGCTAAAGCTGAAACTTCAGTACTTTGGCCACCTCATGTGAAGAGCTGACTCATTGGAAAAGACTGTGATGCTGGGAGGGATTGGGGGCAGGAGGAGAAGGGGACGAGAGAGGATGAGATGGCTGGATGGCATCACTGACTCGATGGACATGAGTTTGAGTGATCTCCAGGAATTGGTGATGGACAGGGAGGCCTGGCGTGCTTCGATTCATGGGGTCACAAAGAGTCGGACACGACTGAGCGACTGAACTGACTGACTACAACATGGGTAGACTCAATTATGCTGGGATTGGCTGCAGAAACCTACAGTTCTGCTGGCAAAAAATGATGGACTCGGTTGTGAATGAACTATGAAAACACACAGCCTCACCAGCCCAAGGTTGCAGTCCATGTTGGGGCAGCAGCAGATGCATTAGAAGTCTGACAGACACCCGGAAAGTGAGAGGACCACGAAAGGGCCAAGTCATGGTCTCCGCACAGCCCTGGCTGACGGGAGCAGCGTACAAGGGGGAATGACCCACAAAAGCACAGGGAGAAGTGAAAGCAACAGAGGCTTGAGCGTGTCCCACATCCACAGACAGACCAGCAGGGTGTGAGGCCTGCAGCTCCAAGTGTTTGGGTTAAACCAAAATCACCAGTGACTCCCACATTCGAAAGACTCACAGGTGCCTGCTACAAACAGATGAAAATACAAAGCTGAACAGACACACCAGGGACTGCTCACGGCAGGGGGAGATGCTGGAGTTTAAGTCCAGCTAAGTTTCCAAAGGACAGCAACCTCAGAAAGACAAAATAAAATCGAGTTGCTGCACTCTTATTATCAAAAATGCCTAGTTTTCAACCAGAGCTTACCAACATGCAAAGAAAGAGGAAAGTGTGACCCACATGCAGGAAAACAGAAGCCAATGGGAACTGATTCGAGTGGACTCCAAAGTTGAATTTAGTAGGAAGGGACTTCAAAATGACTCTTATAAACATCCTCAAAGAATTAAAGAAAAAGGAAAAATACGACAATGAGTAAACGACTCCATAAATACAAAGTATTTACTAAAGTCTATGCAAACTGTCAGCGTAGGTTTTTAAATTGTAATAAATGCATGTCTTGGGTCAGGGGTATATGGAAACTCTGTACCTTCCCCTCAATTTTGCTGTGAACTGAAAACTGCTCTAAAGAACTGTATTTTTAAAAGTCTGTGCAAACCACATATCAGATGAGGGTAATTTCCATAGTATATAAGGAATTCCTACAACTCAATAGCGAAAAAATTAAAAGAATAATTCAGTTTAAAACTGTGCTAAAGACTTGAACAGACATTTCTCCAAAGAAGACATGGCTGGCCAACAGGTATTTTAAAAGATGCCTGACATCATTAACCATCTGCTGCTGCTAAGTCACTTCAGTCGTGTCCGACTCTGTGCCACCCCATAGACGGCAGCCCACCAGGCTCCGCCGTCCCTGAGATTCTCCAGGCAAGAACACTGGAGTGGGTTGCCATTTCCTTCTCCAATGCATGAAAGTGAAAAGTGAAAGTGAAGTTGCTCAGTCGTGCCTGACTATTTGCGACCCCATGGACTGCAGCCTACCAGGCTCCTCCATCCATGGGATTTTCCAGGCAAGAGTACTGGAGTGGGGTGCCATTGCCTTCTCCACACTAACCATCAGGGAAATGTAAATCAAAACCACAATGAGGTATCATCTCACACGTGCTAGGATGGCTGTTATCACGGAAGTGAAGAAATAACCTGTGTACTCTGTTGGTGGGAGTCCAAATGGTGCGCCTGCTATGGGAAAACAGTATAGAGATTCCTCAAAAAATTAACATAGGACTACCTTATGATCCACCAGTCTCACTTCTGGGTATTTATCCGAAAGAACTGAATTTGGGATCTCAAAGAGAGATCAGCACTCCAGTGTTCGGTGTGGCACCATTCACAATAGCCAAGATGTGGAAACAGCTTCAACATCGATCCACAGATGGATAGAGAAAGCAGGGTGATATCCCAGTGCTCTGGCTAGCTCCCACCGCCACGTTGAATGAAAGTGGTGACAGTGTGCATCCCTGCCTTGTTCCTGATCTCGGAGGAAAGGCTTTCAGTCTTGCCCTGTCGAGTATTAAGTTTCCTGCAGGTTTTTCACATACCGCTTTTATGTAAAAGGGAGTTTCCTTCTATTTCTATTGGGTGGAACTTTTTAAGTCACAAAAAGGTGCTTAATTTTTCACGTGCTTCTTCTGCATCAATTGAGGTAACTGGGTTTCTTTTATTTTGTTGACAGGGCGTATTACATTGATTGGTTGTTGTATGTTGAACCATTCTTTCATTCCAGGAATAAATCCCACTTGGTCATCGTGTCCAGTTTCATGTGTTTTTTTTTTTAAAATATGCTGCTGAATTCTGTATTTTGTTGGGGACTTTTGCATCGATGTTTATAAGGGATATTGGTCTATAGTTTTCTTGTATCTTTTTTGGCTTAAGGCAATGGCACCCCACTCCAGTACTCTTGCCTGGAAAATCCCATAGATGGAGGAGCCTGGAAGGCTGCAGTTCATGGGGTCGCTGAGGGTCGGACACGACTGAACGCCTTCACTTTCACTTTTCACTTGCATGCATTGGAGAAGGAAATGGCAACCCACGCCAGTGTTCTTGCCTGGAGAATCCCAGGGATTGGGGAGCCTGGTGGGCTGCCATCAGTGGGGTCACACTGAGTTGGACACGACTGAAGTGACTTAGCAGCAGCATCATGGTTATGCTGGCCTCATAGACTGAGCTGTGAAATGTCCCCTCTCCTTCAATTTTGGTTAGTTTGAGAAGGACTGGTATTAATTCTTTAACTGTTTGGTAGAATTCACCAGTGATGCAATCAGCTCCAGAGCTTTTCTTTACTGGATTTTTGATTACTGATTCAATCTCCTTGCTAGTTATAGGTCTATTCTTGGCAAGTTTTCTGTTTCTCAGCATGTTTCAGGGTTATCTAATTTTTTAGCATATAATCACTCATATTACTCCTCTATCAGATCAGATCAGTCGCTCAGTCGTGTCCGACTCTTTGTGACCCCATGAATCGCAGCATGCCAGGCCTCCCTGTCCATCACCAACTCCTGGAGTTCACTCAGACTCACGTCCATCAAGTCAGTGATGCCATCCAGCCATCTCATCCTTTGTCGTCCCCTTCTCCTCCTGCCCCCAATCCCTCCCAGCATCACAGTCTTTTCCAATGAGTCAACTCTTTGCATGAGGTGGCCAAAGTACTGGAGTTTCAGCTTCAGCATCATTCCCTCCAAAGAAATCCCAGGGCTGATCTCCTTCAGAATGGACTGGCTGTATCTCCTTGCAGTCCAAGGGACTCTCAAGAGTCTTCTCCAACACCACAGTTCAAAAGCATCAATTCTTTGGTGCTCAGCTTTCTTCACAGTCCAACTCTCACATCCATACATGACCACTGGAAAAACCATAGCCTTGACTAGATGGACCTTTGTTGGCAAAGTAATGTCTCTGCTTTTCAATATGCCATCTAGGTTGGTCATAACTTTTCTTCCAAGGAGTTAAGCGTCTTTTAACTTCATGGCTGCAGTCACCGTCATTTTGTTGATCTTTTTGAAGAACCAAATTTTAGTTTTCTTGATTTTTCTGTTTTATTCTTAATTCCATGCATATATGTATGTATTTAAATCCATGAGCTAGAATAAAGGGGGAAAAGGCATAAGAAGGAAGGAAACAGATCGCTCTTATCATCCAGGTTTCACGTCTCCCTGCGGAGTGAGTGACCCTCCCTCACTCTGCACTGCAGTATTGCACTGCTGTCTCACTACTCTGTGTTGGCCTGTTCACAGTCAATATTTTCACTTGTTTAAGCTGTTTACTGTTCACTTTCCTCACAAGATGGACATTTCAAAAGAGCAGGGAACTGTATTTCTAGCCCCTAAAATAATGCCTGGCATATAGTAAGCAGTCAGTAACGAGTGGTTTTCTGTCCTTTTATCAATTTCCATTTGTTCACACATTCTTTTGACTTTCTCCACATCTTCCTTTAGTTCTTTGAGCATCTTTGTTTTGAGCAACTTTAACACAGATGTTTTAAAGTCTTTGCCTAATATATCTGCCGTTTAATCTTTTTCATGGACAGATTCTGTTGAATTCATTTTTCCTTTCAACATGCTGTCCACACCTTCCTGTTCCTTTGTATGTCTTGGTTTTGTTGTTGAACACTGGACGTTTAAATCCCCCTTCCCAGGGGTTTACTGTTTTGTTGTTGTTGTCATTTTTACTTTGTAGGCTCTTTGCCAAGGATCAGCTAAAGGTGTAAACTTCAATTTTTCTCAGACTTTTTTTCTGAACCCTTCCCTGGATGTGCACAGTCACTTTTTAATTTTCTCATTCATGTAAATTGTTTATGAGTGTCCTACTCTTTAATGTCTCGCTCCTCAGAAGGGGAAAGAGGGCCCCAGCCCACTATCATTCCCTGACAGACACCTCATCCGGGGGTGGTGGGGTACACCCACAGTGGCTGCCGCTCTTCATCTGCACTCTGATCAGATGCAGCGATCAGGCACAAAGGACACCCACCCTCATTCCCGCAAGCTATGTGCAAGTTGATCCAAGAACACGTGCATGGTCCTGCCACATGGCTAGGGGTAGGAGAAGGGAACCTGAAATTGTACAAAGAGCTGAAACTGACTGAAAATTAATCACAACTTATTAAGTCTTCCCCTGGAAATTGTAAGCCTCCAGCAGAGAGTTCCAAAACAGTTCTATTACTGGTCTTATTCTAACCATTTTATTTTCTGTGACTGATCCCAAGAAAATCTGAGGTATCAAACCAATAAAACCATGTAGTCAACAGTTTATAAAAATATATCTTTATTATTTTGATGTTCTTGCACAATACATATACCTAGTCATATAAACATGGTCTTCCTGTTAAATATAAATTAAACACAAAAAACTATAAACAAATCAGCAAAATTACTGGAAAACCCTTCCAAACCACAAATCCTTATTAAAAATGTACACAGGGACAATGAACCTGTCTTAAGACACCAAAATTAACTGCAGACAAATGTAGACGTTTAAAGAAGCAATCAAGGGCAGAGTGATATGGAATAAAAGCTAAGACACGGGTGTCTTAGCTGCGTATAGTGAGCCAGGCCAGTCAAAGGACTCCAGTTGGCATTTCAGCAGAGTGTCATCTCTGTGCAAAAAGATCAGGGCTTGTCCTCAAGCTTAGGGTACTCTCAAAGCAACCACAGCAGAGAATGGCCACAAGAGTGGTGGTCAGATAACTTAAACACACGAATTCCAGACACTCCAACTATGAGCGTGGACCATCCACTCCACCCAGAGCCATTCCCAGAGCCCTGACTTGAAGCCAGGTTATTAGCAGTGACTCCAGATTAGCACATACTCTGAAAACCCATAACTACAGGGAAACTCACAACACATACAAAACCTGGAAAACCCTTGCTGAATTTCAGAATAGAACGGTTCAACCGCTAACCTTGACAGGATCTAACAGTGAGGCTGAGGTACCTCAGGCGAGGCTGAACAGACAGGAGATACATACTTTCCATCCGTTCTTCTCTCCCAGCAGGGCGCAAACGCAGGGGACAAACTGTCACAAGTCTCCAACTGCCCTCTTCAGGGCTGGAGCAGCTCAAAGTCTGTGGGATGATGCCAAGAACCACACCAGGTACGAACCCCACACAGAGAGCAGAGTTCAGGTCCAACAGCTTCCACTTCTGAGCAAACAGGGTCGGGTCAGCATTCGGATACAGGAGGACCCCCTGTGACCGCCATCAGAGACCTGTGTCTGAGCGTCACGGCGAGTTGGCCATCGCCACTTCCCAGCAGGCCACCTGGACGCTCATTCCCATGGTGGGGTCAGTTGCGAGGCTCCAAGGCTGTGGGGCTGCGGACCGTGGACATGAGGTGTGACTTGTAGGTTTTGCTCAGGCCTGTCATCCAGAACTTGAGCAGCTTGACGTTGTCCTCCTCAGATGCTCCAAGGATACTCAGGAGCTTCTGCGTGTCCTCTTTGGGCCGACTATCCACCTTGGTGAATTTAAAAAGGACCTTCACTTTGCTGTAGGAAATCAAAACCAAACACTCAGTTACCGTAGCGCCATCAGCAGAGTTCTGGTCCTGGGGCCTAAGAGGCTTCAAGACCAGCAACAGCTTGATAAGCAGAGCAGAACAGAAACAGGGGAGTCAGCACAGAGCAGAGCAGCAGCTCACACCTGCCCCACCATTTCCCACTTTCCCAGTTCTAATGCTGCTGCATCCAGACAGGGAGGTTAAAAAAACAAACATTCCTTCCTGTCATGAAAGGAACTGCCTGCTCTGAAGCTTCACTGCACTATTTAAAGTCAGAACGATGTTTGGCTAATTAACTGACAAAAAATTACTAAGAAGGCAGGAGGGAATAGTTATCTGCTGTAATAGAATGGGAACTATCCAATCTTTCAACTTTTTAAGTTAATTAACCATCAAGAACAACTGCTTCCTTGGAGAGCACAGAGCAGCTTGAGGCCCAGGTGCGGAGTCACCTGCTCAAGGTCACCCAGCTGGCTGCACAGTGGCGGACTCGTAAGCCTTCCCCTGCTGTACCACCCGCAGCGCCACGGCCTCAGCTCTTTCTCTGGTTTGCCTCAGCAGAACGCCGTGCTGTTGGCACCCTAGCCCTCCCCAGAAAGCAAGACTCCAGGAGCCGCGACAGCGCCTGCTTACTTCATCCACTCTTCCTTGAGGCACACGAGGCACTGGTCCACCACGTCCACAGACAGGTTTTGGTTGGTCAGAGCAGCCTCCATCTTATTCAGGATGGTGGGGCCGACTGGGAGCGGGGCAGAGAGGGTCAGCACCAGGAGAGCCTGAGCGCTGCCCCCCAACACCCCCCAGCTCATTCTGGGATGAGGCAGATCCCAGAGGCAGCCCGCTCAGCGGCACTCACCTCGGTCTGCGGCTACAGGACTCCCACTGGTCACTACAAACTCGTACTTGCTGAGAGGCTGCTCACTCTCACACCCAACCGCGTGGAGGCTGGAGCGAGTGGCCGTGTGGACCTCCACGACCACAGCAAACTCTGGGGCAACACAGACACACTGCTCTGTCAACTGTGCCCCTTCACCCCACGACAAGCCCACCCGACTCTGCGGCTCCGAATCATCTCAGACCATCTTGGGAAACACTCTAGTCACCCGAGGTTAATACCTGGGCCTTTAAAATCTGTCGTTTGTGAACACAGTTAAGAGTTCACTTTTGACTCAAACTAACAATGCATCAAGTGACAATAACTACCGATTATGTCATATACCTCAGTTGGCTGAATACTACTCTGTGAGGGGGGTCCTGCTATAACCCCTACTTCATAGGCAGGGAAACAGAGAATCTAAGTGACTTGCACGAGGTCACATGGCTATGGTGGTAATAACATCAAGCCCGTCTCTGAGACTAGAGCCTGTGCTCTGCAAACTGCCTCCTGGACTCATGGCCCAGCCTGAGTGCTGAAGGACGGCAGCTCTGTGAGCAACCGTCTGACCATCTCACAGAATCACCGGAGGAGCCTGGACACACCAGGAGGTGGGGATGGGTGCCCAGGCTGATTCCCAAATGCCCCCAGCTGAAGAGGGACGCCAATGAGCTTCTTGGCCGTTTTTCTAGAGCCGTTTTCTTTTCGTGAGCTTGTCTGTCCCAAAGGTGGAGCTGAGCGGAGCAAAGGCCACTGTGCTGATGGGCAGCAGGGACGGATTTAAGGCAGATGAAACAGGAGACCAGAAAGAGGAAGGAAGTCCATAGGGCAGAGGGGTCAGTCCAGCAGGACTCCTGAACCATCCCCAGGATGGGACATGCCCCCACGGAGAGCCACACCCCAGCAAGCTACCCTAACCATGAGCTTGTCCAGCCCAACCCACACCTGTCTTAAAGACAGAAAACAGAGGCCAATGCCACTGGGAAAGTGGGTCCTTCAACATGGGAACCTCCTGCCTCTGAGGCCAGCAGGCGTGGTCCTCAAACACACAGCTGACACCCAGTCGTATGGTCTCTCTGAGTCCCGAGGCACATACCTGAGGCCAGCACATGGGGAGGGATCTGCACATGGGGGCTGAGGCCCAGGAAGTTGCAGCGGTAGGCCTCCTCGTACTGGCTGCTGTAGGGGATGACACGGACACAGCCCACGGGCAGCATGGTCTGCAGGGACACAACAGCCCAGAGTTGAGCACTGCCCCGGCTGACTCCATCCCCACACCCCAGTGCACTCAGCACTTGTGCAGAGCCCCTTCCTCCCAAGGCATCCCTGGTCTCCTGGCCCCAGGCCGTCTCCCACACAACCCAACCGTGGCCTGCTCAGCAGGGTTAGCTCCTCCTTCATTCTCCAGCTGCTCCGCTGTGTGTCTCTTCCCTCATCCCCAAAGCTTTTTGAGAGCCTGACCTCGCGCCCTCAGGGCCTAGACAGAGGGCGGTATGCACGCACCCTCAGAGCCAGACCCCGGCCGTGGCACCACTACACCTGTGGGGTGCACCACGGCGGGCCCATTGAGAACGCGCTGTGCAGAGGCCCGGGAGGCTGAGCCCACCCCCGGTGGAGGTGGCTTCTCAGAGGGGTGGGGATGGGGAAGCAGACAGGATGTGATCAGTCTATGAGGACAGCAGATTCCTCACGGGAAACAAAGCCACAAATCACTACCTTTTGTTTTTCTAAATATCTTGGGGCCAAGCTGTGTGTGTGTCTCGCAGAATCAGTTCCAACCAGGGATGGGACCCAGGCCCTCGTCAGTGAAAGGGCAGACGACCCCCATATTAATAGTGGAGAAAAACACAGATCTTAGATTCAGGCAACGAGTCTCTGACATGTCCTAACACGCACACCTTAAGTCCACAGTTCATAAAACCCACCAGGCCAGTACTGTCTCCCCACCACCATGACAGAAAAAAACACTCTCTCACCCGAAGGACTTCGAAGGCTGAATGGACGAGGTCTGAATCTCTGCTCTTCCAGATCACCTGGTTCCCCATGAGGACGTGCCAGGCCAGTGTGCGGAAAGACGGGGCACCCAGGACCTGAAAAACATAGTGTACAGCTTTCCATCCAGAAACTTTGCCTGTGGAGCAAAGGAGGCGGGCCAGGAGAGAGGAAGTCATCTACCTCCAGAGGGGGAAGGTGGAGTTGGGTGACATGCCCCAGGACAGCAAGGGGCAGGGGGACCTCTCTACATTCACAACTGGAAGCCTGAGCCCAAAGCTTCAACACTTCAACATCTGTCCTTCAATTTTACTCTTAAAAACTTAAAGCTATTCATTCTAAGCTTTCTACAACATACCTTCTCTCTCTACACACTTAACTATGGCTCAACCACTCAAAAGCAAACCAGGGCTGTGACTCTTCAGCACCAAGGAAGAGCAGGGTCTCCACACCGGCTCACCCAGGCTGCCCTGTTCAGTGTGGATCCACGTCCAGAGCACACCTCCACCCCTCCTCCTGGGAGTAAGACTCCCTGATCTATCCTGTCTCTGTTGTCATTCAGTTTCTCAGTTGTGTCTAACTCTGCGACTCTGTGGACCATAGCCCGCCAAGCTCCTCTGTCCATGGGATCCTCCAGGCAAGAATACTGGAGTGGGTTGCCATTTTCTTCTCCAGGGGATCTTCCCGACCCAGGGATTGAACCCCATATACTGTGTCTCCTGCTGCTGAGCCACCTGAGAAGCCCGTCTTGTTTTTTTCCTGCTTTAACCAACTGATTAACCATGTGGCACTGACAATTTGCCACCAAAGGGCCGCCAAAGAATTGATGCTTTTGAACTGTGGTATTGGAGAAGACCCTTGAGAGTCCCTTGGACAGCAAGGAGAACAAACCAGTCAATCCTAAAGGAAATCAATCCTGAATATTCATTGGAAGGACTAATGTTGAGAAAGACTGAAGGCAGGAGGAGAAGAGGACGAAAGAGGACAAAATGGTAGGATGGGATCACAAACTCAATGGACATGAGTTTGAGCAAACTCCAGGAGATAGTGAAGGAAAGGGAAGCCTGGCATGCTGAAGTCCATGGAGTCGCAAAGAGCCGGACACGGCGGAGTGACTGAACAACAACTCACAGATTTGAAGACCTCATCCTGTTATCCAACACCAGCCACCCCTGAGGACCTGCCTCCAGGACCCACCCTGGCAGAACCCCAGACCCCTCCCAACTGTCATCCACAGAAACAATCAGCACGGCCTGCAGCCTAGTCCAGGACGAGCTGAGTGAATGGTTTTCACCCTGAAGTCCCACAGAGAACTGTTGTTAACCAGGCTTTAATTTTCCAAAAAACAAATCACTGTCTTCTGACAGAATTCATTCTCAACATAAAAAGAGAGAGTCTAAGAAAGAACTGTCGGCCTCTGTGACCCAGTAGTCCCTCCCCCAGCACCCCCAGTGGTCATGCCCCACCCCTACCCCCACTGCCGCGCAGGCTCCCTCTCATACTAAATGACAAGCCCTTGTTTGAATGCAATTACTAGAGTTGGACACTCAGATCTCTTGATTCTTTGTAAGACTGCCCACTGTTTTCAATCTACAAAGCATCCATGCTGCATGCAAACCAACAATGTTGTTCAACTCCTTTAGAAGGTTCCAGAACCACAAGATACGAGACTCATGAAAAGCTGACTGCTGGGCCTTTCTTTAAAGACACCCCCTCCATCCTCACTGAGCCTGGGGCTCAGACACCCCAGATGCCCACTGTCATCTACAGTCACCCACTGAGAAGGTTCCTGGTCACTCCTGAGCATGGCAGGCCTGAAGGACAAGGTGTACAGGGTGGAGATGAGCCGGAAGCAGAGGCGGGGGCTCCTGGCCCAGTGTTTGACCCGTCTATCGCTGCCCCCTCCCCCGCTACCACCTACCTGCCTCATGTGCCGAAGCGATTTGAACACGGAGAGCTTCCGTGGCTGCCAGGCTCCACAGTCTGAGAGCAAGGAAGACTCTGCTGGACACTTGGTCAGCTCCCGCCCCTCTGCCCCCTCTGGCAGGGCAGGGCCTTTCTCCTCCTCTTCAGCCTCAGAATTGTCCCAGCTTTCTGATTCCTCTTCCAACTCTGCAAGATGGACAACTCAGTTTCGCAGCATGCAGCCCTGGGTTCCTTCACTCTCTGGACGCCACACAACCACTTCAGCCTAAGGCACCTTGTGGTTAAACCGACCAGAAGACTACTGACTTCCGGTTCAGGCCAGCTGGCTATACTACTTGCTGCCTCTGGAGCCCCGGGGGGCCAGGAGCGGTCAGTCTGTGTTCTGTCCACGGCTGGTGGAAGAAGTCAAACTAAGGCTGAGCAGAGCACGCGAGCGCTACCCTGAGGGCTCCACATGTCCTGCCCTGAAGTCAGCGCCGTTCTCCTCACCTTACAGAAAGGAGGTGCTTGTCATCTCAGTTCACCTCACAGCAGCCCCACGAATGGAGTATCCTCACTCCCTGTCACGCATGAGGGGCAGTGCCTGGGCAACACAGAACATACACGTGTCCCAGAGCCGGATCTGAAGGCACATCTGACTCCAGCCTGTGCTCTGAACCCCTATGCTCACCTTTTTGACAAAAATACAACCCAAGATGTGACAGTGAGCCCTGCACACCTGCACCTCTCTCAACATTCTCGACTGTGTAAACACATCTCACCAACAGACTGCCCTTGCCCTCTTCACCAGCAAAGAAATGCGCAATCACTACGATCAATGGTCCACGGTCGACTGCACCGTGAGAGCACCACGGTGGACCTCGATCCAGCGCCTCGCCCTTGCAGGGAAGCCTGTTCAGATGCAAGTCACCTGACGACAGAAACAACCTTGAAACAGCTCCACCCTGCTAAGGTCAAGCATTTGCAAGCAGCAGCTTGTCAAGCACATCACAAGTCTTGTTCACCCCACATCGCTACATCACTGAAAATCCAATCATCTCCAAAAGAAACGTGGACTCTCAGACCCCCAGGTGGTTACCCAGATGTGGAGAGCTGACCACAGACCTGAGGAAGGTGGCCCAGACACCAGGCTTGGGAGCCACTGCCCTGATGAAACCCCTGGGTCCTGTGAAGCACAGCACTCTACTGCTACTGAACAGAGCAGAGAGCAGGCCCCGTCCAGAGAGGCGAGCAGGTTGAGAGCCTCACTCACCTGCCCCCCAGCCCTGACCCTCCCTACCTGAGCAACAGCCCCAGGGTCAAAGGAGGCTTTTCCAACCTGCCTGGACAGATTCTCACGGGACCATAAAGGAAGATGAGACAGGAAACCCCAATAAAACCAAGAAGAGCCAAAAAGGCCAGTTTCTGCTCCCAGGGTGCCCTCCATCAGCTCTCTGCCAGGACAGAGGGGTGGGCTGAGCACAGGGCAACCCTATAGCCACCCCCAGGCTCCCAGCATGAGCACCTCCCTGCTTACCCGCAAGTTGCTCCATCTGGACCAAGGTGTCCTCGGTTGGTGCGCCTTCCAGGAGCTTCTCAGTCAGCCGGCTGCCACATGCTTTCAGGAGCCTGAGAACAGAGCATCAGCTATGAAGTGTTCTTGCTAAAAGGAAAACAGGACTTGAAACCAATGGACCCTGCTGATCTGACTACCAGATAACAGAACACTCGGGCATAAGGACGCAGCTGAGCACCGTCCAGTGGTTGCTATCAGCCAGGAGTCCAGCAAAGCCGGGAGCAGGGGTGCAGGAGGAGCTGCCCCTGACAGAGACCCAGCAGCACCTGCGCCCGTGGCGATACAGCCCCCACACCAGGTCAAGCCTGAGGCAGCACAGGACAGTGAGCGTGGATGGGGCCGGAGGAAGCTATAGAAGGAGTCTACTTTGTGGCATGTGATGATTTAATGGCTGAGGCATACAACTAAGATTTGCCTTAAAAAACATTCTAGAATAAAAAAGTGAGAGAACATATGAAAAAGCATTAAAACACTGATAACTGCTAAAGTAAGATAGCAAGGGTGTGTAGTACTTATTACACATTGGGTCTGTCTGAAAATTTCTGTAATTAAAATGATTTTTTAAAATATAAATTTATTTATTTTAATTGGAGGCTAATTACTTTACAATATTGTATTGCTTTTGCCATACATCATAAAATGATTTTTAAAAGACAGAACACTTGGGTGGGGAGACATGTTTCTCCCTTAGTCTGCAGGTTCTCAGGAGCGGCACTCAAGGATTTCCATGTGAGCACGTGGCTTAGGCGACGCTGCACAGGAGAACCTGGGGTGTCTGGAAGGAAATGTACCCTGCAGGGGAGGGACAGAAACAGTCTGTGGCAGGCAGGCAGACTGCAGCAGTTTCCAGGTTGTCCACAAGTTTGTCCAAACTCTTCCCTCCACACGGTGGAGACTGAGCCTCCCACCTGCCTCAGGTGGGCCCCTCTAACAACAGCAGGTGAAGGCAGGTCTGAGGCCACTGAGGCCTGGGCATAAAAGCACCGAGCCCACCTCGCTCCCCCAGGTCACTGGCACAACCACAGTGAAGGGCTGAGGCTGCCACCCATGGCTGGGCCAATCTGCTAGCCCCGAGAGGGAGCCAGCTTCAGAGAGCAGAAGATCCTCCTGAGACCAGAGCAGCCCAGGTCAGCCCCCTCCAAATCCTGACCCCTAAGAGCCGAGTGGTGTAAGCATTCACTGCTGTCCCAGGAGAGGAGAGACCACCGGCCTTGGCCTGGGACCAGCACCCGAAAACTAGCACCTTCTCAGCGACCTCTGCGTGCTCAGGGCCAAGGACGACTGGGCCAAGCTCAGACTTACGAGCCACACACAGGTGCGCCCAGTGACGGTCCCCCTAACCTGGGCACAGTCTGGCCAACACCCTAGCAGCCGTGAGAAGACCGAGTCTGGTTACCAGGCGAAGGAGGTGTGAAGGCAGGCCCACAGGCTGTCATCGTTGGTCAAGGACGTCAGTGAGCGGGCGGCGTTGCCATTCCTCTGGTGCAGGAAAGGGGTGAATGCTGTGTTCATCCTCTGGGCGCGCTGCGGGCACCCGAACTGCTCCGCTTCAAACACCTGAGCCACGGAGGGAGAGGACAGCCCTTCAGGACAATCCCAGCTGGCAGCCCAGGGCCCTCTGCTCTCTGGACCCAGAGGAAAGATGGGGCCACCATTCCCACCCAGCAGGACACTCTATCCCCACGCGGTCAGAAGCCGCCTGAAAAGAACGTCAGTTAAGAACTTCTCCTGCAGCCTCTCCGCTCAAGGTGGCCATGGGGCTGCTCTCCAAGTGCTCTTGGCTCCCCCTCCAGGTATGGGGGCTTCCACTGCTCAGACCCTGTCTAGGGGTGACATGCAACCCCCACAAGGACAGGAGCCAGGCCTCCAGGCCCAAGTGCCCCCCGAGCAGGCATCTGTGAGCAGCAGGCCCCCACAGCTGCCACCCCACCCACCAGGCTGACACGGTGAACAGACCCCTCTCGCCTGAACTGGACACAGAGCATCAACAAGCCGCTGGGGTTTAGGGACTGTCTGCTACCACAGCACCACTAGCCTGTTCCCCCCAGGTGGCCCTGGATGTCCACATGGCATGTGGGTCTGCCACACTGTTAGTGGACAGGCTTCTGAAACAATGGTGAGAGGAAGCAAAGATCAGCAGGGATCATGCCAGAGCATTTGACTGCAGTTAAGCCAGAGCCAAACAAGAACCAGGGCAGCGAGACTCGAGAGAGACAGGCTGGCCTCCAGCTTGTGGCCACAACTCCGACTCTGCAGTGGTCAGGACCCCGAGGCAGGCACACTGCCCCCGTCCTGTTCCCTCCACGCAAAGCCCTGTCACCCTGCCCCCACCGCCCGGCCTCCTGGCCACCTTGAGCGCCTTGCCCTGGAGCTCGTCGATGATCCCACGGATCTTGCCCAGCAGGAAGGGCCAGGAGTTGATGAGGTAGATGCGGTCCATCATGATGGCAATGATGCTGTACCAGCGCTGGAAGCCCCGGGCCAGGCTGTCTTTGATGAAGAACGTGTGGCTGAACACGAAGCCATGCTGCTCGTCCCCAAAGAAGATGGGGCCCTCGCGGCCAGGGCAGACCTGGGACACAAGGACAGTGCTCCAGGACACCCCCTCTATACACAGGTGACTCCTGCTCAGACAGTTCTTCCTGCACTAACGAACCAACACCGATTACAGGGAGAGTGGGAAAGGAGGAGGAGAAAGGAGACAACCGCTTTCATCTCTCCTGTGATCAAACTCCCCAAAGAGAAGGTTCGTTACTGTGGAACACAAGGGCCAGTGGATTCCTTAATTTCTTTCTGCCTTGAGCCATATGTAACTCCGTATAAATATGTGATCTACCCCAGGCTCAGATTTGCCAACATCACTCATCTGGAACATATTGGAGGAAGGACAAGCCTCGAAGGTCTGAAAGTGGGTACAGTGACAGGAAGCATAAGCGATTAAACTACAAATTCTCCATCACAGAGACATACAAGCTAAGACGGAACGCAACAGCAGCAGTCACATGTCTTAGAAACACCCTGACTCACTCCCTGGTCAACTCAGAGAGCACGTGATGGGCACTGAGGCTGTGACATGGCAGTGACATCTGATGGGAGCGACATGGCCTACACACACTCTACATATTAGCAGTACATCCAAGAACAAAGAATGCAGGTCCAGCGCTTACAAGGATGAGCTAGCAACCAGCCAGGGTGCCCCGCAGCTCACTCTGGAGGCCTGCCTGCCTGCGCTCTTCATGACAGGACTGCCAGCTGCCTGCCTGCCCATGACCAACACTGATGCTGCCCAGGCTGGAGTGTATGGGAACAGCTCCTCAGAGGGCCCAGGTCTTAGGCGCTCACCTCACAGCTCAGGCTCCGCACGCAGGCCTGACGGACGATGCTGAAGAGCTGGGGGTGGTTGGGGTGCTGATGACTGACATACTTGATCGAGGTCTCCTTGTCATGGCTGATGTAGCCGGGGTGTCCTGCAGCAAGTGACCGGCAGCCCTGCTCACGAGAAACAAAAGAAAACCAGTTAGTCAGGAAGCAAGCAACACACATTCTTTCCCTTGTGCGAATCTCAAACAAAAGAATCTATTTTTGTAAAAAACAAATGGCTCCCAGAGTTACACCTGGCTGAGGAGCTCCCTGTTTCCTGAACAGGAAAACCCGGATGAGGGCCTCACAGAGGTCACTGGGTCTAGTCTACCACACGCCCACAGCAGGAGTCCCGGGGAGCTTCATACCTACCACTCATCTAACTTGAGGCACAAACCCAAGATAGTCACCACAAGCACCCCCACCTTCGAGGCAGCAAAACAGGCTCAGAGCTGAGCAGCAGCTCACACAGCCTGTGCTGGCCTCCACTCTGATCTGGGCACAACACTGGGCAGGGCCTCAGGAGGTAGCCACACTCTGAAAACACACACTCTGACCCTCTGCCATGGAAGTGGGCTGGACCAGTGGCCCTGTCTGCTGCCCCTCTGAAGCCACCGCCACGTTGGTGCCAAGGCTGTGCGTCCCCAAGGCGACCCCTCCTTGTGCGATGCAGGACCCTCCCAAGGCCATTCTAGCTCAAGGACCCTCCCCCAAGATCCCACTGTCCAGGCCCCCCTCCTGCCTGCCTCCCTGTCACAGGTGTCACCTGCTCACAGCAGAGGCTCCTCCCCACCTTTGCTCCCTCCCTCTAGACCTCTCACAGTCAAATCAACCTCAAGTTCGCTGACTGCTTCTCAACAAACCCAAACTAACGTGGCTGGATTTCTGTCCACCCTGCATGGCAGGTCCAACACCACTCGATTTCTAGTCCCAACGCAGGGCCCGCACGTGAAGAATCAGCCTGGTTTGGGGACCTGATCTCCATCGCTCAGAGCTCAGGAAGCAGGCAGGGTGCTTGAGAGGAGGACACCTGGCTGAGGGGACAGGACAGGAGGTCGGCAGCATGTGAGCACTGTGCAGAGGGGAGGCCGGAAAGGCAGACTCTGTGATGGTGGCAAGCGCCTGCTGGCCCAGAGGGGCTGGAAAGAGCAAGAGCTGGCATGAGGGGAAATAGCCAGAGGGAAGAGAGGCAGCAAGTGCATCCCAAGGGCCCAGAGCTATGAGGTCACATCCATGACCAGGAGGTCAAGCCCAAGCCCCTGCAGAGAAGAAACGCACCCCCCTGGGGCCCCAAGAGACACTGGCCTCACACATGTCCGACTTCTTGGGCCCCGGGCTGCTGGACTCTGCACTGGCACCTTCTGCTGGGCTGTGCGCACGGATACGACTGCTCATCTGGATGCCGCCCTCCTCCTCGTCCGCTGGCTCGCCTCGGCCGGCGCCATCTCCACTACCAGCCCCCTGCGGCAGCGGGGCATGCAGGACCTCTGTGCAGAAGAGCGTGCGGGGGCCGTGCAGCTCACAGAAGTGACAGAGCGCGACGATGGCGTTCATGGTGCCCTAGAGATGGCGCTGGGCTGTGGGGAGAGGAGAGAAATGCCCGAGACAGCCCCATAACCCGCCCACTCCAGGGCCCGGCAACCGGAGGGCTGTCCCTGCCCTGTGGGTGCAGGTCATCTGGCCGGCGGCACTGCTAAGCACCCAGTCTGGACCAGCATGGCACTGCATGCAAGGACACAAAACAGACACCGCCCCTGGCACGTGGAGTGAGGACCAACAAGACACACAGAACGCAGGGTCACACAGAAACCCTTCAGGCAGGACCACGATGGCAGGGCTTGTGGGCACGAGGGACAGTGCCCTGGGGCGTCTGTTCCATGATCAGCCATGGGGCAGCTCCAGTGCCAGGCAGCGTTCCAGGTGCCATGATGCTGCCTCACAGAGCTCACCTCCCAGGAGGGGAGGGAAGCAGGGCTACTGCTTCCTCTCATGTGGCGACAGCATCAGGGAGACAAGGACAGGGGTCAAGGGCAGAGAAGACCTGGAGGAGGCGAGATGTTGTTTCAGACAAAAGGGCTCCTGACTGAGAGCTGAAGGAGCAGAGGGCACCACAAGGGCTGAGGAGGGGGCGTGAAGGGGTGTGAATGTTTGCAGAGCTGGGGGTGAGGGCAGAAGTCAAGCAGGGGGTGGGTTTTAGGGCCATGATAAGACCCCAAACTATCTTTCAGAGATTAGAGAACCTGTGGGAATTCTGATGAAAAATACAATAAATCTGAATGTTACTTTAAAAGATCATTTTGGCTGCTGTCCCCGGTAGACACAGGGAAGCCAGCTGGCCTGGGCCAGGCTGGGCAACGGAAGGTGGTGAGGACAGTCCATGTGTGACTGTACCCCAAGGATAAAAGCAGACACTGCTCATGGGCGGGTTGTGGAGCACGAGGAAGGAAGCAGGGCCATGGGAGCTGGGAGCAGAGAGCAGTGCTGAGGTGAGCCCCCAGTGGAGAAGATGACAGCAGGCTGGCGTGGGGCGGGGGGTGGCACTGAGTGGGGCAGTCAGGGCTGGGGGTCCCTGGGCCTCTAGAGCTTAGATGTGGGAGGAAGGAAGAGCTGGTCAAGGTGACAGAGGATGACCGGCAGCGAGGCAAAGTGCACTGTCACTCCAGGGACCATGGAGCAAAATCCAAGTCATGAGGGAAGCAGAGTCCTGGAAGGGCTGGGGGCAGGGTGGTTTGGGCACCAAGAAGGCGGAAGTGGCGTGCAGACACAAGTGTCCTCTGCTTGGGAAAACCATAAAGGTGGGGGGTATCCACTGGGCTGCAGTACTGGAGGCACAGAGGTGAGATGCTGACAGCCCGGCGGACCTGACACGCGTCACACAGCAGGGCCTGGGAGGCAGGCTAAAATGGGGACAGTCTGTGTTTACCACAGCAGTAAAGTGTGGTCAAGCACTCAGCCGCCACTGCACTGGAGCATGAGGCTCACAGCAGAAGCGGCAGAGTCAACCCAAAGGAGACGCCTGACGACCAGACAGGAGGAGGGGTGGCTGGAAGGCACAGTGAGCCAGAGTATGGGGCAGGGGGGCGTCCTAGAGGAAGGTGGGCAGTGGGAGAGAAGATAGTTTAAGACAAGAGGACACTTAGCTGGAAGACCTTGAGTTCCATGGAGATTCTGGAGAGCAGGACCAAGAGGCAGGGCTGGGGAGAAGGGTCCAGAAAGCCACACCCACCTTGCCCCAAGACCTCCAATGGCTCATTGCCCCTCCTAAGTGCTCACGCCCATCCATCACCCTCTCCCCTCTCCCTGCTTTATTTTACTGGATCATATACTTTGTCTCATCTTTAGCAGTTCCTTGCACATAGCGGGCACCAAGTTAACACGTGTTAAATAAGTGAATTTAGGAGCTGTCTGGAGAGAGTACAGTTGTTGCCACAGAAAGTGGAACACTTGTGGAGGGTGTCCACATGAATTCTATACTTATCAGAACCATATGGCTACCATCCCACCTAGGCGACAGCCAGCAGGGCCATTTGCACATGAATTGGGCAGGGCAACACAGTCATACCTCAGCTTCAAGACCTGCCATTTTATAGGCAAGGAAAAGTATCAGAGCCAATTCTAAGAGCAGCGGGCACGGGGGAAAAAAAAAATTAAGCCGCTTACAGCCAACCTCAAGACTTCCCTGGTGGCTCAGACGGTAAAGCGTCTGCCTACAGTGCGGGAGACCTGGGTTTGATCCCTGAGTCGGAAAGATCCCCTGGAGAAGGAAATGGCAACCCACTCCAGTATTCTTGCCTGGAAAATGCCATGGATGGAGGAGCCTGGTGGGCTACAGTCCATGGGGTCACAAAGAGTCAGACATGACTGACTTCACTTTCACAGCCAACCTCAAATGACAACATGAAAGAGGACGTGGGGACCCCACAGTTCTCAGTGCTTCAGCAGGGGCTCGCCCTGTAAGCTGCGGCCCACAGAAAGTTGATGATGCGATCAGAGAGTCCAATGTCTGATACCTTGTGACACAAGTATTTATATTTAAAAGTCCTTGTAAAGTTTAAGATATTTAAGTAGATAAAGTCATCATCCTTCCTACTCTTGGTTACACTTCATGCCCATTTAACCCTTCAGGCCACAGCCCAGCCTGTGGGCAGAGGTGATGCTGCTAAGCTTCTTCTGAGCATCCAGGACCAAACTGTCAGGCTACTCTTTTTCTGAGTTACACTCACTCCTGTCTGACAGGACTTCTGACTCCTCGGATCACAGCCGAAATAAAACTTGGCTCGTCAGCCGCTCACCTACAGACTCAAGAAAACCCCTCTTCAGCCCCGAGTAGCCAGGTGATGTCCAATGGATCCAAATACCTCTCTCAGCATCAGCCTAAAGCTGAGCGCCACCGGCCTGGGAGGGAACCACGGCCCGAGGCACCCTACCTCGGGCAGCGTGAGGCCGGGTCTCCGACTCCAATCTCTACCGAATGCCCGCCCAGCAGTCATTCCTCCCCAACCAGCTTTCCAGAAGCCAAGGAAGAAGCAGAAACCCTCCTTCGCCGGACACGCTCCTCAACAGGACATCTCGTCGGGCAGGGTCCTGTCCACGCCCTCTCCCACCGCGACAGGAACGTGAGCACCCCCACCCCCCCGCAGGGCACCGCGGCCGGGTCCCCCCGCCCCTGCAATCCGGCCGGAGGACCCAGTAGGGTTAAGGACTGTCTGGGCACGAACACTCGACAGACAAGCCCAGTTCACGGCGGCTCTCGCCCCACATCGGACGCGCTGCTGCTCCCCGACTGCGGCCTGGCCTCCGGTACCAGAGACGGGCGTGTGACCCTCGAGGGCACTTAACCACTAGTGACTTGGCGCCTGAGCACGTCCACCCCGAGGGTCCCCGTGCTGGGGACCCAGTGCCGCCGGCCGCCGCCACCCATCCCTTCCGCGACGAGGCCGCGCCCGACCTCACCCGCCAAGCTGGGGGCCTCCTCAGCTCCAGGCCGCCGCACCCCGCCCCCGGCCCGACCTCCCCGCCAGCGGGATCACCCCCCTCGACCGGAACAGCGTCCCTACTAACCCGACAAGCTGCGGCGCCGCCCTGCTCCGAGCCCTCCGCCGCGCCGCCCCTCTCGGATCTCCGCCTCCCCCCCCGCACCCCGGCTGCCCTCACTAAGTCCCCTCACAAGGGGCCGCGCCCGCCTCAGGGCGCGTGACTCTATCGGGCCGTACCACCGCCCGGAGCCGCGGAGGGGGAGCCGGCCGGCCGACGCCCCCGTACCCGAGGCGCCCGGAGATCCGCCAGACCCGCATCCCGGGAAGACCGCACGGGTCCGGGAGCTCCGGAGTCCGGTGGGACCCTAGAACGGTTGCCAGACCCGTTCTCTCCACTGCCCAGCCCGCGCCCCCACCGAGAAGCCCGGAGTGGTTGCGCCCGCGCGGGCCGGTAGGGGAGGCGGGGAGGGAGGTGGAGGAAACCATTCCAGGAGAGGGGAGGATGAGTTAATTTAAAGAGCACTTTTTAAAGAGAATTGAGGAAAAGTAGATCCATTCTAGGACTCCTGGCACATACCAGAAGGAAAAGAGAAAAAGGACGTCGCGGATATATAGGATGCTGTAATTTCTTTTGGTTTCACCGTTTTTATTAAATTTCCAATGGAACCAGTGTTCGGTGGAGCGCGCGGGCCGGGGGCGGGGCAGGAGGCGGCCGCTGGGTATCTTAAGAACAGCGCGACGCGGGGGCCGGGGCCTGGGAGCGCGCAAGCGCGATTCACCCTCCTCCCCTCGTCCGCTGTAGCACGTCGTTTTAAATATATGTAACTATGGAGTGATGATCCCTGGTGGCTCAGTGGTAAAGGATTCGCCTGCCAGTGCCATGAGACGCGGGTTCGATCCCTGGGTCGGAAACATTCCCTGGAGGAGGAAATGGCTACCCACGCCAGTATTCTAACCTTAAGAATCCCATGGACAGAGGTGTCTAGTGGGCTATCAGATAGAGTCCATGTGCTGCAAAGATTCAGGCATGACAGCGAGTGATCAAGTCTTCTGTGTACTTATGAGATTGGTCCAAAAGTCTTCAGCTTATAATGTGTTTGGCCGAGGTGAGTGGGCGCACAGCTGCCAGGAGCCGAGGGCCTGTGACGCATTGTTTTCTGTCTCCTTTTACCTTGTGGTAAGATGGGAGTACCAGACGACCTTACATGTCTCCTGAGAAACCTGTTTGCAAGTCAGGAAGTAACAATTAGAACTGGACTTGGCACTGCTGAAAGAAAGTGAAAGTGTGAGTCGCCCAGTCATGTCCGACTCTTTGCAACTCCATGGCCTGTACTCTTTACGACCCCATGGCCTGTAGCCCTCCAGACTCCCCTGTCCATGGAATTCTCCAGGCAAGAATACTGGAGTGGGTAGCCGTTCCCTTCTCCAGGGGATCTTACCAAGGATCGAATCCGGATCTCATGCATTGAAGGCAATTTGTTTACCCTTGGAGCCACATTAGATGGTACTCTGGTTCAAAATTGGCAAAGGAGTGTATTTCCCAAGGGTGACAAGGCTGTATATTGTCACCCTCCTTATTTAGCTTATATGCAAAGTACATCATGCAAAATGCCAGGCTGGATGACTCACAAGCTGGAATCATGATTGCTGGGAGAAATATCAACCTCAGATAAGCAGATGATACCAATTTATGGCAGGAAGTGAAGAGGAACTAAAGAGTCTCTTGATGAGGGCCAAAGAGGAGAGTGAAAATGCTGGCTTAAAACTCGAGGTTCAAAAAACTAAGATCATGTCATCTGGTCCCATTATTTCATGGCAAATAGAAGGGGGAAAAGTGAAAACAGTGACAGATTTTCTTGGGCTCCACTGTAGACAGTGACTGCAGCCATGAAAGTAAATATGCTTGCTCCTTGGAAAGAAAGCTATGACATACCTAGACAGTGTATTAAAAAGCAGAGACATTACTTTGCCAATAAAGATCCGTCTAGTCAAAGCTATAGTTTTTCCAGTGATCATGTATGGATGTGAGAGTTGGACCATAAAGAAGGCTGAGCGCCAAAGAGCTGATGCTTTTGAATTGTGCTGGAGAGGATTCTTGAGAATCCCTTGTACAGCTAGGAGATCAAACCAGTCAATCATAAAGGAAATCAACCCTGAATATTCATTGGAAGGACTGATGCTGAAGCTCCAATACTTTGGCCACCTGATGCAAAAAGCCAACTCATTGGAAAAGACCCCGATGCTGGGAAAGATTGAAGGCAAAAGGAGAAGGGGATGGCAGAGGATGAGATGGTTAGATAGCATCAGAGACTCAATGGACATGAATTTGAGCAGACTCCAGGAGATGTGGAGGACAACGGAGCTTGGCATGCTGCAGTCTCTAGGGTGAACAGACTCAGACACAACTTAGCTACTGAAAAACAACAAAGTATAGCTGTGCCTTTCCCATTTCTAAAAGAAAATATTTCCAACATCTGTCAAGGTGAACAGGATTCACCCTAGAAAATGGCTACAGCAGCAATTCTGAATACAAATCTGATCAACTGACTTCCACACTAATAAAGAACAAAACTTTCTAAAGCTTTGTTGCCATGGCTGTTTTTATTTAACAAGGAGATTAATAACTTAAAAAATCCATGAGTCTTCCCTGGTGGCTCAGTGGTAAAGAATTCACCTGATCCAGGAAGATCCCACATGCCTCGGAGCAACAAAAGCCCACCAGCCACAACTACTGAGCCCATGAACCACAACTAAAGCCTGCATGCCTAGAGACTGTGCCCCAAAACAAGAGAAGCCGCCGCAAAGAGAAGCTTGTGTACCACAACTAAAGAGTAGTCCTGACTCGCTGCAACTAGGGAAAAGCAATGAAGACCCAGCACAGCCAAAAATAAATAAATAAATAAATCCAATTGCATATTCTGTTGCTTTAATCAGGAAGACAGATCTTTAAAAAATTTTTTTTTAATTTTTAGTAATCCTTTTTCCCATTTTTTCTTAGTGGTAGGTTGTCAAGAAGCATTTAACAGGAGGCTTCCTGTGTGCTGTTTTGAATCTGTCAGGAATTCTCTGTTGCTTATTAATTCCTGAATATTCAGGAATTAAGAGGAGAGGAAAGCCTCTTCCGGGGCTGAGGAATCTAGGCATTTCCTTCCGTTAGTTTTCAATACAGTGATAAGGACCCTCTTCCTTTTTATGTACCGTAAGGTAAAAGGGATTGTTTACACCTCTTTCTCTTTAATATGGATCACCTATGTTTTGTAAATCTGGAATTTTAATCTTTATCTTTGCTGAGAATAACTACCTTGTAAGGCAACCCATTCCAGTGTTCTTGCCTGGAGAATCCCAGGGACCGGGGAGCCTGGTGGGCTGCTGTCTAAGGGGTCGCACAGAGTCGGACATGACTGAAGCAACTTAGCAGCAGCAGCAGCAGCAGTAGCAAGACAGTATATATGCCCACACCATGTTGATTAAACACCTTTGCTCCATCAGAGCTTTGGTCCCAGTGTCTTCTCTCTCTCCCCCACCCCCCTCTCTTTCTCTCTCTTTTTCAGGCTAATTCTCTGGAGCGCAGAGGCCCTCTGGGTTCACTTTCCTGCCCAGGCTTCTAAGACCCTCTCGAGAAAGCGCTCTGCACCTTCACCCCATCGAGAGGGCATCTGAGGCCTTCGTGAACAGAGCAAGCCCCTGTCAGGGACTTTATTGGTTTTCTGCGTAAACCAAGGAATATCTGCCTCTTTCTCTCTCCTTTAATTTCTTATCGTTGACTCCAGACCACCAGGTTCCGGTCCATTAAAGGACCTCAACAGTAGGTGTTCTTGAAACTAACATTGGTCAGTCAGGTTTTAAACCAAGAAAAAAAAGTTGCTTTCTCATCTTGTAACTAATTCCAGGAATTCCTCATTTTGTGTGGAGGACACCACCTTGCTCAGATTATCCTTATTTCCATGGTGATAGGCTAGTAAAGGTCCCAAGTGAAGGAAGGTTTATTCAACCACTGTCATTTTCAATAAAAATGTGCATTCAACTACAGATGGATTCCATTTATGCCACTAATATCTTTCCCAGAATTGCTTTTGGAGGTGCTTTCTCAAATCTATAAATCTGTTTAACTACATGTCAATTCCTTGAGTTAGTGAATTATACCAAGGTTTAATTAAACTGGACTCTCAGGATAAACCTTTAAGGACATTCAACAAAAGAGACATCTTAAAGGTGAGAAAATGTAATCCATATTATCAGTGGGAAAGGCAATCAAAACCCAGCAGCAATGTTCAGAAAGCATAGCTGGCAATAATGCCCAATTTTGCCCAACCAAATGAAATACCATGCTAGACCTACGAGCTTCATCGTAGGAGTCTCAAGAAATGTTACCAAAAGTACTGTACTCTTGCCCAGCATTCACCATCCAGAACATGTTATTCCACCACTGAAATGGGCTTAATCAGAATTAAAGATTTCTTGCTGCTTCTCTGCCTTCCTACTCTTAATCATGAGGATTTTCGGGGGAGTACTGACAGCTGAGCATCGGACTGAGGGGTGTCTCACCGATGCCAGCTGCCAAGATCACAGAGCCAAGAGAGAAAAGTAAAATTCTCACTGAGATGTCCTTTGATGTTTCCGAGTGCACGCTCCCTAACGCAGGCCCTTGTGTAGCTATAGAATACAGCTGAGCTTTGAGTCAGAACCACCATGTCCCTCCCTGAATTAGTTTTCAGTTTCAGAAAAAAGAGGTATGTTTCATTTGTAAGCAAGCTGGATGTAACATTGTTAATCACATCATTATTTCAAGGATACTATAACAGTTTCCCTGTTATAAAAATTAATAATGCAAGCTTTCATTTCTTGCAGTAAAATCAAGGTTTTCATATACGTGTAACAGTTTGGGAGTCTGACCAGCCGCTGAAAGGCAGCAAAGCAAGTGATGGGTAATATTTCAGAAGGGGCACTCAAGCATGGCTTGTATATCACATTGAGGAGTTATTAGACACGTTAGTGTTATTAGAAAATAAACTCTGCATATAAGGTGTCTAGCTAGTTGCAAGGCAAGAAAACTAGTAGTCGTCAAATAGTATCTCCTAAAAAAAAAACCCTAGTGTTTATTTTTGCTTTTTTATCACAGCACTTTCAAGGAACTTATTAACTCTCCTCTCCAATTAGAATTCAATTGATAGCTCATTCGTATTTTAATCTAACACTAGCTGCTTGCTAAACCCTGAACTTTTTAGTCTAATCATAAATTTAAGAGTCCATTATGGACCCAGGCTTATTAAATTCCTTCGACTAGCAAAAGTTCCCTGGTTTCAGCTTTTGATTTTAGGAAAGGATAAGGTGGAATTTTGTCTTTGTGCACCACCATCAGGTTGCTTAACTGCCTAAGAAGAGGAGTCATCATATTTCCCTTTTCACAAGTATCTGATTTACCCAGTCATTCAGTTTCTCTGGGCCCTTTGCAACTGCTCAGATTTACATGCAATTAAGTGGCTCAGAAAAGGTGGCAAGAATACATAGAAGAACTATACAGAAAAGATCTTAATGACCCAGATAACCACAATGGTGTGATCATTCACCTAGAGCCAGACATCCTGGAGTCCAAAATGAAGTGGGCCTCTTAGGAAGCATTAATATGAACAAAGCTAGTGAAGGTGATGGAATTCCAGCTGAGCCATTTTAACACCTAAAAGATGATGCTGTGAAAGTGCTTCACTCAATATGCCAGCAAATTTGGAAAACTGAGCAATGGCCATAGGACTGGAAAAAGTCAGTTTTCATTCCAATCCCAAAGAAAGCAATGCCAAAGAATGTTCAAACTACTGTACAATTGCACTCATCTCATATGCTAGCAAAGTAATGCTCAAAATTCTCCAAGCGAGGTTTCAACAACACGTGAACCGAGAAAAATCCAGGCTGGATTTAGAAAAGGCAGAGGAACCAGAGATCAAATTGCCAACATCTGTTGGATCATGGAATAAGCAAGAGAGTTTCAGAAAAACATCTACGTCTGTTTTATTGACTATGCCAAAGCCTTTGACTGTGTGGATCACAACAAACTGGAAAATTCTTAAAGAGATGGGAATATCAGACCACCTTACCTGTCTCCTGAGAAATCTGTGTGCAGGCCAAGAAGCAACAGTTAGAACCGGACATGGAACAACGGAATGGTTCCAAACTGGGAAAGGAGTATGTCAAGGCTGTATATTGTCAACCTGCTTATTTAACTTATAGGCAGAGCACATCATGGTGAAATGCCGAGCTGGATGAAGCACAAGCTGCAATGAAGACTGCTGGGAGAAATATCAATAACCTCAGATACCCAGATGACACCACCCTTATGGCAGAAAGTGAAGAAGAACTAAGAGCCTCTTGATGAAAGTGAAAGGGGAGAGTGAAAAGCTGGTTTAAAACACATCATTCAAAAAATGAAGATCATGGCATCCAGTCCCATCTCTTCATGGCAAATAAATGTGGAAACAATGGAAACAGTGAGAGACTTTATTTTCTTGGGCTCCAAAATCACTGCAGATGGTGGCTGCAGCCATGAAATTAAAAGATGCTTGCTCCAAACATTCTCTGATGTAAATCATAGCAGGATCCTCTATGATTCACCTCCCAGAGTAAGGGAAATAAAAGCAAAAATAAACAAATGGGACCTAATTAAACTTAAAAGCTTTTGCACAACTAAGGAAACTATAAGCAAGGTGGAAAGACAGCCTTCAGAATGGGAGAAAATAATAGCAAATGAAGCAACTGACAAAGAATTAATCTCAGAAATATACAAGCAACTCCTGCAGCTCAATTCCAGAAAAATAAGTGACCCAATCAAAAAATGGGCTCAAGAACTAACGACATTTCTCCAAAGACATACAGATGGCTGACAAACACATGAAAAGATGCTCAACATCACTCATTATCAGAGAAATGCAAATCAAAACCACTATGAGGTACCATCTCATGACAGTCAGAATGGCTGCTATCAAAAAGTCTACAAACAATAAATGCTGGAGAGGGTGCGGAGAAAAAGGAAACATCTTACACTGTTGGTGGGAATGCAAACTAGTACAGCCACTATGGAGAACAGTGTGGAGATTCCTTAAAAAACTGGAAATAGAACTGCCATAGGACCCAGCAATCCTACTGCTGGGCATACACACTGAGGAAACCAGAATCAAAAGAGACACCTGTACCTCAATGTTCATTGCAGCACTGTTTACAATCAACAGGACATGGAAGCAACCTAGATGTCCATCGGCAGATGAATGGATAAGAAAGCTATGGTACATATACACAATGAAATATTACACAACTATTAGAATGCATTTGAATCAGTTCTAATGAAGTAGATGAAATTGGAGCCTATTATACAGAGCGAATTAAGTCAGAAAGAAAAACACCAATACAGGATATTAACGCATATATATGGAATTTAGAAAGATGGTAAGGATGACCCTATATGTGAGACAGCAAAAGAGACACAGATGTAAAGAACAGACTTTTGGACTCTGTGGGAGAAGGCAAGGGTGGGATGATTTGAGAGAGTAGCATTGAAAGATGTATATTATCATATGTGAAATCGCCAGTACAGGTTCGGTGCATGAGACAGGGTGCTCAGGGCTGGTGCACTGGGATGACCCTGAAGGATGGGATGGGGAGGGTCAGGATGGGGCACACATGTACACCCATGGCTGATTCATGTGAATATATGGCAAAAACCACCACAATGTTGTAATTAGCCTCCAATTAAAATAAACTAAGAAAAAAAAAAAAGATGCTTGCTCCTTGAAAGAAAAGCTATGACAAACCTAGACAGCGTATTAAAAAGCAAAGACATTACCTTGCTGACAAAAGTCTAGTCAAAACTATAGTTTTTCTAGTAGTCATGTATGAATGTTCGAGTTTGACCATAAGGAAAGCTGAGCACTGAAGAATTCATGCTTTTGAACTGTGGCGTTGGAGAAGACTCTTGAGAGTCACTTGGACTGCACAGAGATCAAACCAGTCAATCCTAAAGGAAATCTGTCCTGAATATTCATTGGAAGGACTGATGCTGAAGTTGAAGCTCCAATACTCTGGCCACCTGATGTGAAGAGCTGACTCATTGGAAAAGACCCTGATGCTGGGAAAGATTGAAGGCAGGAGGAGAAGTGGACAACAGAGGACGAGATGGTTGGATGGCATCACTGACTTGATGGACACAAGTTTGAGCAAGCTCCGAGAGTTGGTGAAGGACAGGAAAGTCTAGCGTGCTACAATCCATGGGGTCACAAAGAGTCAGACACGACTGTGGGACTAAACTGACACTGAAGTGGCTCAGACCATAAAGAATCTGCCTGCAATGCAGGAGACCCAGGTTCAATCCCTGGGTCGGGAAGATCCCCTGGAGAAGAGAATGGGTACCCACTCTAGTGTTCTTGTTGAGAAAACCCCATGGACAGAGAAGCTTGGTGGGCTACAGTCCATGGGGTCTCAAAGAGTCAGACGTTACTGAGCAACTAACTCTTAACTTTAAAGTTTTCTTCTAAAAATTGGCTAGTGTTTCAAGTTGAAACCCAGAAACGTAGAATTTACAAATCAAAAACTGCATTTTTGAAAAGCAAGTAATGGGAGAGAACTAGAATATAAGCTGACCAGAGAAGGGAATGTGATCAAGGGTAGAGCACCTATGAGTGCCACGCTTAAAAAGCTGACAGCTTTTTGAGACCCTCCACCAAATTACGTGGGGCTTCCCAGGTGGCTGTGGTAAAGAATGCCTGCCAATGCAGGAGACTCAGGAGACATGAGTTGGATTCCTGGGTCGGGAAGATCCCCTGGAGAAGGAAATGGCAACCCACTCCAATATTCTTGCCTGGAGAATTCCATGCACAGAGGAGCCTGGCGGGCTACAATCCATGGGGTCGCCAGAGTCGGACATGACTGAGCAACTGAGCACACAGGCATGCCAAATACATGCTGGAAAAGGGAAAGCATTTGTCCCTGGTTAGATTGCATGTGTGCATGCTGTCACGTCTGACTCTTTGCAACCCCATGGACTGTAGCCTGCTAGGCTCCTCTGTACATGGAATTTTTCAGGCAGGTCTTCTGTGTCTCCTGCATATCAGGCAGATTCTTTACCACTGAGCCTATTGAATTATATCTCAAGTTAACCAAATTAATCTAGAAGTAACTTTGAGAAACACCTTAAGTATTTGTGGCTTATGTTGGCATATCACAGGACATGTTGAGATTTTAAAAAATCTAAGAAACTTTGTCCAACTCATTATTTACCAAAAATGTGTGTCTAGGCAGCCCTTTTCCCTAAAATTGTTTTAGCAAAAGCTCAGGTCTCCAGTGGGTTGAGGAACATGCTGTGAGTAATGTCTATTAAAACCTTCCTAACTCAAAACATTGGCTTAATTTTTCAATGTTTTATGTCTTGCAAAATATAATCAAATCACATCTTTATCATTGCATCAACTCGTTAAGATTCTATGGACACTATCCTGTTACTAAGGCTAGTTCACAGTAATGTGCTGTTAGCCTTGTTTGGGACTCCAATATACTCAACAGTCAAGAAGGTGACTTCCATGTAGGGCAGAACAATTCTGTAACTTTATTGCTTGCCCGTTTAGTGACATTCTTTGGCTCAGAAAACACCTTCTGCATTTAAAATACATGCAACTAGAAGTTTTTTAAAGAATACTTTAAACTGATATATCCCAAACGGGAGGCCTTGTAGACCAAGCATAATTACCTAAGGAAGTCTAGACTAAAAGCTGAATACTGTCACTTGGGCAAAGTGTGTGTGTGTGTGTGTGTGTGTGTGTGGCGGGTGGTGGTGGTGTGGGGGAGTGGGCACTCACTGGGCACCAGTACAAATAGAAACACACATTATTTAAGCACTGAACTCTGAGGGCCATTAGTTACTAATTCAGAGTACTTCCTAACATTGGAGAGTGCCACAAAAAGACACACCTGAAAAGTCCTAAGGAAATGAGTAGGTCCACTACGTGAGGCGTGTCAGATTCTTTGTAACCCCATGGACTATGTAGCCTGCCAGGCTCCTCTATCCATAGGATTCTCCAGTCAAGAATACTGGAGTGGGTAGCCATGCCCTCTTCCAGAGGATCCTCCTGACCCAGGAATCGAACCCACGTTTCTTAGGTCTCCTGTACCGGCAGGCAGGTTTGTATTTTTTTTACCACTAGCACCACCTGGGAAGCCCAATAGAGTCATTAACCACGTGTCAGAAAAGGAAACAAGTCTCACCAAAATTTGTAGAGCTTAGGAGGTTGAGGGGGTCCCCAGTGGACTGGGGCCCCGGACGTGTGCGCGGGGGAGGCCTGCCTCCTGGGCTGGAATCACTGCCCGGGCACAGGCGCTGCAGTGAGGTGGACACCCTTCCAGGGCCCAGAGCCAATGTAGGGGGCCTGGGCCTTTCCTCCCCAAAGCCAGAGAACACGCGAGGTGGGTGCAATGTGGAGGGCTGAGAGTACCCAGCCCCTCTTCCCTGACAGATAGCAGGGGCCCCTGCAAACACAGCAACAGGCCCTAAACACCGGGCCCCTCTGGAGATCAAAGTTTCAAAAATGAAGTGGTGTTTTAGTGAACCACTATCTTGGGGGGAAATCAACAGTGTCCACGTCAGAACCCATGAGTTACCCTTGCCTTAAATAGCCATGACTGCCACCTACTAGACTTCTCAAACATGTTTTAGGTGATTTTAATTCAGATCCGGGTAAATCAGAAGTTGTCCAGTGGTTTTTAACAAAACAAAACTATGTATAATTCGCCACATTGATAGAAGGGAAATTTCCATTCAGTATTTCCTAAGTACAAGCCTGTGTAAGTATGCATGGAAACGAAGCAGCTCACCTGAGTTGGGGAGCAGTCTGGACAGGGGGGCGGGGGGGGTGGGTCACAGCCAGCCCAGGGTCACTGGGACCCAGCCTCATCCATGCACTTATGGATCAGATGCTCTGTGGCCACCTTCCTGCAGCACAGCAGGGGGTGGCATGATGGCCCACACAGCCTCAAAGCCTTTCTACTGGGGTGATTCCTTAGGCATGAGATTTCAGAGTTCCTTTGGCATGATATTTCAGAGTTTCCTTTTGTAAACAATGAAAATGTGGTGATCACACAACTTGACGCATCATAAACAGTGAATGTTACTCACAAGGGAGACGCTCTTTAGGGACCTAATTCCACTGTATCTGACCGCACTTTTCAGAGTCTCCACACCATCTTGGGACCAACTCAGGGGACCTGAGTCAGATGCATCCCAGAGTCCTGAAGAGGGGGGACCCTGAGCAGAATCCAAACGCAGCTGTGCAGGTGAACAGGAAATGCTTGTAGATAAAGCCCAGGCAGGTCTGCCCTTCACCTCACAAACAGAAGAGCTCCACACACACACGAAGGTTCCCAAGACTAAAAGGGTCTCTTTAATTCAGAATGCATCCTATGGCTCACATGCATGGTAATTTAATTCTGAAACACTGTATTCTACCTGAGAGATTCTCCCAGATGTTTTTTCTCCTCTTAGCTTTTTTTTTTAAGGCAATTGATATCAATTGTAGATTCAAATCTTCCAACAACTCTTAAAATCTACATCTGTTCAGAATGAACATGTTCTTTAAAAGCTTTTCAGAGGGAAAAGGTGATACAGAAGATGAACCAATGTTCAAATAATTTAAAACAAAAAGGCAGATTTAATGCAACAATAACATTAATCTGAGGATAAATAAACCCACAACAGGCTTTAAAGTTTGAAAATGTTTTCCTTTCTTCACAGAGAGAATGGTTTACTGAAAGCACACAGGACTGAAGACATCAAAACAAAATGCAGTCTCTACGTCCAGGTGAGATGGGCCTGATCCTCTAGCCGCCTCCCAACACCTGTCCGGCCACAGGGATAGGCGATGGCTTCTCTAACTCAGGATGGGTGTCGGCTTCAGGAGTAACTGGATGGCTTGTTTCCTGAGTCATCTTCCTGTGACCCCATGCTCTGGGAGGGAGGCAGGAGACAATGCACTTGTCTGCCTGGGCAAGAGCTTCCCGCCAGCAGCCCCAGAGGATATCACCCCTTGTAACAGGGAGGCAGTTATAGGACCCCCACCCCCACCCCTAAACACACTTCCAGCCTGGAGTGTGGAAATGCTCTCCACGAGCACGTCTCCGTGAACTTCACTATTACAGGGACACCACCCAGCTCCCTCCAGCATACTTCTGTTAACAAGGGGACCCCAATCACCTTCTGCACGAACTGGGGGTTCACTGTGATCTCCTGGTCCATGGCCTTCAGCCGCTCGTCCAGCTCTATACACTTCAGCATCTGTGTGGAAGCAGGTCGACAGGCTGAGCAGGTGGGTTCAGGGCAAGTTTATCCTTTTGAGCCTAGACTATTCGGGTGCTACAAGGTCACAGCCCTGAGCCAGATAGGTTCTGGAGTCAGAATTTGGGGTCAGACAGTTAACACAGCACAAATAGCGCACCTTGCCTGCCACACCATAATTAAACTACACACGTGAAACCTAAAACCGTTCACGAGTGTCATTTCAGGTGGCACCTGACACCAAACGAGTTACAAAAAATACTTCCAGCTTCCAGGGTTTTAAAAAATTTGGAATTGCCAAAAAGAGACTCTGGTGACTTACTGCTTTTCATATTCTGAAGCTACTGTTTGGCTGAATCCATTTGCCTATCAGAGGTAAGAAGCCTGTTGGCCCCCGTGAGCCCAGCTCACGCCCGGAGGCCCTGAGTAGCATGGGCCTCGGTGTACAGGCAGCAGCTCCCTGGTCCTTGGTCCGTGGCTGCTGCCCAGCGGGAACCGCCGCCGGCCTTCCTCCCCGCTGCCCGCTTACCCCTGACCTTCTGACCCGGGACTCCAGAGTCAAGTTACTGAAGGCTCCACCGTATAAGTGGCTACTGGGTACACATGAAACTGTACTGAAACGCTGTACTCTCCCAAGCATTTCAGGAGTTGAGGGAGGCTCTGATAAACTGGACAAGGATGCTAACCTACCGTTTATTTATAACCAGACAATCGGGAAGAGTCCATTTTGAAATTAACTTTCTAGGAAATTAGATGTTCTTACAAACTAGTTGGGAACTACCCATATTTAAAACTAAAATTATCCTGGAACACAGAAGCAGTACTTCAAGTGTAAAATCACAGACATCAGCCCAGAGCACTGGCGTCTGTTACCTCCTGGTCAATGTTGTGAAGCATGGCAGGATTGTTGTATTTTTCAGGGTTATCGTGGAAACTGACCATCCCATCCTTCTGATTAATACTTGCAAAAATCTCACCATCTTCTATCTATAAAAGAGAAATCAGGAAAATAGTTTAACCCCAAACATTATGTGAATAAGTGTTATTTCAACGCAGTTAGGGGAAATCACAGAGAGCAACAAGTAAATCAATCGGTAAGTGTTTTAGGCTCCACCGGTTTCTTTAACTCTCTTCCCTCTCTTAAATAGTATGTGCAGGGCACCATGAGAGACTAAGGAGTAAAGTCCACATAAAGTGAGTTAACCTTTACTTCGACTGTGCCACGCGGCCTGCAGGATCCTAGTTTTCCCCGGCCAAGGACTGAAAGGCCACAGACTTGGCCACTGGACCACCAGGGTCATCTCCTAGTCAGCCAGTTTAAAGGGAACAATTCAGTAGATTCAACTATACCTGTGATGCACAGGCACCACCTCTAGCCAGCGGGCCCCCGCCCGTCTGCGTAGTCACTGCCCAGCCCCCTCCTCTCAAGCCCCACCTCCACCCGTGTACTCTGCACACTGTGCACATGCCTGTTCTGGAGGTTTCGTGGAAGTGGAATCAGACAGTGCGTGATCCTATGTGTCTGGCTTCTCTGGCAGATATTCTGAAGCACCCTTGCATCTTTAGACAACTTCTATGAGATATAATTGAAATTGTCTTTGTGTTTCACGAAAGTGAAGCCCTAACAAATTTTTGGTTCACTTCAGTAGCAATTATCCTCTGGTCCTTTAAGAAAATTTTCCTGCCAATGCTGATTCCAAGGCAGCTTCAAGGTGTACATTTTTTATTTGCATCAACAACCGGGGATTAAGTTGACTGATCCTCATAGCCAAATCCTGTCCATGCAGCTAAAAAGGGAGCAGCCGATAGAAAATCCCAAAAGGGTGCTATCATTCCTGACACACCATGCCCCAGCAGCAGCAACGCTCCATCTGGGATGGTGGAGCTGAGCTGCCTGGGCTGGTTGCTATCTCCAGCCTCGGGGGATGTGGTCCTAGTTAATGAAGTGCTCACAGCCCAACACAACCGAACACAAGGCGTGACTCCCTGACTCTGTGAGTACACGGGGGATCTCACAGTGGACAGAACACACCTAGTGGAAATACACACCAGGTTCACCAGCAGCGTGCTCTGTAAAAACCACAACAGGAAACCACCCCCATGTCTACCTGATGGTTCCACTCACGCCGTGGACGCTGCAACCCTGAACATGAGCCGGCTGCAACAACGTGCAACACAGTGCATGGGGCTCGTGATGCTGAGCAGCAACAGCCAGACCTCTGAGCACACACGCTGTACATCCCCTTCCGTAAGAAGCTCAAAAATGGGACACCGCTAAAAATGGGACATTACAAGTCAGGATTAAAAATAACCTTTCCAGGCAGATGCAGGGCTGGAACCTGGTTTGAGACGGCTACACACTGTATGATTCCAACCATATGACATTGTGAAAAAAGCAAAACTGGAGAAAATGAAAAGGTCAGTAGAGGGAGGGGTGGTAAGGACCAGGCAGAGCACAGGGCATCTGCAGGGCAGAGTGGACGCTCCATGCGATGCGGTCATGACAGATTCATGTACATGCACATTTATCCAAACCCACAGAGTGTCCAACACATGAACAAACCTGATGTAAACTAAGGACTTTGGATGAAGAGCTGTCAGTGGAGGAGCATCAGCTATGACAACAGCCCAGTCTGGTGGGGACACTGATCAGGGGAGGCTTTGATTGTGTGTGGGGACTGGGAACTCTGTACTTTGCCCTCAATTTGGCAGTGAACCTCAAATCACTATAAAAAAAATTAAATCTTATTTAAAAACAAAAATCCCTGCCTTCATAAATTTTACACAGTAGGACAGGATTTTTCAGGCTTGGCAGTACTGACGTTTTGAGCCAGAGAATTCTCTGTGGTGGGCGCGCCCCCTGCGTGCAGGACCTGGCTCCGCTTGCTATGAGCAGCACTCCCTGGCTGTGATGACCAAGAACGTCCTCAGGACACGACCGTGCGGGACACACGTGCACACGTCCCAGGAAAACCGCAGCTGTGAGGAGGCTGACGGAGCACCCACAGTGGTGCCACTGGATGCCCTGCCTCCTCCTCTATGTCTCCCATGGCGAACACCAGTAACCTTTACAAGGACAAAACTCCACTTAGTAACTTCTGAAGACAGAAACACACTTACCATGTGCAGGACATACTTTTCTGCCTCCTGAGGCCCGGACAGCTGCACGCGACTCGCCATATCTTGTAACGACAGTGTTAAAAATGTCTGAAATTCAGAAGTTAATCAATTACAGGTAGAAACAGACTGAAGAGAGAAATTCTAGTAAATGTGTAGACTCCAACTGAGTCACTGATCGCTTGCTTCTCAAGAGTGTACAAGCTTTCTGTTGCAAAGATGACTTGAACTGCGTGCGCTAAGGCTTCAGCATCACTTTTCTAGAGCAACGACTTCTAGGAAACACCCTCCACATGGGGTCTAGAATGACGTGTGTGCCAGGCTGCTCGCTGCAGCTCTACCTGTGATGGCAAGGTCAGAACTGCCCAGATGTCTGTCAGCAGAGGACTGGCTGAGTGCAGGGAAACCACACAAATGGACTCCTACACAGCTATAAAAAACCTTACAAAGTGAGGATGCTTTTTATGAGCTGAAATTGAAGACATGCACATCATTAAACATAAAAAGGGACACAGAACAGGGTCTATATCTGGCTCACATCTCTGAACAAGGAAACTGCATACGTGTGACAGCACACGTGTGTGTGAATGCACATGCTTATACACTCTCTGCGGGGAGGCCCGAGAAGCAGTGATGCTGGGCTGCCTCTGGGAAAGAAAAGGCCAGCTGCAGTATAGGAACTGGGTGGAGATTTTTGTGTCTTTGCATTTTGTATTGTAAATATATTAACTTGTAAATAATATGAAATTAAAAAAAAAAAAAGATTCATCCTTCAAAATTCAAAGTCAGCACGCGTAAACACATTGAGGGTTAAAAGGAAACCAGTGGGGGGTGGGGAGGGGGAAGGAAACCCGTGTTTACCATGGTCTGCCTGGGACCTGATGAAAACGCCTTTCAGGAACAAATTAAAAGAGCCCCCTTTTTTAGAGCAGCTGGCAATATTTACAACTGCCAGCTGTAAATACAATGCATTTTCAAAGCAGGCCTTGTTAAGATTCTGATGTTGAAAATTCTTGATAAGCCAATCACCAAAAAAACTCTCTATACATTTTAGTTCAGAGTAGCACCTCCTTCCCAAATGAAACTCCTGTGAATTCTAAGCAGTATCTAGGCAGTTTAGCACCAGTGAGGACTAGAAAAGTGAACATTTCGAAATATACAGAACTGTCATTTTTCCTTTCAAAGTAAGAAACTTCCACTTGACTGTCCATCAGAAGAGAACTGGCTGAGAAAGTTATGATTGTCTGTACAACAAAGCACAACGCACAGTCACTGTGATACAGGCTTACGTTGCCATGGAAACCAGAAGAAAGGATATAGAACAGCACATAGCATGTGACCCTGGTTATAGTCAGTGGGAGTGTTCGCACACATGGAGCAGACGGATCCAGAGAAACGTCCCCAGAACATGATTGTGGAGCAGGTCTGAGCCCCCGTGACAATCCCGTGTCCCCGCCTGCCCGGCAGCCAGCCATCTTGTCCACTGCGTCCTTGCAGGGCTGTGTCTCGAGGGAAGAGCTGTCCCCTCCCTGCTCATTGCAGCTGTTCTTTGCCGGTTTCCCATTACCTGCAGTGAACACCTCCATCTCCCTGGCTAACATAAGGCTTCGTTTTCTTTTTACACTTTCCTGGACAGTCTTAACACTTGATAACAAGCATATTTTCCAGCATCAAAAGCCACTGGGTCTATTTTCATCTTAAAAAATAAAAACTACACAGTTGGCTTACCTTCCCCAGCGCAAGTGCACCAGCCAAGCGCCCACAGGTGGGTTAGCCTGCTGTGAGGTCCCGGGCCGCACAGCTGTACCCTTAGCATCTGCCCAGGCCACCTCCCTCCCTTCAGCTACCTGTCTGCCTCCCAGAGCAGCCACATCTCCTCCCCACTTCTTCTTCACCTGCTCTTCTTCTCAAATACCCCATACTAGCCCTGGAAAGGCACCCCTCAAGGTCCCCAAAGGACCGGCTGGGACCCTGCGCTGCTGCCTCAGTGCCAACAAGGACAGGAGAACGGAGCCTGGCTCTGGAGGCCCACAGGACTGCACCTTGGTGAGTCTTTGGATGTTCTTCTTATATAGCGAGGACAGGCACTGCTTCACCAGCCCCATGTTGTTGTCCCGTGTAAAGATCTCGCTGTGCTTGGTCACCAGGCTGCGGAGCTCCGACGGGTTGTTGGTGGAGTACACTTGCGCTAACTCGTGGTATGCATTGCTAAGAGGCTAAAGGTGTGCGGGGGGAAGAAACCAGATTCGACAGTTAGCAGAACAGAGCCTGTGTGAGATGCAAAAGGAAATGTGGCACTAACTACGGAGCAAGGAGGTCCAGCCTCCCTTACTGTTACCCAGCAAACTGTAAGTTATTCTAAGCAAATGCCTGATTTTCAAGACCAAGGAGAGAAGTTTACCATGGTGCTCCTTGCGTAGCACAGAGCAGGCCTGGAGCCTGCATTCAGTGACAGCCACAGGCCTTTTTCTCACAGGCAGCTCCTGACTTGTCCCAGATAAACCATTTTGTGAAGAAAGGGGGCAAACACCCACCCTTCTCAGCCCCCTCTTGCTCCACACGTGCCTCACCAGGTGCCATGGGACAACCAACTGCTTCCAGAGGAACAAGAGACCCCTGGGCTGAGGGCCCCTCAGAGCAGAGCTGTGTCCACCACCCGGGCGATACGGCTCCTCATCTTCCTTGTCAGACACAGGGCAGGGCTGCAGGAGCGGGCGAGCGGTGCTGAGCAGCATGCACAGACCTGGTTAGAGCAGCAGCCCTACCCTGATGCCTGAGCCCTCGGCACCACTCCGTTAACCCTGCAGACAAACCGCAGCCCTTGTGAAGGAGGTGAGTCATGAGGACCCCACTTACGAAAGTGCTCCTCCTGGAACAGGTCACTCCAGGGCCATGGGGGCCACCTGTGGGAGTTCTCCAAACCCGCGTCACTCTTGCGCGGGCTCTGAGGGCCTCTCACCCACCCCCAAATGACCACCTGTGACAGGAAGCCTGGAGCCCAAGAACCATGATGGGTAGCTGAAGGACACGGGCAATACTCAACATGACAGCACAGAAACCTTCACATCAGGAAGACTTTCAAACTGACCTCCTGAAACTTTGAGTTTTGTTCAAGGAGGGTCAGCACAAAATTGTTATCAAATGATAGTGACTTCAATTTAAAATAAAATAAGCATGAATTAAGAGAAAATAAAAAAGGAGGTCATTTCTCCACGTGGTCCTGGAGCCGAGTCCTTAGGAAAACCATAGCAGCTTAGTGAGCAAAGCTTGGGGTCTAAGAGGATCTCCCAGCACCTGGTCAGAGTTCAAGTCCAACAGAGCATAAGCACTGCTCTATCAGAACCTTAAACCCCTACGCCATGACCACCCAGAGCAAGAGCGTGGACGCAGATTCCTGGGAATACCCCACCCCATCAGGGGGTCGGTGGGCACGGACAACGACAGTCAGGGTCCTGCCAGATGCCCAGGGGATGTCGAGAATGTCTGCTAATTGAAGATGCTGGGCGAGTAAAATCACATAGATTACAGAATTATGCATCACCACAGCTTTGTAGGAACAGAACATGTCAGCTGAGAAATCACTGTTTTGAAAGCTCACCTTAATGAATCTACCCACAATCTGAGAGGTGTATTTCGGCAGCTGCTGTACTTTGCCCAGCAAGATCAGAGAGACCAGGATATACTTCTTATACGACTCCAGCATGATGTGACTGACGGCCATGGCAGGTGTGGTGATGGCCTGGGTGGAGAGGAACGTCAGAATGAGGACAGGGCATGAATTCGGAAGACAGTACTGATACCCAGTCACTGCCTTTAATGACAACTGGGCTTTGGCACGATCACCAAGTTGTGCGACTGTTCCTACTACCTAATTTCAGGACATTTTCACCCTCCTAAAAAGAAACTCTGCTGGGCAGGGGTCACTGCCCATATTCCCCTCCCCAGCCATCCACTCCTCCACTTCAATTCTTGTTGGACTTGCCTGCTCTGGACATTTCATATTAATGGCTTTTTCCCCCTCTCTTGGCTGTGCTGTGTAGCTCATAGACTCTCAGTTCCCCGACCAGGGATTAAACCCAGGCCCTTGGCAGTGAGAGCATGGAATCCTAACCACTAGAGTGCCGGAAATTCCCATAAATGGCTTCACAGGGTCTTATGTGAGCAGCTTCACTGTGACACTTCCAGGGCACACACTGAAGTAACCCGTGTCACAACCTATTCTATGATTCAGGCAAACGGTGCTCCACGCAGACAGAGACCACCTGGGCTGGCGGGCATCTGGCCACACGGCTCTCGCTGCCGAGAACATGCGTGTGTGTAGGTGGTGTCTGCTGCCACTTCTCTCAGGTGTAACTCTGGGAATCAAAGTGCTGGGTCACATGGAGGTTTCAGGTGTGACCTTTTGAGGAACCGCCAGACTGTTTCCGAAAGGGCCGCACCACTGAGCATCCTACTGGCCATGACAAGGGCTCTGAACCCACACCCCTGTCAGCAGCCAGCACCCCATCACAACTGCCTGCTGTGTGACCTGGTGCCACACTGTGGCTCTGAGTTGCATTTCCCTTTTGATCAGGGCTTCTGGCCATCTGTATATAGTCTCCAAAGAAATGTCTATTCAAATCTGTCGCCTATTTTAAAACTTCAGGGCTTTTACTGTTGAATTCTGACACCTCTGCACATTCCGGACGTGAGTCTCTTTTCAGAAACATCACCTGCAATATTTCCTCCTATTCTGCAGCTGCCTTTCTATGTTCTTTCACATGGATTCATGAAGGTTAAGAATCCAAATCTATCACCCAAATCAGCCCAAATGTCCCAAACAAAACCCAAGCCCCCAGGGCCTTAAGGCCGTTCGGAGTTATTCCACAGAAACACTCCTTTAAGCGCATGAGGACACAAGCACAACGAGCCCAGGCAGCACCGCTTTCAATGAGGCAGCAGCACCTACTGAAGGGCCTGCCCGCTGGGGCCCAGGGAGCACCCAGGGCCACCTGTGCTCAGGGTGAGCAGTGGGCGCAGCTCTCACTCATCAGTTTATGCAATGCTGCATGATTTGAGGTGTTTGTTTTTTGTTTTTTTAGCAAGTGTATCTTTTGGAATGTTTCAGAAAAGCAGTAAAAAAAAATGCCTGTCTGGTATCACTCACGTCCCCTGCCCAGCAGCACCTCCAGTCACCCTGTCCCAGGCCCCAGCAATGCTGGTCAAGCCCACTGACCAAGGCCACGCCCACCCAGAGGCGTGTGCACATGCTTGCACAGCATCTCAGATACATTTGAGCTCCTCCAAGGTTCAGAGCACCTTTGATTACCAGAACGTGCACTCCGAATCAAACTGAACTTCTGAACGTCTGACAAGTTCATCTTAAAACACTGTTTCTACCCAGTCCTGTCTTTTTAGGCCCAGAGCGAGCCTCCAGAAATGCACATCTCATCACAGACACAAAAGGGTGGAGGGGAGGCACTTTTTTCTCTGAACTCCTTTACATACTCTGAATTATGAACTAGGAGAATGCCTTATTTATTAAAACAAGAAACACTTGGGAATTCCCTGACAGTTCAGGGTTAGGGTTCAGTGCTTTCACTGCTATGGCCCTGGGTTTAGTCCTTACCTGGGGAACTATGACACTGTAGGCCATGCAGCATGGACCGAAAAAAAAAAAGCAAAAAACTTAACCCAACTTCACACCTCATTTCAGAACAAGAAGATGCGACAAAGATCACTGGCTCCATTGCTTCCCCACATACAGAGGAAGCCGCAAACATCCCGAGACACACAGAACTCAACCCGCACCCGACAGAATTCGAGTCCCTCCCTGCCGTGGGCCCCAGCCACCAGTCAAGGCACGCCTCTCTGACCGCACAGGTTCATGCGCCCCGAGCTGGGGAGTGACCACCTGCTCATAGAAGTAGAGTGCCCGCTCGAAGTTCTTCAGTCCGGTGTAGACCATCCCGCCATAGTAGTAGTAGCACAGGAAGTGCTTGGCGTCGTAGGCCCCGTTCTCCTTGCAGATGTCCACCATGTCCACATCCAGGTACGGCAGGGCCGGCTTAAAGCACTTTGCCAGCAAACACAGCTGTGGAGAGAGACACATGCAGCCATCACTCCACATGCACTGTGGCACACGTCAGCAAAAGGAGAAAACCCAGAAAGTTCTAGAAAACACTTGGCTTACACCTTACTGACTAGAATGATTTAAACGTTGACACGTCCTTCCATCTTCTTAGGCATTCGGAATAAAACAGCATTTCTTTGGAAAAGGCTAACTGGCTGTGACATGAAGAGCTCACAAGCGAAGCAAAGCCTGGGCATCTACAGATGATGCATGAGTGTGGGCTCTGCTCTCTGCTGCCCTGGCGGCACGGGCACTGCTCCTCTCAGATCTCTCCTTGCCTGCTCTGACTCCCTTGACTATGAGTAGAGAATGTGCAGCCAAAGAAAGCAGGACCGGCAGAGCCTCAGGCCTGGGTGACAGTGGAACCAGACACACAGGGGTGCAAACACTGCACACCTGAGACTCATAAACTCTACCGTGTGCCCGTCACACCTGTGCCACAAAAGTGTTTCAAAAATAAGAGAAAAGAATGCACACCTCCACGTGAAGTGAGAAGATGTGGCTGAAATAATCCACATACCATGTTATTCATTAAGGGAACAATCTGGATACCCCACAGAGACTGGCTAAACCCACAGTATGGAGTTCTCTGTGGCTATGAAGCACTAACAAAAAATCATCTCCAAGACACAGTATATAGGAAAAAGACCTTGTATAGATTGTTACTCGGAGAAGGCAATGGCACCCCACTCCAGTACTCTTGCTTGGAAAATCCCATGGATGGAGGAGCCTGGTAGGCTGCAGTCCATGGGGTCGCTGAGTCAGACACGACTGAGCGACTTCACTTTCACTTTTCACTTTCACGCATTGGAGAAGGAAATGGCAACCCACTCTGGTGTTCTTGCCTGGAGAATCCCAGGGATGGCGGAGCCTGGCGGGCTGCCGTCTATGGGGTCGCACACAACTGAAGTGACTTAGCAGCAGCAGCAGCAGCAGATTGTTACTATTTGTGTTTAAACTACAGAGACAAAAATATACAGGTATCTGCTGGTGTGTGCCTAAACTGTTGCTGGAGGGCTGGAGGAGAAATGATCAACTCCAGCTTCCTCCGGAAAGGAGGGATGGGTGGCAAGGGAGCAGGTAGAGGCCGGCTTCATTACACATATCCCTCCTTTGTCATCTGGGTTTCAATAAACAAACAAGTAACATCTTCAGGCGTGAGAAGTCACCAGTTGGTTCTCAGGCCCCAGAGCTCCTACTGGGAGTGCTGTCAGGGTCACAAGCACCACCCCCCATCCCAATCTGCTCTCACATCCCACTGACTGGCTGGGTGGCAGCCCACGGCTGGTGGTCAGCAGCCCCAACATTCCCTTCCAACAACAGTGCACTTAAAACATGGCGCCATCCCAACCACGTCCAACCTTGACCCGGGTGACCCCCGGTGCTCACCTGGCAGAGGTCGGCGTGCACAGAGGTCAGCTGGTTTGTGTTCATCTGCATCTTGTCAATGGCTTGCCTAAGGACGCCAATTCCTCGCAGAGGCTGTCAGAAAGAGGCCTGTCAGTTAGGGCCTCGGTGGGGGCGGCACGCCTAATCCTAAGCTGTCCCTTACAAGTGAAGTAACCCTATAGGCAGGCTCCTCTAAATGAGAGCAACCCTACTGATGGGCTCCTCTAAATGACAGGAGGGGGGTCCCACAGCCTCTGGAGAAACTTCTGTCTCTGTTCAGTCAGAAAGTATCATCTTAGGCTGTTTATTGTCATATTTAGAGTAATTAGCACAACTTTTTAAAATCAGAAAGCTTTTTCTAATTAATGGAGATCAATAATCAAAATCAACATTACATTCTCAACAGTTCATTATATTTACAAATAAACAAACCACAATTTTCCAGATCATTAACCACAGAAGTGACTCGTGTTTAGGAGACTTAACTGAGAACATGGATGCTGGCCCTTTCCTGCAGGACAGTCTGGGGGTCACCTGTAAATTCTCTTCAGCACAACATCTCTTACCTGATGGTAAATTACTGTTGAAAGCGATACCACAAGCTACAAACAGACCATTTTCCTGCCCTGATCGTGAATAACAAGACCGAGAATCACAAGAGGTGCAATCAGCTTCTAGGGAGAAGATGTGACTGTGAAAGAGGGGAGGAACTCGCAAGCTTTCCTCAGTGAAGACTGATTGGATATTTTTAACCATCTCCCTCAAACAACAGTTAGGTAGTGCACCTACAAAATTATCAACTGAGTCTTTGTTTTCAGGCTCTTTCACACCATCAGTCTTTCAAAGTTCAATTTCAAATTAAAAAGAAACATCCAAATTATAACCTGTGTCAGTATCACAATAAATAAAGACTTCACTAGATTAAAGGAGACTAAAGACTGGAGAAGGAAATGGCAACCCACTCCAGTACTCTTGCCTGGAAAATCCCATGGACGGAGGAGCCTGGGAAGCTGCAGTCCATGGGGGTCGCAGAGTCGGACACGACTGAGTGATTTCACTTTCTTCTTTGTAGACAGATAACATGACAAAGTTTCAGACACAACACTACAAATTAATACTGCTTAACTCTTCAACTGAACCTTCAGAGCTAGGTTAAATGAAAAAAATACATAAAGGAGACTGCTGCTGCTGCTGCTAAGTCGCTTCAGTTGTGTCCGACTCTGTGCGACCCCATAGACGGCAGCCCACCAGGCTCCCCCGTCCCTGGGATTCTCCAGGCAAGAACACTGGAGTGGGTTGCCATTTCCTTCTCCAATGCATGAAAGTGAAAAAATACAGTGAAATCACTCAGTCATGTCCGACTCCTAGCGACCCCATGGACTGCAGCCTACCAGGCTCCTCCATCCAAGGGATTTTCCAGGCAAGAGTACTGGAGTGGGTTGCCATTGCCTTCTCCAAAGGAGACTAAAGAGACACAATAATGTAATTTAACCTGTCATCTGAGATTGTCTTTTGTTACAAAAGACATTAGCAGAAACAACTGGTTGAAGCATAAGGAGGTCAGATGTGTTAAAGGGTTCTATACATGTTTGTCTTCTGATGTGCTGCGGTTACATTAGAGAATGTTCTAAGTTGTCCTAGTTTTTAAGAAACACTCACTGAGCTCTCAGGGTAAGGGGACCATAGCTGCAACCTTCTTTCCTGTGGCTCAGAAAGGAAGAAGACAAGACTGAGCAGGTCAGGGAAGATACCAACATCTAGGGACTCTGGGTGGAGGGCATTTATGGCAATTAATTATACCAACCTAACAACTTCTTATAGAGGGAAAATTAGGTCATTCAGTTCAGTTTAGTCGCTCAGTCGTGTCTGATTCTTTGCGACCCCATGAACCGCAGCACGCCAGGCCTCCCTGTCCATCACCAACTCCCGGAGTCCACCCGAACCCGTGTCCATCGAGTCGGTGATGCCATCCAACCATCTCATCCTCTGTTGTCCCCTTCTCCTCCTGCCCTCAATCTTTCCCAGCATCAGGGTCTTTTCAAATGAGTCAGCTCTTCGCATCAGGTGGCCAAAGTATTGGAGTTTCAGCTTCAACATCAGTCCTTCCCATGAACACCCAGGACTGATCTCCTTTAGGATGGACTGGTTGGATCTCCTTGCAGTCCAAGGGACTCAATTAAAAGATTTAACAAGAAGGGCTTCCCTGATGGCTTCAATGGTAAAGAATCTACCTGCAATGCGGGAGATACAGGTTCTATCCCTGGGTCAGGAAGATCCTCTGGAGAAGGGAATAGCAACCCACTCCAGTGTTCCTGCCTGGAGAATTCCATGGACAGAGGAGCCTAGCGAGCTATAGTCCAAGGGGTCGCAGAGCTGGACATGACTGAGTGACTAACACACACAAAAGGTTTAACAAACAAGCAAACAAAATCTGCACTTTATAACATGAGGCGCTAGAAGGGCCATTCTGAACAGAAGCAGCAGCTGTGCCCTGGGGGCACCTCTCCTGTGGTCAGAGCTCCCCCAGGAGATGTTCTGAGCTCTCCAAACCCATCACATATGTCTGAGCATCAGGGTCTCAGCACAAGGCTGGGACCCTAATGCTCGGAGCACTGCACAGGTTACACACAAGTGAAACGAAACTGTAAATTACTCAAACAACATTCTTACCTGTTTTCTTTCCACAAGTGCATTTGTTAGCTGATGGCAAAGCCCAGCAACTAGACACAATAACAAAATATTGAAGATGTAAGTGAGTACAGGGCAGAACACAGCCACGGAGAAGAAAAGGCACTGCCCTTACAGGTGTCTGTCGCATAGCGGATGTGCTCCCCGTTGCAGGTGCTGATGAAGAGCTGAACCTGGGAGAACAGCGTCTCGAAGTCGGGAACGCTGGGCATGGAAAACTTCACAAACCTACAACACAGAGAAGAACCAACTGGTCCTGGTTGGGGCCTCATGGCAGGAAATATGGAAGTCCATCCTGCCTCCAATGTTCTGTGAAATTAAAGGAGTCATGACACTTTTAAAAATTAAGAACCAGAATATATGAGATTCTGCTGGCCTGGTTCTTTGCATAATCAAGACACAGAACATAAACACAAATAGAGACTAAGAAAAATAAGCTTAAAGAACAACTTTTACCCAGAGCAAAAACGCAAGAAATAAAAGATATCCAAAAGAGAGCAACTTTCAAAAAAGAAAACTGTTAAATGAGGTCAAATATCAGGCCACTTAATACTCAAAGTAACTAAACTTAAACTTGTAGCCCCAAAATTTTTTAAATACTTTCCTTTTGCACTTCAATGTTCTCAGTACTGCTTACTCACTTAGAAACCCTGAGCAGAACAGACTGAAGGGGGACAGGGAGGAAGCTACGGGCTGGCTGGAGGCCATGGCAGTGGCTCACAGTCATGGTGCTGCCCCAGACCCAGGGGATAAGGACTAGCTGTGGGGCAGGACCAGAGGAGTGGACTGGTCGGAGGAGGGACAACTCAGATGACCCATCCCGAGTCACCTGGCAGATGGTGCCCAATGATCAAAATCTGTCCGAACAATCTCATTTGGGCTTCACAATAGGTCAGTAAGGCACTGTGACTTCCACTTTATAAACAAAAATACACAGCTCAGGGCCCCACACCTCATAATCAGCAGAACGCAGATACAAACCCAGGGAACCTGGTAACCAGGTCAGGGTCCTTCCCAGGTTTCCTCTGACTTACAACGTCAAACATCTTATAGCTTCAGAAAGCTTTCACATACATCATCTCACCTGACACACACATTGGCATAAGCTGAAGTGGGTACAAACTGTGCTACCTGTTCTTTTAATGGGAAAGCACAGCCAGTAGAAATCTTCATCCGCCAGCCACAGCCAGCAGAAGTTTCTGCAGCGGAGGCCCTGTTCCGAGTGTGTGCCATCTAAAGCAGTGGCTACTGAGTCCTCAAGATGCTGCAAGTACGACAGAGGAGCTGAATCCTGCAGGTCACTTATTTGTAAAGATTTACACTCAGACACACAGCAGCCACTGACCACCATCCTGCGAGTGCAGGCTAGACCTCGGGCTCTGACAGCACCTTCCTCCTGATACACCCCCGTCTCAGGAGCGCCAGCTCAAGTGAAGCCAGACCCTCACTTCAGGTCAATTTGTTCTCTGTTCATCTATATTATTTCAACTTTCACAACAACCATAAAATCCCAATCTATGACACTAAAACATCAAGAGAAAAAAAAAATCAACCGTCAAGTACATAGAGTCACAAGAGTTCAAAAGGCCAACTGGAATAACGTCTGTTTGACTTGGTCTTAAGCCAGCTTAAACTTGTCTGCAGGGTGCTCTGGACCACTTGGAACTTCACTCAGCTCAGCCTCCTGCCCTGTCCTGCCACTCTTTCCTCTTTTCAATTCAGAAAATGGGGAGAACCCCATGGATCACACGAATAAAAGTATTCAGACGAACACAAACTAGAGTACCACAACTGAGATCACCATTCATTTTTTAAAACATTTCAAAGTTTGTATAAACATTAAGAATTTTTAAAAATAATAAAGCAGAACAAAAAATACAAGCAATGATTAGCTGCAAAGAGGTAAAGGTAACTGCTACAACGTGACTTTAGTTGTGCCAAAGAGCTCACTGTCATTTACAGGGCTTACTTCCTACACCAACCAAAGCCAGCGAGCGCAGTGTTGGGGCTGAGCGAGCACAAAGCCGTGAAGGAAGATGCCCTTACAAGACAGCGAGGACGCCCAAGGAGTGCTCCTGGACGTCCAGGGCCCCGAGCACGGTATCCAGATGGGATAAGTTCTTCGCCAGGAGCTCCCCACTCTTGTTGATCAGTTCACAAAGCTGAGTCATTTGCCCTGGAAAACAAGAACGACACTACCATTCAGAACAGCATTCACCAGACCAAAGGATGTCATACCTCAGACATGCTGGTGCCTAAAGGTGATTTCTTCCAACTCCTTCATTTCAGATGAGGACCCAGAAGGGCCAGAGACACCAAATGATTTTGCCTTTGGTCTCAGTGCTAAGTTTCCGACTTTCCTCTGGCTACTGAAGGTTTCGCACTCCCACTTCCAATGCCCCAAACCAGCAGAGTGCACATTACCATCAGCACCAACTCATCTCTCTTCTGTATCCAAAATGTCACCAGCTATGACTTCATCTCACTCCTCAGCCTCTCAGTCCACTCCTTCCTCTCCCCTCCGCCTTCATTCCCACGCCCGTCACTTTCAGTCTGCACACCATCATCTTCTGAGCAGCCCCCTCCTTCCTTCTCTACCCCAGCCCTCACTCCACACCGGCACCCATCTGTGCAGGAGGTGTGAGGCACATCAGTCAGAGGCAGGGCAAGTGACCTGCACGTCTCTGCTGGGCAGCCTGCTCCTACGGCAGCAGCCTGCACAAAGCATGTGTGTGAAGCTTCTAGGCAAGCAATCCTGTTTGACGCTCACCAGCATGGCCTCGGCTCTGTTTTTTAAGTAAGAAAATTGAACCTGGGAAATGAGTTGTTTGGTTAGTCACCTGGGAAATGAGTTGTTTGGTTAGTCACCAAGTGACTGAGACAGGTGCATGCGTGTTCAGCAGCTAAAGTAAGTCATGTCCAACTCTCTGCAGCCCGCCAGGCGCCTCTGTCCATGGGATTCTCCAGGCAAGAATACTGCAGTGGGTTGCCATTTTCTCCTCCACGGGATCTTTCTGACCCAGGGATCGAAGGGGATCTCCTGCATTGGCAGGCAGATTCCTTACCACTCAGCTACCTGGGAAGCCCAACCGAGACAGGACTTGAACCCAAACCTTCTAACCTCATGGGACCTCGGGAAACTGGAGTCTGTGGCACAAACAAACGAGTGAGTGCCTTCCTCACTCCCAGAGACTCCTAGCCTCACCCCTGACCCTAACTCCTACCAGTGAAGAGAAACGAGGCAGAACCGTTGCGCTGCTGTGCGCAGCGCCGGGCACCAAAGCAACCTCGGGGCAGCCAGGCGGGCAGCACCTGGGTCCTTACACCGGGAGACGCGAATCCCGAAAGAAGAGTGCCTGGGCAAGGTCAAGCGGCTTCTGCAACCTTAATGGTTCCTCCCGCTCACTCCTGACAACCCCGCGCAGTCCGAACGTTTCTATTTCACAGATAAACCAACAGGGTGAGGAAAGGGGCCTCACAACAGCGGCCAATTACTTTAATTCTGGGCACTACACTCAGGCCATGAGAGGAACCAACCAAAGACATGAAAATTAGGGGCAAATTCACAGCGGCCACAGCTCCGCTCCCCCAAAAGGGAGCCGGGAGCCAGGGCCCCGGGGATCAAGCGCGGCCAGCCGCGAGGGGCCCGGCCGCGAGGGGCCCAGCCGCGAGGCCAGGTAGGGAAGGGCCTCCGGGAGGCGAGACGGACCGAGCTCCGACGGCGGGGGCGGAGGCCGGGGCCTGGGCGAAGGGGTCGCCCATCTCGCGCGCTCCTCAGCCCCGGCCCAAGCGCCAAGACCCACGCCGCAGGCCGGACGCAGGCTCGCGGCCCGCGCCCATCGCCTCACCTTGGGCGGAGAGCTGGCGGACGCTGTTGACGAACTGCTCCAGGGCGGACGCCATGTTCCCGGTAACCGGGCGGCGGAGGCGGCGCGCGCGGGACGAGGGCCGGCGACCCACCGGAGGGCCTCCGGGCGATGACGTCACTTCCGTCGCTCAAGCGCCGCGAGATCTACCTACATGGACCCGGCCACTGTTTCCATGGAACCGGTTCTACGGATGCCCGCGCCGGAAAGCAGGTTTTTTTCCCTTCCGTCTTTATTCTGTGCGCACGTGAAGTCGCCCCCTGGATTTAACAGGGTTGGTGGGCAAAGGACGGAACTGAACGCCTAGTTGTTGTTCAGTCGCTCTGTCGTGTCCAACTCTTTGCGACCCTATGGACTGTGTAGACCGCCAGGTTCCTCTGTCCATGGGATTTCCCAGGCAAGAATATTGGAGTGGGTAGCCATTTCCTTCTCCAGGGGATCTTCCCCGCTCAGGGAACCCGCCTGTCTTAATCGCAACCTCTTCCCTGAGGCTTTTCCAGCCAGGTAGTCGTTGTCCAGCCAGGAAGGCAACCAGCCTTCAAATCCCTTTTCTCGCACTTTAGTAGCTCCACGACTCTCGGCAAATTCCTTGGCTGTCCGCTGCTTTGTTTCCACATCTGTAAAATCCTCACGATAGACTACGTAAAACACTTATGGCTGGAGAGGGGTGATGTGAGATGGGGCTGCAAGGTAAACAGGGGCCATGTCAAGTAAGCCGTGTTTAAGCTACTGGATTTTTCACTGAGAAGATTGGGGAGCAGTGGAGGGTTTCATGCAAGCGAGTGGCATGATCAGACACTTGCACTTGGAAAAGACTGGCTTCACATAGATAACCTCAGAGAGTCATTTAAGAAGCTATTGCAGTAGTTAGCTGACATGAAATATAATAGTAATAATTGTACGTTGGTATAGCGATAAAGATAAATGGATGTATTTGTATCTATGAATGTATAGATGATGACATGTATGGATGAATGACTTTAACACTTATACTGTAGGATGGAGATGTCCCTGTGTGCTGTATGGCCACATTTGGTCCTCAAACAAAGGACAGATATTTTGAATTACAGGATACATTTCCATGGATATACATGGATTTTAATAAAAGCCAAAAGTTTCGAGAGAAATTAAGCACTACAAGAATTCAAAATAGCCACAGCTACTGTGTGCTGCAGTCCATGGGGTCACAAAGAGTTGCACATGACTGAGCGACTGAACTGAACGGGACTAGTCATACTTCAATTTTTTTTTTTTTTTTTTTTTTGCGTATTTATTGGGATCTGTTCTCAAAGTGTGATCCCCAGCCAAGAGCAGCAGCAGCACCTGGGAACTTTTTTTTTTTTTGGCTGTGTTGGGTCTTCCTTGAGTCATGTGGGATCTTTCCTTGTGGCCCACAGACTCTCTGGGGCTTCCCAGGTGGTGCTAGTGGTAAAGAACCTGCCTGCCAGTGCAGGAGACCTAAAAGATGCAGGTTCAACCCCTAGGTCGGGAAGATCTGCTGGAGGAGAGCACAGCAACCCACTCCAATATTCTTGCCTGGAGAATCCCATGGACAGAGGAGCCTGGTGGACTACAGTCCATAGGGTCACACAGGCCCAGACACAACTAAAGCGACTGAGCAGGCATGCATGCACAGACTCTCTGGTTGTGGCACATAGGCTCTGGAGCCCTGGACTCAGTAGTTTTGGTGCTTGGGCTTAGTTGCTCTGTGGCACATGGGATCTTAGTTCCCTGACTAGGGTTTCATCTCTTGTCCTCTGCATTGCACAATGATTCTTAACCACTGGACTACCAGCTAAGTCCCACCTGGGAACTTTTTGGATTCCACTTTAGATTTACTATGGGCTTCCCTGGTGGCTCAGAGGTTAAAGCGTCTGCCTGCAAGGCGGGAGACCCGGGTTCAATCACTGGGTCGGGAAGATCCCCTGGAGAAGGAAATGGCAACCCACTCCAGTATTCTTGCCTGGAGAATCCCAGGGATGGAGGAGCCTGGTAGGTTATAGTCCACAGGTCGCAAAGAGTCAGACACGACTGAGCGACTTCACTTTCTTTCACTTTCTTTCTTTAGATTTACTACATCAGAAACTCTGAGGGTGGTGCCCTGCCATCTGAGTTTAACAAGTCCTACAGGTAACCTTGATGCACACTGAAGTCAGAAGGCCTGGATGCAGCAAAGAGGAGCCAAAAATAAAATCACACTCATTTCAGTACCGCTAAGAGACATCCCCCCCTTCTTTCTTCCTCTCAAGAGTGAAAATGACTGAAAGAGACATGGTTACAGGGATAACCTTGAATATATTTTCCCTTTTTCTTTAAAAGCTAGTCATGTAGAAAACCCGGCAATTACATAAGACACACCTTGCAACAAACAGCCACAGGAGTGAGTGGAGATGCCACATTCAATCATCTGTTTTCTCATTAAAAAAAAAAATTATTATTTACTTTTGGTTGTGCTGGGTCTTTGTTGCTGCAGGAGGGCTTTCTCCAGTTGCAGCGAGGTGGGGCTACTCTTTGTCTTGGTGCTCAGCCTTCTCATTGCAGGGGCTTCTCTTGTTGCGGAGCATGGGCTCTAGAGCACAGATGCAGTAGTTGCAGTGCGTGGGCTTAACTGTTCAGTGGCCTGCGAGATCTTCCTGGACCAGGGATGGAACCTGTGTCACCTGCACTGGCAGGCAGAGTCCCATCCACTGTACCACCAGGGAAGCTCTATTTTTCATTCTTTGAAAACACACTTACTTTGTCTCTAATATGTGTCCAACCCTGTGCCGGATGCAGGGATGGGGCTGCATATATCTGTGATCTAAACAGAAAGTTCTTGCTGACATGAAGTTCTGGTTGAAGAGTAAGACACTAAGCAAGCAAATGAAATACTTTCAGAGAGTTAGCACGTGTTATGAAGAAAATAAAACACAGTGATGCAGTGGAGGAAGGTCAGGAAATGCTTCCAAGTTCAGAAGGGTGAGAAAGAGCTGGGGGACTTCCCTGGTGGTCTAGCAGGTAAGAATTTGCCTTGCAATGCAGGGGGCACTGGTTTGATCCCTGGTTGGGGAACTAAGGTCCCACATGACCCGGAGCAACTAAAACTGAGCATGGCCAACTACTAAGCCTGGAAGCTCTGGAGCTGGTATGCCACAACAGAAGATCCCACAAGATGCAATTAAGACTCCGAGGTGCCACAACTAAGACCCAAGGCAGTCACACAAATACAATAAATAAAAAAGAGATCTTGGGCAGAGGGTTTCAGAGAGAGGAATAAATGTATGCCAAAGTCTTAAGACCCAGATAAAATTTGGTGTTTCTGGAATAGAGAAAATGCTAGTGTGGCTAGAATGTTAATGAGAAGGATCCTGGTGTGTCTGTTGAATATCGTTTGTCTATAACAATAGTAAGGAGAAGGCGATGGCACCCCACTCCAGTACTTTTGCCTGGAGAATCCCATGGACGGAGGAGCCTGGTGGGCTGCAGTCCATGGGGTCGGGAAGAGTCGGAAACGACTGAGCGACTTCACTTTCACTTTTCACTTTCATGCATTGGAGAAGGAAATGGCAACCCACTCCAGTGTTCTTGCCTGGAGAATCCCAGGGACGGTGGAGCCTGGTGGGCTGCCGTCTATGGGGTTGCACAGAGTCAGACACGACTGAAGCAACTTAGCAGCAGCAGCAGAACAATAGTAACTGTTTCTTTTTCAACCAGAGTGACAATAAAAGATTTTAAATCCCTCCTCCCAAAACCCACTTATAACAGGATACATAACAATATTTATTTATGGATTCATTTGAAAGTCTCCAGTTTTATTAAGGCTTTGTGATATCTGCAAGGCGAGTGTCTTTTCTGGCAGCTCTCCCCAGCTAGTCACTGTAAAGCAGGGGGCGCATCACCCTGTTCTGGTTCCCTCCCTTAAATTCTTCTGCCTGTGTTATTGGCTTATTTGCTGCCTGTCCATCTTCCCTTCTAAGATGTAAGTTCCAAGATGGCAGGACCTCGTCCGTATGCTCCACTGAGAGATGCTCTAGGGGCTCAGTAAACGTCTCTTCGACACAGGCCTGCTCCATCCTCGCTGTGGCAGTTGGAGGAGGGAGCCCAGGCCCAGAGTTCCAGGAGAAGGTGCCAGTGGAGATCCGGCGACTGCGGACGCCCCGGAGACAGCCCAGCGCCCCGAACTATCCTCCAGGCCACGCCCCTCGGGCCCGCCTCGGTCGGCGCGGGTCCCTTTAAGGGCGGCGAAACCGCAGCCTCGCTCTGGGGCCGGAGCCTGCGCGCTCTTGCCCCCCGCGCCCCGCGCCCCCCGCCCGTACCCCGCGCGCCCCCGGCGCCGCGCGCGCTCCGTGCGCTCCCCGCACCCGGCGCGCCCCGCGCCCGGCCCCCTGGCCGCAGTGTCTTCTCCCGCGGTCATGGCCCCGGTGCCCGCGGCGAGCGCCCGCGTGGGGCCATGATCCGGCTGCGCTGCTGGTGCTCGCGGAGGCCCCGCGGCGCGGCGGGGCCGGCAGGGCGGCGCTGGGCGTCGGGTGGGCCTGCTGGCCGCGCCCTGCGAGTGCTGGTGGACATGGACGGCGTGCTGGCCGACTTCGAGGGCGGCTTCCTCAGGAAGTTCCGCGCGCGCTTCCCCGACCAGCCTTTCATCGCGCTGGAGGACCGGCGCGGCTTCTGGGTGTCGGAGCAGTACGGCCGTCTGCAGCCCGGGCTGAGCGTGAGCATCCCCACCCCGGGCGCGCGTGGCCCTGGGGCTCGACTCCCGTAGCACCGAGTCCTGGGGGGCCACGCTGTTGGCTGTCATCGAGGGCTTCTCAAAATTCAGGAGTACATAAAGCGTAGTATATCCAACTCTCCATCTTCAACTGACTTTAATTTTGGATGTACTTGACCTCAAGTCACATTCCTGTGTCCTCCTCCTCGTAGATTTGATGAGCATCTTTAGCATCCATTCTTTTCGCCTTTTTACAGCAAAGCGTGGCTCCCAGTAGAATTAGGCCCAGAGATATTGTGAGCCTTTCTGGACATCACAGCACACAGGGAGTCAGTGCACGGTGGGTTTGGATCTACTCCTTGGCTTATCCACTGGCCCTGCCGGCCCCTCTGAGCACCTGACAGGCCCCCTCCCGCAGTGCTCTACTCTCTTGAGTCCATGGTGTATGGAGAGGAGATAGCAGGCTCGCTCCCAGACAGATGGTTTGGCTTGTACATTTAAACTGCTTGGTGAAAGGAGCCAGATTTTGCCCTGGACCAACCTAGAGGCCCAGTGTTTTCTGCTGTCCCTCACCGGGCCTTCTGAGGTGGCTGCCAGGTGAGCTGATAGGATTTGAGAGCCTGTTCTGTAACCCAGCTAGCCTGCATCCCCTCCTCTCCGAGGCAGGCTTGATATTTTCCCTTGTGAAAGGGGCAGCCAGGATCCAACAGTCCGTCTGCGTGCCAAGGTCATCCGGTCCTGTCCTCTGTCCTCCCCCAAGTGCCAGCTCTGTGACTCACGAACGGCATCTTGACAGAATTCTGGTTTGTGGAGGGGCCAGAGTTCCAAAGGAAATCAAGTGCTCCTTCTCTTCAGGAACACCAAGCGCTTCAGAAGGTGACCTTCCCCCAAGCCTGGGGTGCTGACTCCTCCCAGTCCTGATACCCAGTTAAAAACGCCCTAGTAACTTTGCAGGCTCTGACGTCCTCCTCCACCCTGTGTGTGTTCATTCACAGAGGGCGCTCAGCAGTGCAGTCTCAGTACCTCTTTCCTCCCAGGACCGCATTACCATGCAGAAGGCAAGCCCACCCCCAGCTCTCAGGCCAGTGGCTCTTCCAGTCCCTTGTGCCCATATGCAGACTCTGGCTCTGAGGGGATGATTTGCTGGTTTCCAAGGCCTGGGAGCAGAGCTCCAGGGGCACCAAGGAGGGCTATTCCGAGAGTTTGCTCCTGGGAACCTTGCAGGCAACGGGGCTTTAATAGAGGCACATGTGACCTTATCTCTAGCACCGCTCACAGCAGGACCTCCCTGGGTCTCCCCTGGCACAATTGGTCCAGCATCTGCCTGCAAAGCACCCAGTCAGGCACCCAGCTTACACACGGAGGCATCCATGGTTTACAAAACATGGGTCTGTCTGTATTTCCTTTGATCTTCACATGCCTAGGGGTGAGCAGGACAGAGGAAGGCATAGCTCATTGTAACTGACTTAGAATCTTACACTGTTGGACAGTTGAACTGATCCCAGAGAGAGGAAATGCCTTGACCAGGGTTTCAGGGCAGGTTGAGGGTAGGGAGGGAAGCTGGGCATTGGTCAGAAGTGAAGTGGTTAGCCCCAGGTCACACCGCTAGGGCCAGCACTTCTGACTCCTTCTCGAGCCTGCTTTCCACCAGTCACACTCGCACCGCGTCCGTTTGAGTCAGGAGACCCAAGTTCAAGTTCTGAACTTGAAAAAAATTTTCAAGTGGCTTTGAAAACAGCCTGTGAAGCCCAGCTGCCTCATTTGGATCCTGGGGATGGCAGTTCTTGCCCCTTGAGAGATGTGAGACTCAGACATAGTGTATGTTAGCAATAAGCACTGGTTTGCTTAAATCCATTGAGTTAACCTCCAACCTGTGTGACCTCCGTGTGCTCACTGTGGGGGAAGCAGTTGTTCTGGGACGGGGGGCTTCTGACCTGAAGGGGATCTGTTTCTTGCTTCTCAGAGGCTGGGGTTTGTCACTTTCTCCTTGGCCTGGCCCTGGAAGGAAGTGGCATACTGCAGCATAAGATGGGCACTTCTCGCCAGGTGGGTTGGAAGCCACCATTTTGCTGTGTGACATTAAGTCGGTCTTGTCCCCATTCTGAGCTTTGGTTTTCTCACATGTGAAATGAGGGTCTGCATTTGGGACTTTTAAACTTTAAAACAGCAGAATACTTTTTTTTTTAAAAACACAGTGTTTATTGGCATCCCAACACATAGCACAGATAAGGAGCTGCTTTGGTGGTGTTGAGCAGCCATGCCCACCTTCTGCCCATGCCTCTATTCCATAGGGCTCGGAAGGGCCTGAGCTCCTCCAGCTACTGAACATGAGTTAGGGCTTCAGCATCGAGGCAGGACCTGGCCCGCCCTTGCAGCCTGAAGGGTGCTCTGGCCCTTAGAATCAGGCAAGGGCGTGGTTCCTGAAGGCCAGCCTTTCTGCCCTCTGATTCCCGCGGGGCCTCCAGCAAAGCCAGCTTCTGAACCCTGTAGCTGGCCCCTGCCGGATCCTTGCGGAAGCTGGGCCCCTCCTGGAGAGGGGCTGGAGTACACGCCCACTCCACCAACCTGCCTTCGGGAAGACTATCCTCAGGTGTGGGGCTCAGGGTGCTGAGGACCCCGGGCGTCACCTGCTTTTTTTCCCCCTCTTCTCAGGAGAAGGCCATCAGCATCTGGGAGTCTGAGAACTTCTTCTTTGACCTCGAACCTCTCCCGGGAGCTGTAGAAGCTGTGAAACAGATGGCCAACCTGGAGAGGTAAGTCTGTCCTGGCCCAGGGTCCACGCCCCTTCCTGTGTGCCCTTTGCCTGTCTTCCTCCTGCTTGCCCTACACCCTGCATGGGCCTGCTTGGTAAATCCTCCAGGGCCTCTCTGCAGGCTAAGATGCTTCCATCTAGTAACTTGGGAGAATGTGGAATCTAGTTTGACACGCTTTGTTGGGTGTCCTGGGTTCATTTGTTCAGCACGTCCCTGAGAACCAACTGTTAGACTCGTTCCCTGCAACCCTGGAGCTTACAGTCCAGCCGGGGAGCAGGCGGTGAACAGAGCATCACTCAGGAAGACTGTGATAACACAGGGCCACGTGTGTGAAGGGGTGCGATGGGGACCTGGGAGAGATGGGGAGGAGGTGGCAGCAGGAGGAGGGGGAGCCATCCATCTGACCCTGTGAGCCAAAGCCCCCCCTGCACCCGGAACCAGTGCCCACCACAATCCAGTAACACAGTGCTCCTCCTCTGAGAGCTTAAAAAACAGTCGTCTTACTGAGATGTAATTCATGCAGCCCACACCCAGGTGGTTTTTAGCGGAGTCAGAGAGGTGTTCACCCATCACCATCATCAGCTTCACAGCCTATCCGCTCCCCATCTCCCGCAGAGAAACCCTGGACCATCCACAGTCGCTGCCTGTTCCTGCCTCCCCCCACCGCCCATGGCAACCACAGTAGGCCTCCTGTCGTGGATTTGCCTCTTCTGGACGTTTCATATACATTTCTTATGGTATCTGGCCTTCTGTGGCCGCTTCTTTCACTCAGCATGTTTCCAGGTTTATCTGTGTCCCAGGGTGAATCAGGGTTTCATCTCATTTTACTGCCAAGTGACTGTCAGTCCTGTGGCCCACCGTGTTCTGTCCAACTGCTCATTAACTGGTAGACCTTGGGGTGTTCCTTCTTTTTAAACACGGGGACTAACCCTGCTGTGAACCCTCATCTACAGGTCTCTGTGGTCGCTTGTTTTTGTTTCTCCTAGGTGTGTACCCAGGAGTGGAACTGCCGGGTCATGGGCTGAATCCAGACTGTTTTCAGCTGCACGTTTTACGTTCCCAGTAGTAATATCAAAGGGATCCAGCTCCTCCTCCCAACCCTGGCTGTAGTCTTTTATTATTTTTTTTAATATTTATTTTATTTGTTATTTATTTGGCTGCACCAGGTCTTAGTTGCAGCATGCGGGGATCTAGTTCCCTGACCAGGGATCGAACCTTAGGCCCCCTGCATTGGGAGGGTGGAGTCTTACCCGCTGGACCACTGGGGAAGTCTCTTTAAAAAAACGTATTTATTTTATTTAGCTGTGGTCTTTTTTATTCCAGCCGTCCTAGTGGGTGTGATGTGGTATCTCATTGTGGTTTTAATCTGCATTTCTCTGAAGACAAATGCTATGCAGCTTCTTTTGGTGTGCATATCAGCTGTCTGTCCTTTTGGGATAAATGTTTATTCAGATCCTTTGCTAACTTTTTTTCAATTGGGTTATTTGTCGTTTTTGTTATTGTTAACTCTTAAGAGCTCTTTATTTATTCTGGGTAACAAGTCCCCTGTGAGATATATGACTTGCAAATACAGTTTCTTATTCTATGATTGTTTTACTTTTCTTGCTGGTGTCCTTTAGAACCCAAAGTTTTTATTTTGATGTAGTTAAATTTATCTGTTATATTCTTTTGCTGTTTGTGTTTTTGGTGCCATCTCTAAGGATCCTTTGCCTAACCCAAGGTCACAAAGATTTGCTCCTGTGTTTTCTTCTAAGAGTGGTATAGGTTTAGCTCTTTTGTTCAGTTTGTTTGATTCATTTTGAGTTAATTTTTTTCATGTGGTGTGAGGTCTTACTTCCTTCTTTTTCGTGTGGGAAATCCAGTTGTCCCAGAGCCATTTGTTGAAAAGACCCTTCTTTCCTCCATGGAATGGTCTTGGCTTCCTTGTCAAAAGTCAATTGCCCATAAATGTTAGGATTTCTTTCTAGGCTTGCATAACTTTTATTGGTCACAGTTTTGCTTGAATTTAGTAGTCACAATGACAAATCAAATATTTGGTGTGATTTGGCCTTGGTTGTGCCATGTAACCAGAGAAGGCAATGACCCCACTCCAGTACTCTTGCCTGGAAAATCCCATGGACGGAGGAGCCTGGTAGGCTGCAGTCCTTGGGGTCGCGAAGAGTCAGACACAACTGAGTGACTCCACTTTCACTTTTCACTTTCATGCATTGGAGAAGGAAATGGCAACCCACTCCAGTGTCCTTGCCTGGAGAATCCCAGGGACGGGGGAGCCTGGCTGGCTGCTGTCTATGGGTCGCACAGAGTCGGACACGACTGAAGCGACTTAGCAGCAGCAGCAGCAGCAGCAGCAGTGCCATGTAACTGGCCTTCCCAGGTGGTGTTGTTGGTAAAGAACACACCTGCCAGTTCAGGAGGCATAAGAGATGTGGGTTCAACCCCTGGGTTGAGAAGATTCCCTGGAGGAGGGCACAGCATCCCACTCAAGTATTATTCCGTGGAGAATCCCGGGGACAGAGGAACCTGGCAGGCTGCAGGCCATAGGGTCTCACAGAATCGGACACTACTGAAGCGACTCAGCACATATGCACATACCATGTAACTGCCTTTGAACTTCATCAGCTTTCAAGGTTCTAATGTGATAAATGGACATCAGGCCCTCTGAGCAGTATATTCTATTCTAGTCTATGATTTGAACTTGATTTACACTGGAGCAGTGTGATACAACTTCTTCCACCTATAGCAAAAGCCCAGAGAGGCAGAGAACGTGTAGAAAGCTTTTGCACCAAAGCCTTTTTTCCCCCCAGCTGTTTTGGGTCTTGGTTGTATCGTGCGGGATCTCTGGTCGCAGTACATGGACTCTCTAGTTGTGGTGTGCAGACTTAGTTGCTCTGCAGCATGTGGGATCTTCATTCCCCAACCAGGGACCAAACATGTGTCCCCTGCATTGCACGGCAGATTCTTAAGCACTGGACCCCCAGGGGAATCCCATATAAAGCTTTTAAAAGCTCTGTTCTTGTCTGGACCACACTCATCAGCTGTAGTCTGGAGAGCTGGGTTGCATGATGGTTAAGGCTCAGTGTGAACCAGAGTGAGCCCACTTCTCCAGAATCAGACCCTTAGCACGTTTCTAAACTCTCTGTGACTCGGTCTCTTCACCTGTAAAATGCACAGTGTAAGCGTTAGCTGCCACTGTTACTACTCGGCAGGATTTAGTAGGTGAGCAGCAAGAAGAGTGTCCTTTGGCCAAAGCAGCATGGGGAACGTCCATTAGAGGTTTCTTTTCGTGGTGGGCTGGGTTCCCAGAACTTGTTAGTTTGCAGATGTGTTTGAGCATTCTTTAGGGGGCGGGAGAGGAGGAATGTGGGTTCTGGAGCTTTTTCACAGCTGCTCTATTTTGCAGACATTCCAGCTTGTGACATGTGTTGGCCCTTTACTTCCACTCTGGATCTTAGCTGGGTAGACAATTCTGATGATCAGTCTGTCCCCAAAGTTTGCATGGAGAGAGGGGTCGAGTCATAACCAAGTGGAGAGCCTTGTGTCTAATGCTTGTGTTGGAGGTTGCCTGGGAGGGGCTCGTTCAGGTGCAGATGCTTCTCCAAGAAGGCGACATCTGACCCCAGACCTGCAGGGTCGAAGTGAATAGTGAAGTGCAGAGTGGGCAGGGGTACAGGCCCCGGAGGGGAAGGGTTTTGCTGACTTGGTAACAAAGGAGACCAAGGTTTCAGCGAGTGTGGAGCAGGAAGGATATAGTGCATGTGGTTGAAGAGAGAAGGGTGTCATCTCACTTAGGTTTTAAAACCATGGGCTCGGGTGCTGAATTTGGCATTTCTCCAAAGAAGAGCTCCAGATGGCAACTAAGCATGTGAAGTTTGCCTCAGCGTTATTCATCCTTAGGGAAATGAGTCACAACCACAGCGGGAAGCCCACGGAACGACTATGACAAGAAAAACAAGTGTAGCCAAGGATGGAGGGAGCTTGGAGTCCTTGTTGCTGATGGTGGGATCGAAACAGATGCAGCTGCTACCTCAGCAGCCATGTCCCCGGGGCGTGGAGCCGGCTGTAACCCAGCAGTCGAACCAAGAGAAATGGAGGTGCAGATCCACCAGGCCCTGAGCATGGGTGTCCCCAGCAGCTCGATGCCTGGGCGAAGCAGCTGCGCCCTCCATCCTGGCAGCGTGTGCCTCACCGCGATGTCACCGGGCAAGAAAGAGGCCTGAAGTGCCAGTGCCCTTGAAAACACGACCCCAAAGGACAAGACCACGTGCTGTGGGGTTCCGTTAAACATGAAATGTCCGAAACAGGCAACTCCACGGAGACACAGCAGGAGAGACCCAGGGCCGCAGTCTGACTGAGGTCTCTTGGGACTGCTTTGCAGAGAGCTGGGACCCAGTGTCCCACGGGTGCGACCCGAGGGGCAGGGAACCTGTTGGCACTGTTGGTGGGTGCTGGGTCTGGGGTTGTGGGAGGCGCTGGTGCAGCACAGACCTCAGGGGTCCCTGAGGGCCCAGGAAGACCAGCCCTTGACCCAGACTCTGGCTTGCAGTTTTCTTGGCTCCACGCCGAGCGGGGCCCTGATGTCCCTGATAACTGGCTCTGTCCTGTAAAGCCTCCCTGGCTGGACGCTGCTCACCTTCCCCAGTAGTTCCTGTCACGTCTGGGTGGTGGTCCCAAACCTCTGTGTGGCTGCTGCAACGGGGGCTGCCGTGTGGTTTGCAGGCCCCGGGCTGGTGTCCCACGTGGTGGCCGGGGCGGTGGCGATGGGGTGGGGGCAGGTGCAGGCCCAGGCAGGGGGGCTGTGGGCACACAGCCTCACCAGCCCGCTCTCTCCCCAGCACTGACGTCTTCATTTGCACGAGCCCCATCAAGATGTACAAGTACTGTCCCTTCGAGAAGGTGAGACACCTGCTGCGGGGCCTCTGCTCACCTTGCCTGCGTCCTGGGGAAGGGTTGGGACCCTCCCATCCAGCCCACCTGGGGTCTGGGCCGGGGCCTCCTCCCAAACGTTAAAAAAAAGAAGGAAGGAAATTCTGTCAACTATAGATGTTTCTCTGACTTTTCTTGATTTTTCAAAATCTCTTTGATTAGCCATTACTTTAGCGATAAAAAAGTAAATACATTTGTCACTCAGGAAACAGTTACCAGGCCCCTGCTACAACACTGGGCATCTGGGGCTGAAAAATGCCTCTCTCTGCTCTTGGGAGCTGAGGACAGCGCGGCAGGAAAAGAGACAGGTGTCCCCGGCTCTGTGCTCCAGCAGGGAGGAAGTCCAGAAGCCCAGGCTGGCTCTCTGGGGAAGGGAGGAACTGGGAGGACCAGTTGTGAGTGGTGGGACAGCTGAGCAAAGGCCAAGAGACCTGGGGGAGGCACAGGGGCAGAAGCAGGAAGGGGAGGGAGAGGCTGAAAGGCAGGGCCTTTACAGAACCATTGGTTTGGGCTTCAAGCAACAGGCACCCCAAGGCCTCTGAAGGGTTTTTAAGCAAAGCCAGGCCTGGAGTGTCCAAGTCCTGGATGGCCCAGATGTCAGCTTGTACTCACCCAGCTTGGCAAGGAGACAGCCTTGTGAACCCATTTAGTGAACCTAACAGCACCCAGTTATTCTGGGATGTTCATGTTACTTTGTGACCATGGAGGGGCTTTAAGAGAAGTGGGCCATTTGTGCAGATTCCCCATCTGCTGGGGAAGGTCACTTGGAGCAGGGTGTTGGCGGAGCCCCCAGACACGCCTGTACCCCTGGCTCTGGCACCGCACACCCACTCCCGCTGTGGGTCCAGTTCTCATGTGGCCTCCAGACCAAAGCTCAGGTAGGGCTGGAAGGCAGGCTGGTCAGGGCTTCTGGAAGGGACGACGCACCTAAGGGTTGCATCCCTTTTCCTTGAGCTGGAGCCTTGCAGGGTGCATGGGGGACCTGAGCTGGGTTGGGGTGTTTGGTCAGAGCCGCGGTACTGCCGCTTCGTAGCTGTGGACTGGGATGGCTCTGTGGTCCCCTGCACGTGGGTAGTCTCCCTGGTGGTGCCCTGGCCTCATAGCGCCCCCCCCCCCTTCTTGGCCCGCTCTCGTTCCAGTATGCCTGGGTGGAGAAGCACTTTGGCCCTGACTTCCTGGAGCAGATTGTGCTGACCAGAGACAAGACCGTGGTCTCCGCTGACCTCCTCATAGACGACCGGGTGGACATCACAGGCAAGTGGCCTGAAGTAGGGGAGGGGCAGGCATGGGGGCCCCAACCCGAGTGCCCATCCCCCAGCCCCATAGTCACCAGATCTGTGTGAGGCATCCTGTCCAGCCTTGAACCTTGAGCTGAGCCTCCTCCCTTTCAGAGAGACAAGCTTCTTCCCCACACGCACCCCCAGGGAGTCAGGGAGAGTGGTCCAGCCCCGGGGTAATGCACTGGGGCAGCCTTGATCGCGTCACCATACACCTTGAAGCCTTGCCTTCCTGTTAAATGAGGGCCAGACTCTGGCTGCCAAACATTTCTTTTTAGCAACAGAATCCTTTCTTTTTTCCTCAAAAGTAATTTGGACTGAATCTAATATGTAAACCAGGAAAGCAAAACCTAATTTCTGTAGTTGAAGGTGGTTTGGAGCTGTATTTTTCCCTTTTGCTTATGGGTGTCCCCCTCCCCCCAAAATAAACAAACCTTGAGTTTGCTTATTAAGGCGAGGGGGAATGATTGGTTCACCAAACTGAAAAGCTAACGTGGGAGGGCTTCAGTTCAGTTCAGTTGAATCCAGTAGCTCAGTAGTACCCAACTCTTTGCAACCCCATGGACTGCAGCACGCCAGGCTTCCCTGTCCATCACCAACTCCCAGAGCTTGCTCAAACTCATGTCCATCAAGTCGGTGATGCCATCCAACCACTTCCTCTATTGTCCCCGTTTCCTCCTGCCCTCAATCTTTCCCAGCATCAGGGTCTTTTCCAATGAGTCAGTTCTTCACATCAGGTGACCAACGTATTAGAGTTTCAGCTTCAGCATCAGTCCTTCCAATAAACATTCGGGACGGATTTCTTTTGGGATTGACTGGTTGAATCTCCTTGTAGTCCAAGGGACTCTCAAGAGTCTTCTCCAACACCACAGTTCAAAAGAATCAATTCTTTGGTGCTCAACTTTCTTTATGGTTCAACTCTCACGTCCATACGTGATTCCTGGAAAAACCATAGCTTTGACTAGACTGACCTTTGTTGGTAAAATAATGTCTCTGCTTTTTAATATGCATCTAGGTTTGTCATAGCTTTTCTTCAAGGAGCAAGCATCTTTTAATTTCATGGCCTCAGCCACCATCTGCTGTGATTTTGGAACCCAAGAAAATAGTCTGTCACTGTTTCCATTGTTTCCCCATCCATTTGCCATTAAGTGATGGGACCGGATGCCATGATCTTTGTTTTCTGAATGTTGAATTTTAAGCCAGCTTTTTCACTCTCCTCTTTCACTTTTATCAAAAGACTCTTTAGTTCCTCTTTGATTTCTGCCATAAGGGTGCTGTCATCTGCATATCTGAGGTTATTGATATTTCTCCCAGCAATCTTGATTCCAGCCTGTGCTTCATCCAGCCTGGCATTTCACATGATGTACTCTGCATATAAGTTAAATAAGCAGGATGACAATATACAGCCTTGACATACTCCTTTCTCAATTTGGAACCAGTCGTTGTTCCATGTCCCGTTCTAACTGTTGCTTCTTGACCTGCATACAAATTTCTCAGGAGGCAGGTAAGACAATCTGGTATTCTCATCTCTTTAAGAATTTACCACAGTTTGTTGTGATCCACACAGTCAAATGCTTTAGCGTAGTCAATGAAACAGAAGTAGATGTTTTTCTGGAATTTTCTTGCTTTTTCTGTGATCAAAGGGATGTTGGCAATTTGGTCTCTGGTTCCTCTGCCTTTTCTAAATCCAGCTTGAACATCTGGAAGTTCACAATTCATGTACTGTTGAAACCTGGCTTGGAGAATTTTGAGCATTGCTTTGCTAACATGTGAGATGAGTGCAATTGTATGGTAGTTTGAACATTCTTTGGGATTGGAATGAAAACTGACTTTTTCCAGTCCTGTGGGCATTGCTAAGTTTTCGAAATTTGCTGGCATATTGAGTGAAGCACTTTCATAGCATCATCTTTTAGGATTTGAAATGGCTCAGCTGGAATTTCATCACCTCCACCAGCTTTGTTCGTAGTGATGCTTCCTAAGGCCCACTTGACTTCACAGTCCAGGATGTCTGGCTCTAGGTGAGTGATCACACCATCGTGGTTATCTGGGTCATTAAGATCTTTTTTTGCATAGTTCTTCTGTGTATTCTTGCCTCCTCTTCTTAGTATCTTCTGCTTCTGTGCTTTATCGAGCCCATCTTTGCATGAAACATTCTCTTGGTATCTCACATTTTTTTGAAGAGATCTCTAGTCTTTCCCATTCTATTGTTTTCCTCTATTTCTTGGCATTTCTTGGCACTTAGGAAGTCTTTCTTATCTCTCTGTGCTATTCTTTGAAACTCTGCATTCAGATGGGTATATCTTTCCTTTTCTCCTTTACCTTTTGCTTCTCTTCTTTTCTCAGCTATTTGTAAGGTCTCCTCAGACAACCGTTTTGCCTTTTTACATTTCTTCTTCCTGGGAGGGCTTCAGGTGTGGCTGAATCTAGGATCTCAGACAGCATCCACCAGATTCGGCTTCTTTATCTCCTGGTTCTGCCTGCATGCTCTGGCAGATGCTCCCCTGCTGGTGGTCGTCAGCAGTTTCGGGGTTAAATCGTATTCTCTTGTACACCTCAGTGGGAAAATCTGAAACATTCCTTCCCTGATTAATTTTGGAACTGGCTGGGGAAACATCCTCATCTCTACCCCCATCAGCATCCAGAAAGTGGAATCCACACGAGGAACTTGAAGCTTGAGGGACTTGCGGGGCCCACGGTCAACAGCTGGTGACAAAGCTGGCCTGGGCATGGGGGCAGGATGCCCAGGCACGGGGGCAGGTCAGGCAGACATCTCGAGGGTCAGCCTCCAATGAGCACCTGCAATGGGATCCAGGGCTGCAAGGGGGTCCTCATCCAGTGGGCTGCTGTGACCCCCCTGGGGCTCCTGCCACGGGCCTGAGGTGCTGCTCTCTCCCCCAGGGGCCGAGCCGAATCCCAGCTGGGAGCACGTCCTGTTCACAGCCTGTCACAACCGCCACACGCAGCTGCAGCCCCCCAGCCGCAGGCTGCACTCGTGGGCAGATGACTGGAGGGCGATTCTGGACAGCAAGCGGCCCCACTGAGCTGGGCTGAGCCCTGGCCCTGTACGTGCCTGGCCGGGCTCTCCACGGACCTCAGTGCAGGGCGGGCCCAGGGGCCTGGACAGGACTCCAGGTGCCCAGGCCGACCTCAGGCCTCTGGTCTGGGAGGAGCTGGGGCATTGTTCGGTGGGGCAGTCCTCCCCTCCCTCAGGGAAGCCCCCTCCCTGCCGGCAGCTACCTGGTCTGAGGACGATGCAGGAGCAGATGGTCGAGTGGCCCCTCTGAACCTCAGCCCCTGCCGCCTGCCTGACACCCAGTGGGGTCTCCCCCAGGGACCCGCCTGGATCCAGCAACACAGTGAGAGTTCCAGGTCATGCTGGGTCCGTGCAGGGGACCTCACAGCCCGGCCTCTGACTGGCTGGAGGGCTCGGCCCCCACTCCAACCTGGGGGTTCACAAGCCTTGGGTGTTAGCTGGAGGCGTGAACAATAAATGCTGTTCTTAGTCCCCACCCCAAGGTCCTCTGCGTCTGGTCCCTGGGTGTCCAGCTGGGAGCTAAGAGGTGAGAGGCGCTGGGAGGCACAGCTTGGCAAGTTTGCCTCGCCGTGGGCTGCACGGAGTCAGGGATGACAGACCCTGACCTGGTGGCGGCAGCCATGCTGGCGGCCATGATGTCCCCGAGTGGGAAGCAGCCCCCTAGGCAGCCACCCCTGCCTGCGCTTTCTCATCCACTCCTGCTGTCTTCCCCACAGCTGCCCTCCAGGAACCCCCTGCTTGCCCCTCGGGCTCTGGGCCTAAGTTGGCCAGGAGGAAGGAGAGGAAAGCGGCAGGTGGGTCCTGACCAGGAGGGTGCTGGGGCTCCATCACGTGATCTCAAAATGCCTCAGCTCCATGGAGAGTGGAGACTGACCCCTTGAAAATGTTGTAGATATTCTGGGCTCAAGATGTAGAGCCCCTGGGAGGAGCAGAAGCTCCAGGTTTGGGCAGAAAGACTCAGGGTGTTTCTCCACTTTCTGGGTCAGTTTCCCCAGTTGGGACCCACCCCAGTGTTTCCGCATCCTGTGGCCTCATAACGCTTCCCGTGGCTTGCAACACTTTACGTGGGGTTGGGGGAGTGTAAGAGGCATACCAGAGGTCAACAGAGGATGAGATGGTTGGATGGCATCACTGACTCAATGGACATGAGTTTGGGCAAACTCTGGGAGGTAGAGAGGGACAGGGAAGCCTGGTGTGCTACAGTCCATGAGGTCATGAGGAGTCGGACATGACTGAGTGACCGAACAACGACAGATAGTGAAAAATGAACATGAGCCTGCATGGCTGAGTTTTAGTGTGTTTATACTTTTGGTCTTGCCCACAACCAGCCCAGGAGTCCAGGGCTCAGAGAGGTTCCAGGTGAGCCCAGGCCACCCAGCGAGCAGGGCTGGGGCAAGCTCAGCCCCCCAGAGGCCGCAGAGGAGAGGCTGTGGAAGGGGCCGGGACGTGGGAGCCAGGAGGGTAGGGCCTGGTTTGCCATCAACTTGCTGGGACCTGGGCCAAACCACATGTCTCTGAGTCTCTTCCAGGGTTGGTCAGCCCCCATGAGAAAGAGTTGCATAAAACAGGGACATTTATTCCACAGTATTGCTGCTCGGTGGAGGAAATGGATGTGCTTAGTGACACAAGGTGGGGGAAGGTGTGGTGACCAGAGCCCCAGTGGCTGGAGCCCTTGTGGCCAGCTCCCTGGCATCCGGAACAGTGAACTTGGAAGGCTCTGACAGGAACCCGGGGCACTGGTCCTGACTTGGCCACCTGGTGGCAGCACAACCTATTGAAATGGACGCAGTTGTGTGTGCGCGTGTGCGTGTGCATGTGGTGATGGGGTGCCAGTGATTACTGGGGGCACAGGCAACCTCGGGGAAGGAAGAGAAGGAAGGACTCCTAAGCCCACTTCTGGGCTCCTGGAGCAGCAGCTGCCATCCATCCCCCTGGCCACTGTGGACAAGCTTGGACCCTGGGTGTCCACTGAGCTCAGGACAGTGTCCAGCCTGCCTGGCCAGCAGGAATCCTGTCTCAGCCACAAGCCTCAGACACCCATCATGCTTACGACCTCCGAGTGGCTGAGACATCATCACTCTGCTTCTGCATCAGGCATGTGTGCAGGTCTCGGGCACCTTGGCCTGTGCCTGAGCCCCACCAGACGCCCTGCACCCCCAGATGCCCCACACCCCCAGACTCCCAGCACCCCAGATGCCCCTCACCCCCAGATGCCCTGTGCCCCCCAGTTCCTGGGGTGTATCACTCCTGTGTCTCATGTCCATTTTCCATTTAGAGGGTTTCCTGCACACAGCCACCCCCTGACCTTGTGGGGAATCAGGTTGCTGTCTCCCCAGCACTGTGCCTGAGGGAACGAGAGGCCCCAGCAGCTACATTTGTAGGCTTTTGTCCAGAGCTGCCCTGTCCCAGGGGCCGGGCCTCAGAGGGGAGGGTGCAGGCCTGCAGGTTCACACAACTGCTTGCCTCAAAAGACTGGGCCACGCTGGGACGAATGATAGAAATGCTTAAGGATAGAAGTTCATAAAAACGGGAACCAATCACCTCCCCAGCCAACACCTTGGCCTTGTTGGCAATTTTGGTGAAATTAAAAAAAAAAAATCATTGATTTGATTCTGAAGTGCTGGCTTGGACCCACAGGTTGGGGCCTAAAGAGACTGGAAGTGATAAAGGTTCTTATTGTGAGAGACGTGGGGCCAAAGGGTCGCTGCCGATGAGGCTGCCTCCCTACCCGACCCTCCTTCGCAAAGGAGAGTTTGCAGGTGGTGTCCTCCGGTGCGGCAGCTGCAATTCACACATATGGACACCGGATGGCGCCAGAGAACCAGCACTGGCTGCTCTCACCTCAGGCCGGTGGGAGCCAGGCACTCAGATCAGACCTGCCTGGACCCATCATCCTGGTTCTGAAAACTGTGGGCAGGGCCTAGGCCATGCACAGAGAGGACCCCGGCTGCTGAGTCGATGGCACCTGAAAGCAGAGGGCTTGGACCCCAGGGACAGACCAGGAGGTAGACTGAGGTCCAGGTGGGAAGTGTCCCTCCCTGTTCTGGAGGCCTCTGCAGTAGCAGCCTCACCTCCTGGCTTCCCTCCTTTACAGGCTCCATACGAACCAGAGGTGCAGACAGGAGCCTTCATATGCGTTTACAGGTGGACATATTCTTGCCAGGGTGAGGCACCCAGGGACCAAGTGGGGGGCATGACTCCTCTGATTGGAGCTGAGGGTTCTTCCCTGCCCCCATGACCCAGACGTCCTGGACCCTGGTGGCATCGGAGCCCCTGACCTCATACTTAAACAAGGGCTCCCGGGCCTTGGCTCTGACCTCAGACCTCCTCAGCACTGACTGCCTGAACTCGGACCCTGGGGGGTGGGAGTACCTGCTAAGCAAGTGGAAAGAGTTGGGAGCAGGGGGAGGGCTGGGCACAAACCAAGTTGTCCATCTTAACCACGAGGTTGAGTAAGATAAGTTCATTTTAATTTTGTGAAATCTGAAAGTGAGAATGTGGAGCCCAAATGCCAAAGGCCATGCCCTTCCTACCACCCACAACTGCTGCTTGGGCCGGGATGGGAGAGAGGAGCCCCAAGGGTGGATGACTCACACTGGAGCGCCACCCCCGGCCATGGTCCCAGGCCCCAGCCATGCAGGACAACTTTCCCCTCCAGGAGGTGAACCTGAGACTGGGGGAACACCTTAAATGTGGGCAGCAGTGTGGCCTGAGCGAAGGAAGGAGCCTCGTTGGAGGGGTCTGGGGCTCGAGGGGCCCAGCTTCCCCAGGACACCTATTTAGGGCACCTCGGTGGGAGCCACCAGGTGAGCTGAGCCCTCTTCCTCATCACCCCCAACTCCCACACACCTGGGCCAAGCAGAAAAGACAGGCATCTGTGTTTGGGGGGTTGAGTGTGGGAGCCAGCCTGAAGGGATGGGCAGGGCCCCAGGGGGGTGGGGAGCCCCCAGCCCAGCACATTGGGTATGTTTAGGGGTGACTCTGCTCTTGCACATGTGTGAGGGCTGTGTGGCTGGGGTGAACCTCAGGTACCAACAGTCGTCGGACACCTGAACAAGGGAACGATACCAAAGGAATGGGGTTAGTATGATGAAAACAAGAACTTGGAGCAGGAATACTCAATAGCCTTAGGCAGAGAGTCTTAGCCTTACACTGTGCCCTCAAAAAGGCCAACTAGAGTGTTTGGAAAATTAAATCTGGTCATCAAAGAAACTTGATAAATGGGCTGGATGGGTTAGTGGATGCAGCTGAAGAGCAAGTAGATGCGTTGGGTGATTAAGCCGAGGACTCGCAGCATGAAAGGACGAGGGACGAAGGTGTAGCTGCAGAGGACAGAGTTCATTTTTTTGGTCCAAGAGGAGACAAAGATGCAGGAGGGAACTTCCCAAAGCTGAGAATGTCCCGGAACTCAGATTGAAAGAGGCCACAAGGGCCAGGCAGGATGAATTTACCACTGGACAGGGGTTGATGTTTTATTAGAGCCTAAATATTAACAAACAGAAACGAGACAACTTGCAAGAGAGTGTAACAAATACTAGAAACAAGAAAAAAAGGTAGTAATTATCTCCAAATCCTGAGGGAAAATAATTGCATACTCAGAGTTCTATACCCAGCTGAATGTAAGACTAAAAACACTTCCTGATGACATGGGAGGTCTCAGATCATATGGCATCAAAAACAATTCCTTTTTGAGAATACTACTAATTGATGTTCTCTGGCAAGAAGAAAAACTAATCCAGGAAATGGAATATAAGAAACAATGATGAGTCAAGAATGATAAAAATTTGCTAAGTCTAAGAACGTTTTGGCTGCTTAAGGATTAGTAACAATTTGGGACTAAAATTATAGATGTTATGAAAAAGAGGTAGTTTATGGGACAGAGGAAAGCATGCCAAAGCTCTTGTCGAGGTGCAGATGCAAAATGAGTACAGTACTGGTACCGTAAGGTTAAGTATGTGAGTGAAAGTGTTTAGGGAAATCTCCATAAAATAGAGTATATAACTTATAAACTATTGGAAACACTGAAATGGGAAAAATGAAATAAATCCAACAATACTAGGAATGCGTGAAAAACAAAGCACAGAAAATAGAAAACAAAAGTGACTCCAGGAATAGATCAAATATTTCAGCAATTGCGATAAATGTATATGTGTGTTGAGTACACTCAGTTGTGTCTGACTCTTTGCGACCCCAGGGACTGGAGCCTTCCAGGCTCCTCTGTCCATAGAATTTTCCAGGCAAGAATACTGGAGGGGGTTGCCATTTGTTTCTCCAGGGGATCTTCCCGACTCAGGGTTCGAACCCACGTTTCATTATTGTCTCCTGCATGCAGGTGGGTTCTTTACCAATGGGTTAAATATACCTATTCAGGAAAAGAACTCCAGAGATAAAAAACAAAATCCTGTCTTCAAGAAACATGTATAAATGACAACGACCCAGAACAGTTTCATAGCAGAAGGGAAAATACATTCTTAAAAAAGTCCTAACCAAAGGAAATAGATGAGTGTACATCAGAATCAGACAAAACAGAAACCAAAGGAAGAATACTTTAAAAGGGACAAAGTTGGACTCATTCATTCAAGGCTGCAAGAAGCAATCTGCCAGCAAAATAAAGGTTATGGAATGTCTTTCCCCTAACAGCATAGTTTCGATATGTTTAAAATAAACACTCACAGAACTATAAAGAGAAATGGTCGGTTTCAGTTAGGGATAGATTTTAGTACTTTTCAAACTGACAGGTCAGAGAGGCACGACTAGGGATATACGTACACAAGGAGTCCAAAGAGACATTGCATTGTTTTCAAATGTACGTGAATGGACTGGTCATAAAAACAAAACTTTGGGAAAGGAAGGCTGAAGCTGTGGAGCCCTGTTGTTATAAGGTCACATGACAAAAACCTCTGGCAAAAACCTCAGTTCCAAGCCTCATAGCAACTGTTGCCATGAGCCTCCGGACCTAAACCGGCCAGTTCCCTGACCCCATATTAGGTAAAATACCCACTATTACCCACCCTATTAATTCAGTTCACTCAGTTGTGTCCAACTGTTTGCAACCCCATGGTCCAACTGTTTGCAACCCCATGGACTGCAGCACACCAGGCTTCCCTGTCGGTCACCAGCTCCTGGAGCTTGCTCAAACTCATGTCGGTGATGTCATCCAACCATCTCATCCTCTGCCTTCCCCTTCTCTTCCTGCCTTCAGTCTTTCCCAGCTTCAGGGACTTTTCCAATGAGTCAGTTCTTGGCATCAGTTGGACAAAGTATTGGACCTTCAGCTTCAACTTCAGTCCTTCCAATGAGTATTCAGGACTGATTTCCTTTAGGATTGACTGGTTGGATCTCCTTGCAGTCCAAGGGACCCACCCTATAGCCTCCTAATAATCACGTAATGCCACCCTTCCAGCAGGAATTTACTCCGTCTTGAGGCTATAAAAATTGGCTGCTAGCCTGTGGAAGGGTTCGGCTCTCCTTTAAGCCGGCCGGCTATTCTAACAGCGCCTCCCACCTGGTCTTCCAGGTGGCTCAGTGGTAAAGAATCTGCCTGCTGATAGTAGACACAGGTTCGATCCCTGGGTCAGGAAGATTCCCTGGAGAAGGGAATGGCAATCCATTCCAGTGTTCTTGCCTGCAGAATGCCTGATGGGCTACAGTGCATGGGGTCGCAGTGAGTCGGACACAACTGAGCATATACACAACCCCCCACACTCTCATTCTGGAAATTCTTTTATAGCCCAGGTGTGGACCACAGCAGGAGCTAGTTATTCTGGAGACAATAAACCATCTCCTTAGTAAAGGGAGAGAAACCTGTGGCTGAGCTCAGCAGACCGATGAGATCGCAGTCTCTTGTGCAGAAACCATAGCCAGGGCAGTGGGGCCAGTAAGAGAGGACAGAGGGAGGGGGAAGGCGGCATCAGGGGTGGAGGGAGCAGGGCTTGCCTGTGAGTCCAGACTTGCCAACCTCCGCCAAGCAGCCCCTGAGCTTTCCGTGAGCCACTCCCAACACCCGCTTTGCAGATGGGAAGCCTGAGTTGCACACAGGTCTAGGGGATCACAGCAGGGCCAGGGTCAGGACCTGGACCCATCAGCAGCCCACACAGCCAGGAATTGCGAAGCCCCAGGGGGAGCATGAACCACCATGAGAGCTGCTCTGACGCTGCTCCAGTCCCTCTGGGGAGAGAGCTGGCTGTCTCAGCTGACCCTCTAAGAAGTTTGTGACCTAGAAAACTTTAAGAACCCCTGACTCACACATTGGGATTCTTTCTAGAACTGGAAACGAGGGACTCCAAGAGCCAGGCTTGGGGGTGGATGGGGGTAGGCAAAGACTCCCCTGGGGCCAAGAGGCCCTGGATTGATTGCCCAGGCCCTTCTGGCACACCCGCAGTTCAGGACAGGACCTTCAGAGTGAAAAGACGGACTCTCCAGAGATCCTGTCTCTAGTCTAACACTGTCATTTCACAAATAAGTCCTGAGTCACCCGTGGTCCTTCCGCCGGTGGGCACCTGCTCTCACCTCGGGGGTCCAGCCTCTCCTATGTGACTCCGGGTGGAAGATGGAGCTCTGTCCCCGCAAGGAGCCTCCAAGGCAACAGAGCGACCAGAAGCCATCAGCCAGGGGCCAGATGATGTGGCTTGGGTTGTATTTCATTTTTTTAAGTTGTGTATGCGTTCATTGCTCAATCGTGTCTGACTCTGCGACCCTATGGAGTATAGCCCGCCAGACTCCTCTCTCCATGGAAGAATACTGGAGTGGGTTGCCAGGCCCTCCTCCAGGGGATCTACCCCAGCTAGGGATGGAACCTGGGTCTCATTATGGCTCCTACATTGGAGTGGGTTCTTTACCACTAGTGCCACCAGGGAAGCCTGAAGACCCAGAGCAGGAGGGCTGAAAGAAGAAGGCCTGGGTGGCTGCGAGTGTAGACAGGATCGGGAGCGGGTGGGGCAGGAGACAGGTGAGCACAGATGGCCTCCACCTGCCCTAACCTCAGCTTGTTGCTGTCCTCGGACCGCTAGCCCAAGGTCCTGCTGTACCAGTGACCCCCGCACCCGGCTCTCCTGGGTGACTGTACACGTCTCCTGGGTAACCGGCCGCCTTCCTCAGCCTCATCAGTGCCTGGTGCTGGTCCGGGTCAGTGCCTGGGGAAATCTGCCAGGAGGATAAATAGGTGTTCAGATCAAGCAACCAAGCTGTCAAGGATTAGGTAAGGCTGAAGGATCTGTGTTCCTGCTTTAACCCCGAACTCCTGGGAGGGGGAGAGCAGCCCCCCCAGGGGATGCCTTCCAGATGGCAAGGGGTGTACTTTCAGGAGCCAAACACTGACAATAAGAAAATAGGTCTTTCAGGCTCTCCTGAGAGGTGAAGCAACTTCTTGAAAACTTGGAGGGCTTCCTGGAGGAGGCAAGCTTACCCAGCTTGGAACCCAGAAACCAAGTGTATTTCCTTTCCATCAGGGGTTCCCCTGCCCTGGCTCCCAGGCCATAGGAAGTGGAAACGGGCAGCCAGCCCAGCTTGGGGACACTGCTTAATTCATCAGGTTTCACTGCTTTCCTCAGCACTGTGCCCTCCAGCTGAATATTCAGGCTGGCTCCCGGCTTAGCCTCGTCTGCGTCTGTGCAGCTCTATTTTTACAGCCGTGGGGATGGCTGACGAAAACATTTTAAAAGGCACACAAAAATTAAAAATGTAAAAGCCGGGTGCCAGCTGTTTTGTTCAGAAAGCAGGATAACACCTGCATTCTGTCTCACCGAACGGCCACCCTATGCTTTGCCCCCCAGCCCGCTTCACCCCTCACCCCCTTGCCCCTTCCCATCTGTGCCTTGGTTTCTGCCTTGTGAAAAAGAGATGTTTGGGTGAGTGGCTTCCCACTCCACCTGGGTGATTCAAGAACTATTCCCTGCAGGGGTGGAGGGAGGCAGGGTCGAGACCTGGGTTCCAGTTCTGCAAGCACTGATCCTGCTCCCTCGCTATGGCCCAGACAGCCCAGGCCTCCCTCCGCGGGGCCAACACCAGCCACTCTGGCTGACTGGCACTTCTGAGCATCCTTCCCAGGTCAGGGGACTTTCCCACGGGGAAGACGGAAGTGTGCTTCCCTGAGCCCCTGGCTGCCAGGCTCCTGCGCCTGATCTGAGTTCGGCCAGACAGACAACACACAGGACGTGCTTCGGGAGCAGTGGGCATGGCCACCAGGGTCCAGCGAGACCAGTGCTTATGTCACTGTGAGCCTTCGTGTCTTTTTTGTTTTGTTTCTTCATTTCCAAAATGAGGGTAACAGTGTTTATCCCCCTAGATTTAGCATCCACCCGATCCACTGCTGTAGTCCTGGACATGGACCCTTCCTGGGCCTCTGGCCTCCGTGGGAGGATCCGTCAGAGAGCAAGCGAGGGAGGGAGCAGCTGGGGGTCTCTTCCTCTCTTCGAGCCATGAGTCTCACCGAGGGGCAGCCCTGGGGGCTCTGAGAGGCAGTGTAATAGTGACTGTCCTTGGAGCCCAGGAGAGCACTGTCGTCCTGGCTGCAGAGGATGAAACCACAGCACTGCTGATGGTGCCCTTGGCGCGCCCTTGGCCTGCCTTGCTTCCACTCCTATTGTTTTCCTCTGGCATCACACCGTCATCTTGTTTCTCAAGTGATGATTTTCTTGTCCGCTTCCGTCAACAGAGTGGGTCTGAAATGCACAAGCTGTTCTCACTGTCTCCCCAGCACACAGTCAGCGAGAGCACTTGATGAGTTCATGGTCCCTAATGGGCCCCAGCACTGCCAGGAGGAGAGGCAGAGTGCCCACAGGCCTCCTTGAGCAGTCATTCAGGTTGCACACTGCAAGACTTGCTCGGCCAGTGGAACAGGGGGAGCTAAGATCAGCCTGAGTGTTCCTACCAAGCTGCACTAGGGAGAAAGAGGTGTCTTTTCTGAAGCACCCACAGGGGCTGCATGAATGAGTGTGTCTCTATCCCAAAGCCTGGTTTCTATTTATTTACACAGAAGACTCCATCCTCCCACCTGTGTTCCGCCTCCCAGCCCCGGGCACCTCCCTTTTCATTATGTCCGCTTTGCCTTCCAGGAAGCCAGCAGCTCCCCCCCAGAGTGTTGTGGCCTGAGAGAGGCCTGCAGGGACCAGCGGGGATCTGAGCTCAGAGACGTTGACCTTCCAGAAAAAGGCAGGGTCGGGCCACTGGGAGCAAGTGGTCAGGCCTGGAGAAACCAGTCATGGACGGCTGCAAGAATAATGACCCTGGCCACAGAGTGGCCTGAGAGGCAATTAGCACAGACCCCTCCCCCACAGCCCATTAAACTTAGGGCGGCTTAAACCGAACCCCATCCTAAAGAGCTCTATTTAGAGTCTACTTAATATAAATTGTTCTATAAAGAGGAAAAACTCCCAACAATCCAGGCAAGAGAGCAGCTCCAGGTGGGAGCTGTTAATGGGTGGGCTGGAGAGGCGGCTTGAGGGTCATTGAGCTGCTGGGCAGGTGGAGCCCAGAGGTGTCAGGCCCAGCTTGGCCCACTCTGGCTCACTCTGTCCCAGGGCCCCTGCCTCCCCAACTCCCTTTAATGTCTGGAACCCAGAGGGGCTGCACGTGGGGGGAACTGCCTCTCCACCTCTGCCCAGGGCCCAGACCTGGGCAGGACTGGACCCTGCAGTGTGAGGCCCTGGTTGCGTCCCAGCACTAGGGGCATTGCACTCAGCTCTCCCCCTCCCCGAGAAGGAGAAAGTCCTGCAGACAGGGCTCCCTCTGGGCAGCACCCAAGTGTCTCCCTTCTGGCTGCATGCAGAAAGCCCAGCTGGGACTCCAGGCAGCTGGTGGGGAGTGGGGCCCCGTGTGGGAAACGGTGAAGGTCCCACCTCCATGGGTAGCTGGGCTGAGACCACTGGTGCCCAAGGCCTCGGGTGCTCAGCCTCCCCTTCCTGGGGCAGGTGGGGCCCGTCTCAGACCCCAGAGCAGCAGTTGTCAGGTGGGGCCCCTGGAGCAGCAGCAGCAGCGTTACCTGGGAAGGTGTGAGGAATGCTCACGCTTCCCTTATCGCTCAGCTGGCAAAGAATCCACCTGCAATGTGGGAGAGACCTGCGTTCGATCCCTGGGTTGGGAAGAGCCCCTGGAGAAGGGAAAGGCTACCCAGTCCAGTATTCTGGCCTGGAGAATTCCATGGGCTGTACAGTCTATGGGGTTGCAAAGAGTCAGACACGCCCGAGCGACTTTCACTTTTCTTTTCAGGCTTAGCTGCAGACCCTGGAACCAGAAACTCTGGTGGTGGACCTAGCCCTCCAGGGGTTTCTGGTGGGCTCTCACATTTGAGATTCCTGCCCTAGCGGCAGTAGAATTATTGCTGCTGTCCATGCTTTTCAAACTTGAACCTGACCGGGACTCACCTGTGGAGCCACTGAAACGTAGCTGCTGATGCAGCCCAGGGAGGCCCAAGACTCTGCATTTCCTGCGAGGCCCTGATGCCGCTGCCCACTGACCTGCACTGAGCAGTGAGGGTGCAGGCACACTGATCAGGTGCTTGCTGTTCGCCAGGCTCTGTGCCAAGACCGTGACCAGATCGCCTCACTTCATCTTCCTGGAAACGCTGAGAGACAGATATTATTATTAGCATTTCCGCTTTGTGACAGCTTTATAAAGAAATAGTTCACAAACCATAGAATTCACCCATTTAAAGTGTGCAGATCGACAGCTTTTGGTCCATTCATAGAGTTGCACAGTCATCAGCATGATCAATTTTAGATCATGTTCACCACCCTCAAGGGAACCAGCTCCTCTTCACCACCCGTCTTCTGGCCCCTGTCTGGAAGCACACTTACCTGTTCTGGACACTTCACGTAGATGGGATTGTACACGTGTGGCCTGCAGTGACTGGCTTCTTTGTGAGCATAATCCAGTCTCATCCACTTTGCAGCATGGTCTGTGCTTCATTCCTTCTGTGGCTGAGTAACATCCCATTGTCGCATGGACCATGTTTTGTTTGTCCATCACCTGCTGATGGACACGTGTGTTGCTTCCATTGTTTGGATATTGTGACTAACACTGCACTGAACATCTGTGAACAAGAGCTTCCATTTTACAGATGCGGACACTGAGGCTGAGGGTCAGGCAACCTGGGTGAGATCACTGCCCCGTCCAGGGTGCCCTTCGCTTCCTGGCCACCCGTCCCAGAGGCCAGCAGAGCTTGTTTCTGGAGGAGGAGCAGGGCCTTGAGGTCCTGGGTCTTAATCTTGACTCAGGTCCTCCCTGGGGAACCTTGGGCTCTCACTTAAGTCTGAGCCTTGGGAGACAGAAGATGAGTCTGTTAAGAGCTGTGTATCTGGGAAGGAAGCAGGGAAAGTGTTCTCGGTGTGGATGGTGGCTGAGGTCTCAGCAAGTGTCTGCCAGACAGAGTGCCCAGATCAGGGGTCAGAGGGGCCAAGGGCACTGGCTGGGGCCCTTGTTGTCGGGGGTGTGGGGAGTGGGGAGGGCAGGATGCTTCGGGCAGTGCACAACCCATACAGCTGTCCATGGTGGCCCCGGGGGTGGGTGGCTCTTGGGGACACAGACTAAGATCAGCTCTGGTGTGACTGTGGGGCTGGGGGCATCGTGGAAAGGCCCAGAGACTGGCAGTGGCTCCTTGCCGTGGTCACAGGTGCCCGGCAAAACCACAGTCAACATCCCTGCCTCTGAGGGTGGCCCAATGCTCAGCCCATGGGGCCACCGAGACTGGAGAGCCTCTGGTCTGTGCCCTGGGCTGGGGCTGGACACAGTGAAGGAGACCAAAGTCAGGAGCAAGCCCCATCCTTGATGCACCAACATGGAACACATGGGCTTCTCTTTTTAATTGGAGGATAATTGCTGTACAATGTTGTGTTGTTTTCTGCTGTACTACAGCATGAATCAGCCGTGAGTATACATGTGTCCCCTCCCTCTTGAACCTCCCTCCCACCTCCCACCCCATCCCATCCCTCTAGGTTGTCACAGAGCACCAAGTTGAGCTCCCTGACACACCGGCTTGAGAGCGACTGACGACCAGGTCTAGCTGGTCTGCCCACCTTTGACGAAATATCTGAAGCAGCTGGGGAAGTGGCCCAAGTGGCCAGAATAGGAACAGACCATTAAACCGAGGTTCTAAAAATATACCTGGAAAAATGGACTTCCTGTGTCCACACACAGCATCAGGTGTACAGGGCGGCCTGGGGGTTGTCTGCAGCCCCCTACCTGCTCCGCCTGCCGCTGAGTGGCTGGTAAGAGCCTTCGTCAGCACACCCACCACTGCCTCCTCCCACTCTCTGCATCCAGAGGGCAATGTGCCTGCTGCTGCCTCTCAGTTACCATCGCACACTCCAGTGTAGGGGGGAGGTGGGTGGGCAGAGGAGAAGGTCAGCCAGCACGCTGACTGCGGGGAGAAGCCACCTGCTCTGCGGGCAGGGAAGTTAAAGGACCCCCAGAGCCAGGAGGGGTGAGGGCAGATGCCACCCCCACTCACCCCTGCAGTCCAGGCTCTGCTCCTGCCCTGCCCCCTGCCTGCTCAGACGACCACCCTCCACCACCATGCTCCGGCTGCCTGTGGGTCAGACCAGCAGGAGGAAGGAGCATGGGGGCCCCTTGTCAGACCAGGGTCTGACGGCTCTTTCCGGGCTCCAGGATCTGCCCCCCTCCTTGCCCTGCAACCTTGGGGTGGCGAAAGCCTCCCCTCTGCCAGCCCTGGGCGCTGGTTTCCTCTGACAGTGCTCAGACCACATCGTACCCCGCCCCACCAATTACCTGGTGCACGTGAGCTTCGTCTCCTGCCAGACCCCGGCCATGGTCCCAGATGAGTGTGGGGCTTTAAGGCCAGCTACCCGAGGAGAGTGGCCACCTCCAGTGGCTGGGCCTGGCTCTGTCAGGCCAGCCCGTGTCAGGCCCATGGTCTTCCAGAGGGCATGACCCCAGATGAGACCACAACTCAGGCTGGGGCTGCAGAGCGTCTGGCGTGGCCTGTGCCTGGGACTGACCCTCTTGATGACCTGGGCAGTGGGCACCATCCTCCTCGTTTTATAGACAAAGGTGCTGAGGGTCCAGGAGGGGTGAATTGGCTCAGACCTGAGCACCCAATGGGCTCGGAGCCCATCTCCCCCTCCTAGCCCTGAACACTCTGGCTGTCACCCCAGATGTCGTCCCTGGGAGGCCCAGGGTGAGAGGGAGCCCCTAGCACACGTCCATGAATGGTGTGGGATTTGGAGGCCTCAGCCTCCTGTCCAGAAAAGGGGCAGAGCCCCTCCTGGGGTTGTGGCGAAGCTGAAATGGACATGACAGACAGGGACGGGACAGCCTTCATAGACTCTTCTCATCCTCCCACCTGCCTCCTGCTCCTGCTTGTGTTAAGGACCCCCGAGGCTGTGGAAAGGAGCCTGGTAACCACTGTGTCCAAGTCACTCAGAGATGCCGGAAGGTTCAACGCTGGAGGCCAGGCGGGTGTGGCTGGGTCACCCCTCTACCTGTATGACAGCTGAGGCAGCAGGACTGGGGTGTTTGTTATGTTCTGGACATTTCTCCAGCATGATGGGGGGTGTGGATTGGGAACCAGGAGTCCTGGGTTCTGGAAAGACAAAACAGGGCAATGCAGGAGAAGGGTGGGGGTCCCTGAAGACACTAGACGCCCATCTGGCCCTCCCCCAACTGGGGTTCTCCCAGGAAGACACTCCCGCGGCTCCCCGGAGTCAGACCAGAGGATGACCAGGCAGGGTGTCCCCTCTTGGGTCTTCAAGGGACAGCCCGCTTCTCAGTGACCTTGGACAATGCTGTCCCCTCTCTGGGCTGCTTACTACCCCTTCCAGGGGCATGACTGGGTGGAGACTGGATGGTGTACACCCTCCCCCCTCGGGACTGCCTCTTCACACAGAATTTTCCAGGGAACCTCACAGGCAGGAGGGAAGTGGAGGGGCCGCTGGAGGAGCAGACAGGTGGAAGGAGCCACGACTGAGGCAATGTCCCCAGCCCCTCCTGGACTGGGCTGGTGGGGAGCACCTGCCCATCCCAGGGATGTAACTCTGGCCGTGTCAGGGGAGGTTTCGCGTCCAGCTGGCTCAGAGCTCACCTCATGCCACACTTGTCTGCTGATCTTTGGCGCCCATCTGCAGGGACTTGCTGTGCTGAGGTAGGGGGCTGGAAGAAAGATGATGGGGCTCAGGTGCTGTTGCCAAATGCATCTTGGGGAAGGAGAGAAGAAGCAAGACACGCAGACCTGAGTCCACTCCCCATGGTAGAAGGCCGTTACTGAGACCTGCCAGGCTTGGGTTCTGGTGGAAAATGCCCAAGTGCAGGACACACCCACCTGCCCTCCCCCACCCATCTCTGCAGGTGTGAAGGGAAGTAACCATGCCAGGGAAACTAGGATCCTCTGGGGACCAGGGGGCCTGTGTGCAGAGGGCACAGAGTTGAGTAATTCAGATACACTGTCAGGAAAGTGCAGGGACACTGACTCAGCTCCACCCTGACCCCCTGCCAGACTTTGTGCAAACCCACTTGCCAAGACTCAGTCTCCTCGTCTGTAGAATGGGCTCATTCACCTGACTCACAGGGTCCAGCGAGGCTGAAGAGCTGTCTGTGCATCTCCAGGCGCATGTCTGCCACGTGAAGAGCGTACGCAGCTCTCCTGGGGGTCATTCCACGACCAGGGCTGAGCAGGCCTTGGGTTCCCCATCTGTGCCCTGGGAGGCAGGCTTCCTGACCCCAGCGTGAGCCCGTCAGAGTTTCTGGGACCAAGAATATGTGATTGAACCTGGCAAAGGGGACTTTGCAGGTGTGACCAAGATGAGGACCTTGGGATGCGGTGAGTAGCCTGGCAATCCAGGTGGGCCCAGTGCTGTCACAAAGGCCCTGTAAGAGAGGCAGGGTGGCTGGAGAGGTGAGGACAGAAGCAGAGGTCAGAGGGCTCTGAGGATGAAGCAGGGGCCAAGAGTCAAGGAATGCTGGCGAAAGGCAGGAAATAGATCCTCCCCCCGACCCAGGGCTGCGGTGGGCTCTGGCAAGAGCACAGATCTGCCCTCGTGTTGGGCTCTGATCTCCAGAACTGAGTGGAGACGCTCTTGTTGTCTTAAGCCAGTTAAGCACCAGGTCCACTGAGCTCCCTGTGTATTTGTTCTGCCCCATCTCGGTGGCCTTGGCTGCACGTCTCCTCCGTCTCTTCCAACCTGGAAAGCCTCCTCAGTCTTTCCTTCTCTCCCATGAACTTTACTTTTCAAAGAGCACTCTCCAGGTGTTGTGTGAAACGTTGCTCAACTTGGGTTTGTCTGATGCTTTCTAAAGGTTGGATGGGGGCTGTGTATTATCGGAAAAATGGCAAAAAACGTCAGGAGGGACATGACACTTCATGCCATTGCTGGGGATCCCAACCTTGTCCACTAGTGACCCTGGTGTCCTCCAGGTCTCTCTATTATAGAATTATTGTTTTCTCCTCTCTAACTAATAAATATTTGGGGAGAAATAACTTGCGACCATGCAGATCTTGCTCCTCCTTAAACATTCTCCCACTGATTTTAGCGTACACGGTGGCCCTCGCCTATAGCAGCAAAGTCTGCTGTTCTCCTGTCTCCCACATGCCTCCATGTTTCTTTTCTTTTTTTTAATTTTATTTATTTGTTTTATTTATTTTGGGCTGTGCTGGGTCTTTGTTGCTGCATGGACTATTCTCTAGTGTTCTCTGTTCTCTAGTGGCAAGTGGGGGCTACTCTCTATCTGTGTTGCTTGGGCTTCTCATTTCTGTGGCTGCTCTTGTTGCAGAGCACAGGCTCTAGGGCTCACAGGCTTTGGTAGTTGCAGGACATGGGCTCGGTAGTTGCAGAATGTGAGCTCAGTAGTTGTGGCTCCTGGGCTCAGTAGTTGTGCCCGTGTGTGCATGGGCTTAGTTGCTCCATAGCATGTGGGATCTTCCTGGACCAGGGATTGAACCCACGGCTCCTGCGTTGGCAGGTGGATTCTTTACCACTGAGCCACCAGGGAAGCCCCAAGTCCAGTACTACTCTTCATCTTGATTTGTTCCTCAAATCTCAAAGCCAGTGTGGCTGAAGGCTCTGTGTTGATGTCAGTATGCAAGAAGGTCGACCAATCAAGGCCTGGTCTGTCCGTTCATTCATTGGTTCGTTCATTGGCTCGCTCATTCAGTCATTCGTTCATTCGACAAAAATCACTGGTCCCCTGCCCTGTGCCGGCACTTCTGGAGGCCCAGCAGCAAAGGACACAGGGGAGACTGGGGCCTGTTCTAATGAGGGCTGGGAGAGTGAGGGCTTGCATTTATTCCAGGGTCTAGGGTTGTTTTGTTTTTGAAACCAAAGTAGGCTAAGTGAGTCTTCCACACAAAAACTCTCCAAGGGGGCCACGGTTCAGGATAATTGAGGGCAATCTTATTTAAAGCAAGATGACTCCTCACCTGTTTACATGACCCATAACACATTTCTGTCTTTGTCCCTTTCAGCAGAAGCGGTATTGCTAGAACCCTGGCCTTCCGAGTCACCTCGCTGGGCAACTTTCAGGCTAGGGTCCTCAGATCCCCTGGGTGCTGGGGTGCCCTAGGGGCAGAGGTTCAAGAGCCTCTCAGCCTCACTTCTGCACCAGAGCAGCCCCTCTGCTACCCATTTTACAAACTGGGCTTCCAGCCAGAGTTTCATTGGAAGAACGGCTTCTGGTGCTAAAAAGCAGAGTCAGATGGCCCTTGTCTTCCTTTCTGAGGAAAGGAAGTGGCGTGGCTAAGAATCCAGACCTGGTAGATGCCAGCCCTGCACCTTGTGACTTCAGGGTCCTCTGAATCTCAGTTCCATCATCTGGAAAATGGGTGACAGATGCAACTTCCACTTCAGCGGGGCTTTCGTGAGGATCGGATTGCAAATTCCATGACCCACAGGAGCACACTCCTGATTTTAATTTCTAAGTTAAAAAAGTGACAAGGGACCAATCTTCTTAAAAACACTCAAATACTACAAAAGGACCCAAACGTATCTAGAAAATTCCCAGCCTCACTTCCAAGAGGAACTACAGTTAACATGGCTTAGTGTATGTTCTTCCAGACTGTGTTCTATGCCCTTGCAAACTTACACAGTCAGGCTTAGAAATGCTTTGTACAAGTGTGGAATTTCACTGTACTTCCTGCCTTGCAATTTGCCACCCACAAGGGATGAGTTTCCTCGCCAGGAACTCTGCAGATTTCCCAGAAAAGGTGGCATTTGAGCAAAGATGCATTTGAGCACAGAGTAGGGGTGCCACCTATCTGGGGGAATGACATTCCAGGAAGGGGGATAGCAAGTGCGAAAGCCCTGAGGCAGCGAGGCAGCGAGCCTGGCTTGTTCTAGAAAACAGACAAGGGGCCAGTGTGAATTACCACATAGCCCTTAGAAAGGTGCGTCATCTGACGGACGAGGAAACTGGCCCCAGAAGGGACCCAGAGTGCCCCAAGGCTTGTGCGGCAGCTCGAATGTGATGGGCAGCTAGTTCCTCCTCCTCCTGCCCTGTCCAGTGAGAGTCAGGGCTACATGGAGGGGACATGCTGGAGCCTGAGGACAGAGGTGTGGTCCAGGTCACAGTTCCTGCCCCAGAGCCTCGGTCTCCTAGAAACTCAGGGCTCCTGCTCTTCCCATCGCTTAGCCTGACGTGGGTGAAGCGTGACAAACATTTCTGAGGGCAAGCACAAAGCAGGCTCCTGCACTTCTGGGGCTACGGGGAGCATGGGGGTCTCACAGTCCCTTATGCAGAGACCTACACCCCCTCCCCTCTGGGTGGGGCCAGGAGTGCCCCATATGGGATGTGTAGAAGCCTGTCAGACTAGTTGGGCTGCACAGAGGTGACCTGGGCAGAAGGGGTGGAGGCCTGAGGTTAGGGTTGGGGCTCGTCTCAGATCTGTTCTCGCAGAGTTGGACATGGACAGGGGGTGTCCTCATGCCGCCAGCACCCCTATACAGACATCATCCGTCTCCCAGGGGCACCACCCTCTGACCTCTGACTCTGCAGGTCTGGATGTTCTGGTTCTCTCTCCATTCTCTTCCCCAGGCCCAAGCGGTAGAGAGGCACAGTCTTCTTCCCACCCTAGTGGCTGCTGTGGGCAGTGTCCCCATGTGGAGCTGCTATGAACACAGCTGCTGGGCTCCTGGTGCCTGGTTGGGCATGTCCTGTGGAGACCGAGTCCCTCTTCGTTTCTGCGAGCGGTGGCACTGGGCCCAGGAAGGGTTCTCTCAGGTGCACGGTCAGGAAGCACAGGCCTCCCCGTCCACAAGGCCCCATGAGCTCGCCTCCCAGAGGCTCTGGGGCTTCGGGCTGGGCTGCAGACCCGAGCCCAGAGGTCTGACTCCTACAGCTCTGCTCAGGAGGTGCAGGGCTCCTGCTCCCTCCCTCATCTCTCTGGAGGTCAGCTTTGGCCAGTTGCCCCCTCACCCACGTCTCCACTTCTCAGATTCCACGTGTCCAAAGCAAAACTCGCTGCCTGCCTCTCAGGCCACGTCCTCCTCCGTTCTCCACCTCAGTGACCTTGAGGAGGGGCTGATGTCAATTGCCTCCCTAACATGGCAAAGACGCCCCATGGCCATCCCCACCCCCAGTCCTGAGGATGAGGTCATACCTGAATCCTCCACCCACAGCCAGAGGGCACCTTCCAAAACCCAAGTCTGTGTGCGCATGGTTCTCCTCTGCCTGAGATTCCGTGCTAAAGGCCTGGCTCACCTCAGCCTGTGAAAACAGACAGATGGCCATGTGCAGGTGAGACACAGGACTGGTGCCCCACACCATTGCCGAAGTTGGCTAAAGAAAGAAAAGTGAACCTGGATGCAGCCACAGCCCAGGACCCCAGTTTATGGAGAGCACAAGGGACCCCAACACATGCACGGGCCTGGCAAAACTCAGGCCATGCCACCTGGTGGGTTGTTTGCTCCATCTCCATCTGTGGGAGCTCCGTTAAGTGATGTACAGTCTAACGTAACTGATGTACAGTCTAATCACCATGGGAATCCCAGTAACTGATGTACAGTCCAATGTGACTGAGGTACAGTCCAATGTGACTGATGTACAATCAAATGTGACTGATATATGATCTAATGTGACTGATGTACAGTCCAATGTGACTGATGTACAGTCCAATGTGCCTGATGTACAGTCTAATGTAATTGATGTACCGTCTAATCACCATGGGAGTCCCAATAACTGATGTGCAGTCTAACATTAGACTGTACCATACAGACCATATACGGTCTAATGTGTCTGATGTACAGTCCAATGTAACTGATGTACAGTCTAATGTACTTGATGTACCGTCTAATCACCATGGGAGTCCCGATAACTGATGTGCAGTCTAACATTAGACTGTACCATACAGACCATATACGGTCTAATGTGTCTGATGTACAGTCCAGTGAAACTGATGTACAGTCTAATCACCTTAAGCAGTGCTTGGCACACAGCGATTGTGCTTGTGCTCAGTTGCTCAGTCATGCCCAACTCTTTGGGACCCCATGGACTGTAGCCCACCAGCTCCTCTGTCCATGGGGATTCTCCAAGCAAGAGTACTGGAGTGGGTTGCCATGCCCTCCTCCAGGGGATATGACACAAAAACATAATTAGAAAAGAAGATTGATCCTGCTGACATTTAATTGGGCTCAAGGAGAAGCCTTGGTCCTCCTGCTGGCACGAGCAAGGCGCCAGGACTTCCTAACACCGAGGCAGCCCTGATGGGACTTTGCTGGGAGTGGACAAGACCTCATGGCAGATGCCTGGCTCAGGGCTGCTGGTGCTTTGACTGACATCACCTCCCAGGCCTGAGAAGTAACGAATTCTTAGCTTTCGGCTCGATGCGCTGCAGAAAGGGACTAGCCCGGCTTGCTCTGTCTCTGGAAGGACGAGAACAATCTGCCCCCAGCGCCCACTGGTAGCCATGTATACTCTCTGGCTTTCATCTGTAGAGGCAAAGTAAACAAGTTTGGGGAAAACAAACAGGAAAGCGTGGGGCGGGGTGAGTTCCGACCCGATGCTTGATTCACTGCTCGGCAGGAGGCCACTTGGAACCAAAACCCTCGCCTAGCACTTTCCTTGCCCAGCCCTGAAATCACAAACAACCCTGTGGCCAGAGTCCTACCAGGCTTCTGACGAGCACAGCCTGCTCTTCTGACACAGAAAACACGATTAGATGTGCACAGGTGCCCGGGAAGTGCCCAGCCGGGTGCTGGACACTTGGCTTCCCAAGAATCCCAACAGGGCTTTCTCAGGACAATGAGGTTTGGGTGGTGAGGGTGATGGTGGCCAAGAACAGGGAGAGGACATTGTGTTTTGATGTCGAGCCCTTTGCCAGGGCCAGACCACGAGGCAGCGAGAGAGAAGAATGTGCAAGGATGTTTCAGGACCAAGGAACTGAGTGAAACGCGACAGTGGTGGTGCTGAATCACTCCAGAAGCTGGTAACTTTGGGAAAGTGACGAACCCTGGGGCTTGGGTCTGGTCACCTGTAACACTGGGCCAATAATAGAAACCGCCTCCCCTGGCTTGGCGACTGAATGAGATACTGGAGGTTAAAGCATTTGGCCTGATGCCCAGCGTGGAGTTCAGGACTCATTCAACTCTCGTTGTCATTAAAAGAACAAGCGTTGCGTGTTTTAGACCATCTGAGGAGCCGTTTTTAAATGTTGGTTGGTAACGTCCGTGCAGAAACTGGCCGTGAAAACAGGAAGCACAGACTCTGAGGGCAGCTGGGACTGGAGACCTATTCCGGGTGGGGCCAGCTAGCTGCAGAGCATTTGGCACAAACTGTAGTCTGTCCGCCCCTTCTCATTTCTGTTAGCTTCTTCCCTTGGGTGGTGGAGGAAGGGCTGTTTTTGAGGCTGCAGAGAGGAACGTGGGAATCCTTGGTCTTTGCCAGGCTTTAATAAAGACATGAAATCTGCTGCATTCGCTCGTTTTTACTGCAAACCCCATTATTTTCTAGTTGTGATGATGGAATATGACCTCACGTGAACTTAAGCAAAAGTAAACGCTGGAGATCCCCAGGTGGTGATGGTGGTAACAAACCTGCCTGGCAGTGCAGGAGATGGAAGAGATGCGGGTTTGGGCCCTGGGTTGGGAAGATCCCCTGGGGGAGGAACCGGTAACCTGCTCCAGTGTTTCTTGCCTGGGAAATGCCATGGACAGAGGAACCTGGTGGGCTACAGTCCATAGGGTCACAGAGTCAGACACAACTCAAGTGACTTAGCACAAACAAACAATCCTCTCAAAAAGGGATTTACTGCCCCACCTCATAGGAGAGAACAAGGATGGACCTCAGCAGCTTCAGGCACAGCTGGATCCAGGTGCTCAAGTCTCCATATGCTCTGGCTCTCCAAGCCTCCCAGTTACAGCTCAACTTGCATTTCCTAATGAGTCTCCTTCACCCTCCTACACCCCTGCCATCACCGGGGAGCCCACACCAGCCTTGCAAAGAGCCCCAAGAGGGCACATCCCCCATCCTGTGGCAGCACCTATGTGTCCTTCTCTTCCTGGATGGTCCAAATGTTCTCACCCACTATGAGCACTGCCGGGAAACTCTAAAGTGCTCCATCTCCCTTCTCTCTCATTGCTGAGCCACAATCTTCAAAAGAAATGCCGCACAATTTAGTACTTGCTCGGGTTACTAGCCAGGACCCTGCAAGACAGAAACCTCAGCTCACACTGGTCTTGTGGCCGCTGGCTCCAGGCTCCACAGTGTCCAGAGGACTCCCTTCATCTCTGGTTCCTTCCTGGAGCTTGGCTGTGAGCAGGGCAGCTCCCAGGCCTGGTGGGTGGTGGGCAGGGAGAGGAATCAGAGCTGTGAGGAGACTCATTTGAAAACAGTAACAGTCCACTTCCATCCCCACACTCACATCCGTCTCTGCTTGCATACCTTCTCTGACGGGGAGCTCACCACGTCCAGGAGTGACTCCCTCTGTGGACTTGGTCTCCTGTCGGTGTCTGTCCCCCACTGGGCCAGTCCGGCCTCATACCAGGATAACTAACCACCACGACCCATCCTCTCCCCCCTTCCCTCCTTCTGCCTGAAACTCACCGGAGGATGGGCTGGACACACAGAACCATTATCCAGGGAGCCACAGAGCGCTGAGTTGATCTCAGAGGGACAGTCCTGCCATCTCATTTCCCTGCCCCAAATAGCTACTTCCTAGCTGGAGGAGGCAGGGTACTGGGGAGAGGAAAGGGCCGGGGTAAGCTATCCATAGATGCCTGGTTTCCAGGCCTTCCTGGAAGGTCGCTGTTGACATCAGCCAAGCAGTAGGCAGGCCCTTCCAGGGCCCAGTGTAAACAGAGAGATGGGGAAGGTCGCAGCTGGGGCGGCGAACCACGAATAAGCATCCCGTCCACGGAGCGTGACCTTCTCCCAGAGGAATTCGCCTTGTTTACAGATCATATCGATGCCTGGCCCTCCCATCTCATGTCAGATTGAGGGGACAGACGGCCGCACACAGTGGGGGTCAAGTTAAAATGTGTCCAAGGTTTTTTTAATTGTTTCCCTCTCATGCTTGTGTGAGTGACTTCAAGCTCAAAAACACACGGGCACAGTTCTGAGGTGTCTCGGTGTCTGGTCAGTCCAGGGGGGACACGTCTGCACTGGCTATGGGGCTGCCATTTGCTGAATGAGGGGAGGGTGGTTTCATCACTGAGCCCTGTTCAGCCCACCCTTGTCCTGGCTCCCCCTGGGCCCAGGGGGTGGACGGAAGCAGGAGCCTCCTTCCCGGGACCCCTGCACCGCTGGCCCCCATGCCGCCCTCCAGGAAGGACACATGCGCTGGCTGCAGGCGAGGTGCTCACCTCACACAGCGGAGGAAGCACGTGGTTTTCTGGAGCCACATCCGATCTCCAGCCTCTTCCTGTCCTCCTTGCTGTCCCTGTGTCTGTCACCTTGCTGCACCCAGGCTGGCGGAAAGGAGGGGCACCCTGTGGGCCCCACAGGTGGGCGAGGGGGCAGTGGGCAGGCTGGGTCTGGCCTGAGTGGAGGACTGTGGACTCGTCAGAGGGCAGGAAAGGGGGATGAGTGGGAAGAGCACAGATTTTCCGGGGGAGTTGTGGGCTCCGCTGGAATTCCTGACGGTGGCACCATAGTCTTGCTCCTGGGCCTGGAGTGGGGGCTTCTGGACCAGGTTCTTGGAAGGTGACAGAGGCTGCTGGCATGCACCGTCCTGGATGAGCGCTAGGTGGGTGGTAGGGGTGGGGGGACCTGGTGTTTCTCATACTCACCAGAGGCTTGCTTCTTATTGTGGATCTTGGACCGGCAGAGACCTGGGAGCTCCTTAGAAGCGTAGACGGGTCAGGCCCTATACCAGGCCCACTAGTTGGAATCTGCATTTTACTTAACTTTAAATGACCACTCCCCCATCCCCGACTGTCCATGGGAAAGGAGAAGCAGGGATTGAGAATCAGGGCCCCTGCTCAGCCAAGGCCCTTTGGAGCTGATGTTTTTACCCAAATCTGGAATCCAGGGCTGGCTCAAGGCATGCTTTTGGTGTCAGAACCCTGAACCAGTGCGGGCTCCACGTAGAAACACACTTTGAACAAACGTGGCAGCGGTCCCCAAGGTGTGTCTCATCACCGAGCCTGGGATGGCGACTTTACTTGGACACAAGGTTTTTGCAGATGACAAGCGATCTCAAGGTGTGAGCCCATGGGTTCCCCGGGTGGCTCCTAAATGCACTGATGTGCACAGGTCAGAGACAGCAGAGGCACGGACGCACACACCAGGCCGAGGGCAGCGGCCACGGCTGCCAGGGGCTCTCAGAGGGCACGCTGCCCCGGGACCACCTTGAGTTCAGACGGGGAATGAATCTGGGTCCTTGGAAGCCCGCAGTTTGTAGTCATTTGTTGTGGCAGCTGCAGGAAGCTGTGGCCACTCACGCCTTCCCAGACAGGGAAGGAAAAACAGCCAAGAGTGACCCAAGAAGCAGTAACCTGGCTGGTTCCCAGTTCCAGTGACCTCAGCTCTGTTCCTCCTCATTTCCTTGTTTCCTTTTAAAAAAATTTTTTTAATATTTATTTTTTATTTATTTATCCAGCTGTACCTGGTCTTAGTTGTGGCATGTGGGATCTAGTTCCCTGACCAGGGAGAGAATCCAGGCTCCCTGAATTGAGAGCACAGAGTCCCAGCCACTGGCAGTCCCCTCCTTGTTTCTTTTTAATGCTCCCTGAAGCCAAAATACAGCCCAGACCGCAGGCACTGGTCCTGCGTTGTCGGCTGGTCACCAGCCCGTCGGAACCAGCCGGGCGTTCAAACGCACTGTGTGGCTTGTTCTTCTCTATCTTGTTTGGAGATTGTTTACGGCAATCATGATGCAGTGGACTGAGTCAGATTTTACCTGCTCGCATGCCCCTCAAAAGCGGACTTTTTAAACAAGGCCTTTGGCCGAGTCTGCTCAGCCTTGAGGACTGTATTTCAGTTGTTCTAAAGCCGGGGTGGCAGCCCTGAAGAAACTGAAAGAAACAGGCAGCCCTGCAGAAACTCTGCAGGCTCTGAGGCTGTTAGAGCATTTCAACACTTCCCTCTAAAAAGTTTCCAGGATTCAAATACAAAGATTCAGGGCAGTAGTTTTCAACCTCGACTCACCTTGGAGACACTTGGGAAGCTTAAAAAATAACAGCAGCAGTGTTTGGGCCTCCCACCAGATCAGATGCTCTAGAGGGACCTGAGCAACCACCTGCCTGGTGGAGAAGAGCCACCTCGAGGGGCTCCACGGAAGTCTCCTGTGTCGACATCCTTTCCATGTGTATTTGTTTCACGTACTTGTTTGGCTGCACCGGGTCTTAGTTGCAGCATTCAGGATCAAGTGCCCCAGCCAGGTGTTGAATCTGGGTCCCTGCATTGGGAGCATGGAGTCTTAGCCACTTGGACCACGAGAGACATCCCACAGTATCCTCTTTGGAAATGCCTTTCTGCTTAAATTAGCAGCTAATCAACTCTCTGTTGCCCACAGTAAGCACCTGGATTGATGTAGGGTATAGACCATGGTAACCCCCACTTCATAGAGTTGGAACCTGAGGCTCAGAGAGGTGTGGCCCCTTGCCCAAGGTCATACCTCTTGGTAAAGCCTTTGGCAGTGAACAATCGCTCCCCTGATGATGCTGGAGTGGCTGGGGAGGGAAGGGGTTCGTGGTGTCAGCTGGTGCCCAGAACCCCTCACACAAGAGGTGGGCTCTGCCGACCAGTGGAGAGGGGATGACCTGACCTCAAAAGGACTCCTGGGCACGGGAGACTTCCCAAGTACAGGGGTGTGTGTCCAGAGTGCGCCTCTGCCCTGCTCAGTGTCGAGGAGCCCTGGGTCCGGGCTGGCCCCCCTTTGGCCACTGCAGGCAGTAGGACGGCACATGTCAGCACTATTCACGTGGGTGGTCCCCACCCCCAGGTTGAGTTTTGGTTTTTAGTTTTGGCTTTTGGGGCTTTTGGGGGGCTTTGGGGGCATGTTACAGCCACATCTGTATTTGTATCAGGCAGAAGGGGGGCCTGGAAGGTGGTGCTCACTGCCAAGCAACCTGAGCCGCCCCATGACTCATCAGAGTGGAGGCCACTTCCCCGCAGGTGAGGAGTGGGCAGAGGTTGCCCTAGGGATGGTCCCCAAGCCTCCCATTGCAGCCCTCTGCACTCGGCGTCTAAAGTAGGCTCACTCCTCCAGAAATCAGGGGTTGGGGCCCCAGAGGTGAGAGGTCACAGGATGCTGCCCCTGGGGGTGCAATCTGGACCTCTCTTGTGTCCCTCCTGGGAGGCTGCATGGCCTTGGTGCTTACATGGGCTGTAGTTATAGTACAGTCTCTGACCAGCAGCGGTGTCTGAGGGTTTGTACAAATGAACATCTCTGCGTTCCCACTGAATCAGAAGTTCTGCCCATGGGGCTCAGTGCTCCGTGCTTTAATGACCTCCGGGTAACTCTGCACCTCAGGCCACTGGCTCGTGCAGCCCTGTGAAGTGGGTACTACAGTGTATTCTGCTTTATTGCCAAGGTAAAGGAACCTCAGAAGGCTTGAGCCAGTTGCTCAAAATTACACATTTATTAAGAGGGAATGAATTAGTAAAGGTGACTAAAGTAGTTCAGATTAAGTTCAGCTGTGAAGAACAGAAATAAAACCCCAAAGACTCATAGTTTATCAAACTAGTTTATTTTTTTCTTCATGGTCCAAACCACATGCTGGAGCTCCAGCCACAATCCAGGAAGCCAAAAGGAGGACAGGGAGGAAGGTCATGCCCTTTGCCTTTGCGTATGACTTCAGCTTACATCCCATTAGCCGCAAATTAGTCAGTTGCTTCACCAGCAGAAAGAGAGGCCCTGGGAAATGAAGTCTGTGTTTCAAGTTACCACGCACACAGGGGAAGCCTGGGGTTCTATTGCTGTGGGAGAACATAGATGTTGGGGACAACCCAAGGGTACAGCTATTTGAAATCAAAGCTGATAGTTTCACCATCTGATGCTACTTTGCTACATGATGCCTCTCTCCTCCCCTTTTGGAAATTATGCAAAGACCAAGACTTCTTGAGTATCTTCCTGCTGCTTGCTGTACCCCTTGCACCTAGAACAATGCATGGCTAGAAGCAGATTTGTCACCAAGTGTAGATTTTTTCAGGGGGTCGCCATGTGGCATGTGAGATCTATTTCCCTGACTAGGAATCAAACCTGGGCCCCTTTCAATGGGAGCGTGGAGTCTTAGCCACTAGACCACCAGGGAAGTTCCCTGAATGTAAATTTTTACGAAGATTAAATTAAAGATCATGTATCTAGAAGATCTGTCTGCCTAGAGGTCCAGTACTCTTGCCTGGAAAATCCCATGGGTGGAGGAACCTGGTAGGCTGCGGTCCATGGGGTCGCGAAGAGTCGCACATGACTGAGCGACTTCACTTTCACTTTTTACTTTCCTGCATTGGAGAAGGAAATGGCAACCCACTCCAGTGTTCTTGCCTGGAGAATCCCAGGGACGGGGGAGCCTGGTGGGCTGCCATCTATGGGGTCACACAGAGTCGGACACGACTGAAGTGACTTAGCTTAGCTTAGCTTAGAGGTCTAGAATGTGGCTACTTGTTTAGCACCGAGCATCCTAGTTAAGCCCAGAGGCCTTGCCAAGTGTTATCTCAGACTCGAGTTCTGGCTGTGACCCTTCCCTCCATGCAAGGACTTGCAGCATCAGGGTTCCTGACCCAGATGTCAGTACTGTAGATCAGGCCTGGAGAACCCTCCAGCCACAGCCCGGGGCAGGGGGTGAGAACTAGATAGGTGGAGACCCGTTCACGCCTGAAACCCTGGGAACGAAGCCTGTGGTGGGGGTGCGTCCCTGTGGTGGGGAGGCGTGTCACCTGTCCCCTTTCCCATTTGGGTTTCCTTTGCAGGCGCAGGTTCCAGAGACCCCGGCAACCCTCCTTCGGCCTATGGGGTGCCCCATGTTTCCTGTGGGGTTGTTCCTGGTCCTGTGCTGCTAACTGGGTCAGAATGGGGGGCCGAGGGCCGTCTGCATGGCCGCCTTCCCCATCCCACTCATACAGCCTCAGAAACCCAGTTTCTCCTGAATCCCGACCCGGGGGCCAGGCAGACGGGCCTCATTCAAACGCGAGCTGAGAGCAGAGGGCAGGCAATGCTGTGCTGTTCCATTGTGACTGCCCCAATTACAGAAAAACACTAATTTCATGGGGTTTTTCAGAGCAAAGCAAATCTTTAGAAGGAATTGTCCTCATTTTTTCTCCACAGACAGGAAGCCTACAAGGGCTCATTTTATTTATTAGTCATGTAGATTCAGGTCAATTCCCGAATCTCCTTTGACCAGCTGCCTCCTCCCACGGGTGCTGTGGGAGAGACAAAGGCGAGGTGTTTGTGGGGTGTCTGGGAGGTCCTCTGTGAGCAGAAAGTGACCCAGCACCAAAGGGTCCCTGTGTGGCCTGCACTCACTCCCCAGAGAGCCACTGCTGCACACCCGAGCCCGGTGGAAGTGGGGAAGACAGGCTCCAGGAGCCAGAACCCCATCTTTGCTCAGTGTCCTCCCCGCATCTGCCGCAGTGTGGGGCACTTAGTGCAGATAGGGATATGCTGGGGAGTTTGGGAGAAAGTGACTGCCTATCATGTTGAACCATGAGTTCAGCATCACTGAAATACCTGGAGCAGGCGTTGTGGAGGAACCCCTGGAGCCCCTAGAGGGCCAGGGACCTACGGCAGGAGGTGCCAGAGCTCAGGAAGCTCACAGGCCAGCAGGAGGAGTGGCCAGTTTGCAGCACCCTCACAGTGGCCCTGACCTGAGGGGTCCAGCTGGAGTCACTGGTGTTAGAAACACAGGGGTGTGTCCAAGGGGTGAGCGTAGGTGGGCTGCCTGGAGGCACAGCTCCGCCCAGCTTTCCACCTCTGTCAGGTCCCCTCCTGGGCCTTTAGCGGGGGCCCCTGTCCTAGCAGGGCCTCCACCTGGGCCTCAAGATGGACTGGGCCTGCCTCCCTGGCCAACTCCGAGCTCTCCTGGGTGCAGCTTGGGCGGTGGCTTGACTGCCAGGACTGTGCCTTCGTTTCAGGAGCCTTAAAACACTCCTGACATTTTCCCAGAGATTTTCTCTATCTCACTCTCAATAATGTCATTCTCATGACAGCCCTGCATGAAACTGGCTCCCAGGTGTCACCTAGCTCAGGAAGCCTTGGGTATTTGTCTCAGGGAAGCTCTGAAGAGCAAATGGGAAAACTGCCCAGCTGAAGCCAACAGGTGCCTATTAAATCTATTTACATTGAGACCTTTTTTCCCCCAAACCTCCTTTATTAGAAAAAAATATTTGGATTTAGAGAAGGAAGACAATGTCTTGCACGAGGGGTGCCAACTGCACTTTGTCTACAATGTTCTGCTCATTCCTGGCAGGCAGACTCCAGCTCGGTCTGAGGAGGGTCCAAAGAGGAATTGGGATGCTTTGGGGAAGCTCCCTCCAGAGACGTCCCTGGTGGCCCAGTGAGACTGTGCTTCCAGTGCAGGGGGTGTGGGTTCCATCCCTGGTCAGGGAACTAAGATTTCACATTAAGGCATGGCAAAAAAAAAAATTAATAAAACTAATAAAATGAGCAAATGGCTTAAAACTATTAAAAAGACACACACACACACACAAAAACTCTCCAAAAGCAGAAACCGACTCTCTCTCTCTCTCAGGGAACCACCCTGGGCCTGACCCCGTAGGCAGGATGATCCCTGAGGAACAGATGGAGAAGAAGAGGACTTTTTAAATGATAGCAGCAACAACCTCCCCATGAGTGTCCTTGCAAGGCTGGACGTCAGAAGCCAGAGCACATTCCAGCATGGCTGGAAATGGAGAAAGAAGACTGAGGGGCGGTAAGGGCCATCACGGGGCTGTGGCCTGGCCTCTGGCCCTTGGCCCCATCCTCAGGCAAGGTAACAAAACCACCCTAGCTTTGCAGAGACCTCAGGAGAACCAAGGGTAGAAGGCAGATCAGGGCCATCACCCAAGGTTCCAGGAGACACCTTGCTGGTGAGGAAGGAGGATGCGGAAGGTCTGCCGTGTGCCGGGGACCTGTGAAGTGCTTGGCCCTGAAGCAGATGGGGTGGGATCTTCTGGGAGTCAGCCTGCTAGTTCAGTCTGGGGAGTTGGCGCTTTGTCCACAAAGATACAGATAAGGTCAGCTCGCTGGAGGGACACGGGGGCCCATGGGTCACTGTTCTGTACGTCTGTAGCCCAGAGTATAGGTGGCCAGGCCCAACCAGGACATCGCAGGTAAGTTTAACATCTGTAAGGCCACAAGCCATCCCAGAAAGCAGGTCTGGCTGTCACTGTGTAGCCTGAGTGAGCCACAAAAGCTAACCTCGGGCTGGAAGAGGGGAGCCCAGGGCCCTGCTGACATGTGGTCCTGCTGCTGATACCTTGGGGTGATTCTATGGATAATAAAAGGTTTCACAGAAGACCTCCAGGAACAGGCCTTAGAGACCGATTAGAAATAGGCCCCCAGGTGTTAATAGCAGTCGCCATCCTTGCTATAAAGAGAGTGCCTGGACAATAAGCTTTTGATTGCCAATTCAGAGACATCCATCTCGAATAAACATACTGCCAGCTGTGTGACACAGTTACCAGTTACACAGCAGATGAAGAGCCAGGCCACCTCACCATCAAGTTCTCCAGTCAGAAAGCCCTGGGTGACCCAGATAACTGCCTGTTTGAGGGACCCCGTTTTTCCTTTCCGACACACCAACTCTTGTTCTTATGCTTTAAATTCATCAACAAAGAGTAAACCTACAAAATTCTAGGTACCCCACTCTCCACCCCAGTAAAGGCAGAACCCCAGATCTGTACCCACCCTCCTCCTATCTTTCTGGGTGGCCCTGGGTGTGCCATGTACCTTCCAGGACTTGTTAGTAATAAATCTTGTTTTTCCAAAGTTCCTTGATGGTTATTGCTGAGGTGTGTCTTGTACTCATTATAAGAACCACTTGCCAGAGGAGTGGTGAGACTGGAGCCCCCAGGGCCTTCAGGTAGGGAGGGAATGCAGCATCAGGGTCTTTTCCAATAAGTCGGCTCTCACATCAGGTGGCCAAACTATTGGGACTTCAGCTTCAGCATCAGCCCTTCAGTGAATATTTAGGACTGATTTCCTTTACAATTGACTGGTTTGATCTCCTTGCAGTACAAGGTACTCTCAAGAGTCTTCTCCAGCACCACAGTTTCAAAGCATCAATTCTTCAGTGCTCAGCTATCTTTATGGTCCAACTCTCACATCCATACATGAAAGTGAAAGTGAAGTCGCTGAGTTGTGTCTGACTCTTTGCGACCCCATGGTCTGTAGCCTACCAGGCTCCTCAGTCCATGGGATTTTCCAGGCATGAATACTGGAGTGGGTTGCCGTTTCCTTCTCCATACATGACTACTGGAAAAACCATAGCTTTGACTATACAGACTTTTGTTGGCTGAGTAATATCAACTGCTTTTTAATACAGCAATGTATACAACGTAATACAATGTCTCTGCTTTTTAATATCAGAGAAGGCACTGGACCCACTCCAGTACTCTTGCCTGGAAAATCCCATGGACGGAGGAGCCTGGTAGGCTGCAGTCCATGGGGTCGAGAAGAGTCGGACACTGAGCAACTTCACTTGCACTTCTCACTTTCATGCATTGGGGAAGGAAATGGCAACCCACTCCAGTGTTCTTGCCTGGAGAATCCCAGGGACGGGGGAGCCTGGTGGGCTGCCATTTATGGGGTCGCACAGAGTCAGACACAACTGACACGACTTAGCAGCAGCAGCTTTTTAATGTGCTGTCTAGGTTTGTCATAACTTTCCTTCCAAGGAGTTAGCCTCTCTTAATTTCATTGCTGCAGTCATCGTCTGCAGTGATTTTGGAGTCCAAGAAAATAGTCTGTTATGGTTTCCACTTTTTCCTCTTCTATTTGCCATGAAGTGATGGGACCAGATGCCATGACCTTAGTTCTTTTAATGCTGAGTTTCTAGGTTTTTTTTTCCCTAGATTTTTTTTAAAATAGTAGCTATCCTAGTGGGTGTTTTGATTTGATTTCTCTAATAATTATTGATGTTGAGCATCTTTTCATGTGCTTGTTGGTCATTTCTATATCATCACTGTACAAATGTCTATTCAAGCCCTTTGCCCATTTTTTAATCAGGTTATTTAATTTATTTTTTGTTGTTGTTGTTGAGTTTATTGCTATGTCTCAGCACCTGGACACACGGGAACAGGTTGTCACTTCACAGTGAACCATGTGCAAGTCAGCTCGCTGCTCACACGAACTCTGTCTGCCTGCTGGACCACATTCTCACATTTCAAAACTTAGTTTTATCTGGTAACCCTGGTAACTGACCTCTTGATGGCCTATTTGGGAATCCCAATGTCCTGTTCTCTAATACCCAAATGAAAACAAAACAGATCAACTCTGTCCTTGACCGTAATTTCTAATCTTTTCTTTCTGATGTGGGTGTGTGTTTAGATGATAAACTCACCTGGTAGAGCTGAGTTACGTTTCTGTTTTGTAAAACAAACGAAGGTGTGACACGATGTCCTTCAAAGCCCTTCTGGGTCTCACTTAGCCCGTGGAGGGAGGCTGTGTGTTGCTGCTTAAAAGCTGGGGCTTCACAGGGGTGCCCTTTGGGGTGAACAGAGCAGGTGTAGCTCTAGCCAGGCAGGGGACAGAGGGCCTGTGTCCCTCTCCAGTGATTTTTTTTTAAGGCAACACTGTTTTGTCTCCTGGTTGTTGAGACCTTGATGAACCATGTGTGGAGGGAAGAGCGTTAAAGCAAGGACATGTCTACTCAGGACTCAGTTGAAACAGCCATCGTCAGGCAGAGGCCACAGACCAGACCAGCACAGAGTACACTTGCTGGGCACCTGCTCCCAGCTGTGAGCAGCATGGCTCTGATGGAGAGCCATAGGTGAGTGTACAGATACATGTCACGTTTAAGATCCAGTGCCTAGGCCCTTTGGCAGAAAGAGATGACAGGAAACTGATAAAAACCAATTTTCCTTTTAAAAATGTTTAAGAGACTGAAATTAGAATCCAAGATAACTTAAAAAAAAAAAAATTGGAATCTCAGAGGAAGTGAAAATTGCTTCATTTCAATAAAAAGGGTCCCCAGAGCTTCCCTGCCATCACTGTGATTCCCCAAACTCTGCAAGGCTTCTCAGGGAGCCCAGTTCCTCATAGAATCTTGGCTATGATTGCCCCTTTTAAGGAATTTGTATTTTTTTCTCCATGGTTTAGTTTACGTTTTTTTTTTTTTGCATGTATCCTTTTATTGAAGACCAAATTGTAGGTAAATATTAGCTTCTATGGGAAGCCATTCATGGCAAATTGTTGAGGAAAAAAACAGATTACAAAACAACATGATGTCAAATTTGCTTTTAAAAAAATGTATATATTTAAAATGTAGGCGAAGACAGACAACAGAATGCTAAGCATGGATATTTAGGTATTGGAAGACTGCATTTTTCTTCTTCTGTGTGCTTTTTTGCACGTCCCCAAAATTCTTTCATCGAATATTTTTTGTTACCGGACTTTAAAATAGGGAATATTATTTTTAGAATTAAAAAAAAAATCCTTAAAAGTCGTCTTTTTCCCACCTAATAAGCCTGGAAGTTTGCATGCGCTGCTGTGAAATGAGGCCATCAGAGACCCAAGGAGAGACCCCAACTACTCCCCCGTTCCCCCACCACCACCCAGGAGCAGCGACCACATCTCATTCACCAAGAGCACACCTGGCAGTTTCTGGGAGTGGCTGCTGCACAGGAGCTGGGTATGTGAAGGCTGGCCAGCCACGCCACCCCTCTCCCATCTTCCCACCAAGGCCACCTGAAGAGAGCTTGCCATTCCCGTCTCCCTGCCCCCCGAGCTGGTGGGGCCCACGCTGTTCAGACCAGACGCAGTGGCATCTGCCCCTGGTACGTGGGGATGGAGGGTCAGCAAGTATCGTCTCTGGGGAAATCAATTATGGGCCAATGCCAGACATCCCTGTGCCTTGGGTCACGCTCTGTCCCTCACCCCCACCCCCAATACACAAATCACTTCCTGAGTCACACCCAGTGCTCTCAGCCTCCCCTCCTTGCTCTTGGCCAGGCTCCATCAGTGCTGACTAACCCCTTACCTCCTGCCCCCAGCGCTGCATCACACGATGATGAGATTGTGAGCCTGGCTGCATATGACGCTGAATCCAGAGCTGAAATGCAGAAAGAGCAGGAAAGAAGACACAGTGACGATTCTGTTAGCTCTGGGCCGCCTTGCTCTTCCTGCACCGCTGGCTAATTGGACAGCATGTGTGGACAGCTTCCCAGATGAGTAGCCACGGAGCAGGAAGAACAAACAGGAAATTGTCTTTTAACTCCGTTCCCTGGGCCCAAGCCCCGGGCACTGTGCCTCACCCTGGACGGGGTGGTCTCTCACCACCCCCATGCCTGGGTGGGCAGGGATGGGTACCACTGAGATGCCTGTGTACTGGTGGTGGAATCATTTGCCTGAGGGCATGGAGCTGGTGGCACCTGGCACATATTGGGTGGGAGCCTTTTCTCCAGGCCTGTCCCCAGGGCACATTGTCCCCTAAAGCCTGAGGTCACATGGTGGAGGGGCTCCTGTCACTGCCTCAGGTTAACTCTGAACCTTGGCTATTTCCCCCCAGTTCTCACTGCATGAAAACCCAGTTGTCACCCAGGAAACTCGCTGGCATCCACCAGGGTCCACCTGGAGGGCAGCGCTGGCCCCTGGGGGCCCTCCATCCAAGCCTGGTTTTTCTGTAATTTGGCCGCCCAGGACTTTTTAAAAGTGGGCAGGGAGCTCCTGGGACCCCGAGTTAGGGGAAAAGTCTTACACACTGTCTCCTCTCCTTGCATCCACAGTAGCCACTGGTCGGACTATGACAAAAGCCGGCCCTCTGGTCAACTGTCACTGAGGCCACCAGAAAAATCACGACTCAGGTAAGCCAGCGATGCTCCCAGAGGTGTGACACCCACTCCCCATTTGCTCTGGGCCCCTAAGCACTCTCCTCATCACCAGCCCTGAGTTCTTCCAACAACAATGAGCACTTCCTGCGGGTTTCTACCCAGTGAAGATGCTGTGGAGGAAGCACATGGAGACCGGAAACGCCATCGTCCCTGAATATCCCCTCCCGATTTTGATTTTGTCCTTGAGTCAGTGTCGCAGGCTCCTTCCGGTTCCCCCACCAACAGGCGACTCCTTTCACCTCCCCAGGCCCTGCTCCCTAGTCTACAAGATGAGGGTGCCACGGGGACAAGCCGGGGCCCCCAGGCCTATTCTCTGCGGCTGGGCCTGGGGTCTCCTTCCTCCCTGTCCGGCAGGTCTTGGTACAGACCAGGGGCCAGGACATGTTGTGTGGATTGGCAGGCGGGTCTTCTGATGACTCTTCAGATCACACCATGTGGCTGAGCCAAAGACTGGTGGGACATGTTCAGCGCTCACAGGGACACCTTTCCAGAGATGTGGTGAGCAGAGATGGACAGAGGCTGCTGGTCCATCTCGACGCCACTTCCAGGGTTCAGCTTGGAGCCTGTCGTCCTTACAGCCTGGGGACATTCTAAATGTCTGCTATTACCGGCACCTCCTCCCACCCCAAGAGGTCAGAAACCCAGACACGGGACCAGGGCCACCTGACCAGCTCACAGGCAGCATGCCTGGTCATCTCCAGCAGCACTGCCAGCTACATAATAATTTTTAACTGTAGTTTTGCAACTGCAGTTAGTAATCAAAAGTCAAAAGTCTTACAGTAAATCCGATAAGAGAAACAAAGTAACTACCAGAAAAGGGAGGAATTCAAGTGAGGAAAAGGGTTAACAGGACCAGCTCAGGCTGAGCCCGTTGAGACTGAAAAGCTTGGCTCACATATCCTCTGAGAGAAAATGTGAGTGAGGAGGTCAGCCATCGTAAGGCATCAGGACATAAACAAACCATTTTAGACCAAACTGTTTCCTGGAAGGGATTGCCTCTCATTTTTATTACATCCAAAGTGGATGGAGGTATGGCAAAAAAAAAAAAAAAGAAGAAGAAGAAGGAATAAAGACTTAAGGTTTTATGGAGAAAATTCTGAGTATGAAAGAAACTTAGTCGAATTTGTGTGCTGAAATGAGTGCTTCTGAGAAATGAAACACTAAGATAAGTGAGTGGAGAAACTGGTCATCACGGAGGAGCTTAGAATAAGAAGAGGGTGCTTGAAAGGAATAAAAAGAAGATGAAATAATATTTGGAAAGGAGAAAGGCCATCCTCAGGGTGGGTTGAGATAAGGCCTGAGCGGTGAGTCATGGCTGTGATTAGCTGATTCCAGGTATCTGTAGCACTGTGCTGATCTGAACTGTGATCACTGCCTTTTTTTTTTTACTTGCAAACATCAAAGTATCATGTAGTTTTCCAACTCGCCTGAGGCTCCAGTTAATGAAAGAAAAGGATGAATCAGATGTAAGATAGAGGTTTGAAGAAAAAGCCCGATCACTCAATGACAATATCAGTTTAACAATCCCCACGATGTTTGACAGAGGAAAGACTATTTTTGGATTTGACGTAGCAGAGATATATCACGAGCCTATTTACAGCTATTTGTGGTGTAGGTCCGCTGAGAGAATCAGAGAGCTCAGGGTTTTGATGTAGCCTGGTTCTCAAGTGTGTTCAGGAGTAATCATGAGGGGTTTTTGAGACACTTATTAGAACAGTAACTGCTGCTGCTGCTGTTGCTAAGTCACTTCAGTCGTGTCCGACTCTGTGTGACCCCATAGATGGCAGCCCACCAGGCTCTCCCATCCCTGGAATTCTCAAGGAAAGAACACTGGAGTGGGTTGCCATTTCCTTCTCCAATGCATGAAAGTGAAAAGTGAAAGTGAAGTCGCTCTCTTAGGGACTCCATGGACCACAGCCTACCAGGCTCCTCCATCCATGGGATTTTCCAGGCAAGAGTACTGGAGTGGGGTGCCATTGCCTTCTCCGAAAACAGTAGCAGTAGTAGCTAAAGCTTCAGTGGCGGTTCCTACGTGTCAGGGGCCATTTGGGGTCCTCTCCACAGGGTAACTCCTGTAACCCATTCAGGAGTAACCTCCTGGGTAACCTCCCATTAGGAGCCGTTATGATCCCATTTTTCAGGTGAGGAATCTGAGGCATGGGAAGACTTGTCCAAGGTTACACAGCCAGAAAGAGCAGAGCCTGGGTTCCTCGGTACCCACTCCCACACTTGTCACTTGTTTAGTTTTCCTTATAATCTATAAAAGAAATTTGACACCACACAGAAAGGTGCAGGGCCTGTTATACAACTTCACCAGCCCTGTGACCAGGAGGTGCACCCTTCAGTTTTTTAAAAACATTTTGACATGTATGTTTTGTATCTGTGGATAATATACATTGTTATTTTTCATGTTGCAAACATATGTATAAGTAGCAATATACTCTATTTGCTTCATATGACTTGCTAGTTTTTTTCCTCTCACAGTTAGGATTGAGATATGTCCAGATAGATATGTGTCACCCAGGTCCATGGACACTGGCCACACCTGGCTCCTGGGCGTGTGAAACGTGGCTATTCCAGCATCTCAGCTGGATCTCAGGGCTATGCATATAAAGTACAGAGTAGATTTCAAAGAGTGCTTAGTCTCTCAGTTATGTCCAACTCTTTGTGACTCCATGGACTGCAGCCCACCAGGCTCCTCTGTCCATGGGATTTTTTAGGCAAGAATACTGGAGTGGGTTGCTATTTCCTTCTCCAGGGGATCTTTCCAACCCAGGGATAAAATCTGTGTCTCCTGCATCAGCAGGTGGATTCTTTACCTGCTGAGCCATCGAGGAAGCCCAGATTTCCAATACCTCTTTGATAATTTTTAGTACTGATCACATGTGGAAATGATAATATTTTGGATACATGAGTTAAGTAAAATACATTACCAAAGTCAATTTCACCTGTTTCTTTTGATTCTTTGTGTGTGGCTACCAGAATATTGAAAATGACACAGTGGTTTGCCTTCTGTCTCTGTCGAGGGCGCTCATGCCGCTCACTCCTCTTAAATGCCCTAAGTCTGGGAGAAAGTCTCAATCGTCAGAAGTGATTGTTACTGCTCCCGGGGACTTTTCTAGGTGATATAACAGCAGTCTTCCTGGGAGGTTATGCAGACTCTGAAGCTATGAGCCTCAGATGGGCTGAGCAAGGCCTGGCCTGGCCACCAGCAGCCTACAGGGGCCTGAGAAGCAGGGAGAGCTGCCCAAGGACTCAACGAGCTTTACTCTGGGCATCAATGCCACATGGTTGTTTCTGTGGGGTTTCTGCCTTTTTTTTTTTCTTACTTTCAACAGGGAAGTTCTGAGCAGACACACACTTGTGTTAATTTCAGCTTTAATGAAGCCAGCATAGGCAGTGTTTCTCTGACATCTGCCTGAAATGTTATGAGGTCAGCTCCACTGTTCGCCACTAATTAACTATTTTTAGGGCAAACTGTCAAGGCACCTACTCCATTCCTGCTTCCTACATTTTCAATTCATTTTCTTTATCCATATCTATTTATACCTGAAGTGTTTTTGTTTTTTTTTAAAGAGATACCCTCATCATTCTACCAATGATAAAGATGGGGCTGGTAATGAAGTTATAAAAACGCCAGGAGGGAAAGATGACGTGCGATTTCTACAGGGAGATTATTGATGAACACGGAATTCTTTTCCAATTCTGAATAAAAACCTCACATTAACATTTTGAACCACAAAGTCACAGGGCTGGTAGGGACCTGAGGTCTCCTCTGTGTTGGTTAAGACTAGAGTCTTGCTGTCTGACAGCTGCGTGACCTGGGTCAGATTCTTAACCATCTATAATACAGAGACGCTAACATCTACCTTCCAGAGTTTTCTGTGGATTACATGAGACGATTGTGCTCTGTCCCTTGTGCCTGCTTTCAATCCACAGAAGTTGTGGTAATTACTATTATTATCACTACACCACCCTTATGTCCCCAGGCAATTCCAAGGATGTACAGCCTCTTCAAGCCTGTCTGGGTCCTGTCCCAGGAGGACCTTCTTCCTCCTTCTCCACCAGAACCCTGAACTTCCCCCCAGGGGGAGAGGCCCACAGTCAGCAGCCCCCCACCTCCCTGTGCTCACCTGTGGGGTGCAGTTTTTATAAGAAAGCTGTGCTAAGGCTATTACCAAAGTGCCTCTGACACACCGTCCGGCCTCCCCACTTCCTTCCACAGTCTCCTCCCCGGGACTTGCCTCCACAGACTCCTCCAACATGCCTCTGAAATAGCAGCACCGATGCTTCCTTGACACCAGTCACCTTGCTCTTCAGTGTTGCTGCTCATCTTGCCACTGACTGTGGACTCCTCACTTCTCTAAAGCCTATGAGGGGGGCACTTCTCAGCTAGGATGCCAGTCCCCATCACACAGCCCCCACATTGTGGCTCAGGAGGGCTTGTTTTGAGGAACATACCCACAAACCCACCAGGCGTCCCCTACTTTGACTTAAGAGCCCAGGGCTCATGCAAAGGACAACTTCAAAGGTCAGCCATGTGTCTGAAGTTGGAAAGTGGTTTGGGCTCTGCCATGAACCCGAACTAAAGATTTTAGAGGTGAGCACACTGAGATTGGGGGCTTCAGGAGCTAGCCCACAGGTACGGAGAGTACCTGACATTGACTTCTCCCTCGGATACAGTATTTACTCCTGGCACTAATCCCCTTCCACCATCTCAGCTCGGAGGAAGTTGAGACAGCCCCCCCACCCTTCCCCCACAGTTAGCACAGCGTGTGTCACCCAGAAGATGCATATTAACTGTTCAGTTTATTTCTGGGTCCATAGGGTAGGTGCAAGGCCTCGTCCCTGGAGGCTTCTGAGCAGGTGGGAGCCATGGGTCCTTCCCCTCGGATCCTCCACATCCGCAGGCCCAGGGCCTGACACCCGCAGGTGCGGGAGGTGCTGTCCACTCTTCCTGAGGCCTCATTTATCTTCCTGTACAGGTTGCTTTTGGACTGTCTTTGTAACGTAAATAGGAATAAGATGTTATTCCTGAAGTATACCTGCTATTTCTGACTATTGAAAAATTTAGCTGTCTCTCAGTTCAGTTCAGTCGCTCAGTCGTGTCCAACTCTTTGCAACCCCATAAATTGCAGCACGCCAGGCCTCCCTGTCCATCACCATCTCCCAGAGTTCACTCAAACTCACGTCCATCGAGTTGGTGATGCCATCCAGCCATCTAATCTTCTGTTGTCCCCTTTTCCTCCTGCCCCCAATCCCTCCCAGCATCAGAGTCTTTTCCAATGAGTCAACTCTTCACATGAGGTGGCCAAAATACTGGAGTTTCAGCTTTAGCATCATTCCTTCCAAAGAACACCCAGGGCTGATCTTTAGAATGGACTGGTTGGATCTCCTTGCAGCCCAAGGGACTCTCAAGAGTCTTCTCCAACACCACAATTCAAAAGCATCAATTCTTTGGTGGTCAGCTTTCTTCACAGTCCAACTCTCACATCCATACATGACCACTGGAAAAACCATAGCCTTGACTAGATGGACCTTTGTTGGCAAAGTAATGTCTCTGCTTTTCAATATGCTATCTAGGTTGGTCATAACTTTTCTTCCAAGGAATAAGCGTCTTTTAATTTCATGGCTGCAGTCACCATCTGCAGTGATTTTGGAACCCAAAAAAATAAAGTCTGACACTGTTTCCACTGTTTCCCCATCTATTTCCCATGAAGTGATGGGACCAGATGCCATGATCTTCGTTTTCTGAATGTTGAGCTTTAAGCCAACTTTTTCACTCTCCTCTTTCATTTTCATCAAGAGGCTTTTTAGTTCCTCTTCACTTTCTGCCATAAGGGCGGTGTCATCTGCATATCTGAGGTTTTTGATATTTCTCCAGGCAATCTTAATTCCAGCTTGTGCTTCTTCCAGCCCAGCATTTCTCATGATGTACTCTGCTGCTACTGCTGCTGCTGCTAAGTCACTTCAGTCGTGTCCAACTCTATGTGACCCCATAGACGGCAGCCCACCAGGCTCCCCCGTCCCTGGGATTCTTCAGGCAAGAACACTGGAGTGGGTTGCCATTTCCTTCTCCAATGCATGAAAGTGAAAAGTGAAAGTGAAGTCGCTCAGTCGTGTCCGACTCTTAACGACCCCATGGACTGCAGCCCACCAGGCTCCTCCATCCGTGGGATTTTCCAGGCGAGAGTACTAGAGTGGGGTGCCATTGCCTTCTCCGACGTACTCTGCATGTAAGTTAATAAGCAGAGTGACAATATACAGCCTTGACGTACTCCTTTTCCTATTTGGAACCAGTCTGTTGTTCCATGTCCAGTTCTAACTGTTGCTTCCTGACCTGCATATAGGTTTCTCAAGAGGCAGGTCAGGTGGTCTGGTATTCCCATCTCTTTCAGAATTTTCCACAGTTTATTGTGATCCACACAGTCAAAGGCTTTGGCATAGTCAATAAAGCAGAAATAGATGTTTTTCTGGAACTCTCTTGCTTTTTCGATGATCCAGCGGATGTTGGCAATTTGATCTCTGGTTCCTTTGCCTTTTCTAAAACCAGCTTGAACATTTGCGCACCATGAAATCCAGGCCACCCAGGACCAGCCGCCTGTTGCCTAGTAACGATCGCCAGGCCCGGCCCCGCCTCCGCGGCGCACGGTGGTGACGTCATAATCAGCGACACTTCCGGCGCGCGAAGCCGCCTGCCCCGGTGATCGGCTGCTGGGGTCCCGGACACGATGGCTTCTGTGGGTGTTGCTGCCGGACGGCAGGCTGAGGACACGCTGCCGCCGCCCGCCGAGCCTCCGCTGCCGGAGATGAAGCCGCTGCCGCAGCCACAGCCGCCGCCGTCTGTTTCTGCGCAGCAGCCGCAGCCCGTGCCGAAGCCTCCATCCCCTGCCGGCGTGAAGGCGGAGGAGAACTGCTCTTTCCTTCCCTTGGTTCACAGCATCATCAAATGGTAAGGGCCCGGGGGAATCAGCCCGCACGCCCCCCGCTGCCCGTCACGTGTCCGAAATCCAGGGGCGCCCCACGGTACCAAAGGGAAGACACACCCGGAGGGGAGCGGCCACGCAGAGGCCACCACGAGCAGTCCCAAGTGTTCAGCAGTCGATCCTGGGAGTTGCCAGGCCCCGTGCTGGCAAGCAGCGTTCTTAAAACGAAGCCAGTGTAGACAGCAAGTGCGCAGACGCTGCGGGCAGACCACTCGGGTGCAGCCTGGTGAGCCTGTTTTCCCACAGATCCGATAGATACGGGTCATCTTCCATGTGTGGCACACTGCTAAGTGCTGTGGCGTGTACACGTGGAGGGGCCGACTTTTCATCCCCACCTTGCTCACCAGTTAGAAGGGGAAACTCATGAGCGGAATAACCCATAATGCAAAGAGATTATAGGGGTGATGTTGGGAACTTTACAGGAGTAGGGCGCTGACCTCCTGCCAGCACTTGGGTGCCCTGTCATGGCGACACAGGGGGTGATTGTCTTCTTTTGGCCAGTCTTCAGATCACCTGAGTTTTCAAACTTATCCTTAGAAGGAAAACACACGGACACACACACAGCCCAAAATCTCCCCAATCCTCACATTTGCCCAAATTATTTTTAACTGTTATTTATGTCCACATGATAGCAAAGTTTAAACCCCTGGGCTTGAACTTTTTATTCAGCCATTAAAAAATAAAAGCAAAGTGGATTACAACAAAGTTACTTTTACAGTAACATTCAAGTGAACATCAACATGCTCTTGGATGTTTTGCTGAAATGGAATCGATACTCACAATACGAAACGTACTGCTGATGGCCTAGCTGGTTTAGAGTTGAGGCGGATTAGATTCACTTGCCCTGGGATGATGTGACGCTTCCACTGCTTTTCAGACGACTGTGAAGACTTTGTTCTCTCAGTAGTCACAGTAGACCTTAAGTTCATCTGGCTTCACTTGGTGTGAACATAGTGTTTATTGGGCAAGGCAGACTGTTCTGTTCCCAGGAGCCTGTAATCAGGTAGCACTTCTAGGCAGAGTGACCAAGCAAACAAACCAAGCAAACAAACACAGAAGCAGCCCTGGAGTCCCAGGCATTATCCAGGATCAAGCCAAATATGCTTATTCGGGTTTTACAAAAAATACAGAAAAATGAAAACACACAGTGTACACATTCTCAGAGTCTATTTTTGACCCTGATAGAGCAGTTGGGTTGGGCTGGCCTTAAAGACGGAGCTGCGTTGTCCACAAGAAAGAACATGGACTTTGAAGTCAGATCTTCTTGAGTTCAGATCTGCATGTTGATACTTGTTTGTGTTGGAATCTTAGTTAAGTGCATAGCCTTTCTAGGCCTTGATTTTCTTATCTCTAATATATGAGTAATAATTGTCGTTGTTTGTTGTTCAGTCGCTCAGTCGTCTGACTCTTTGGAACCCCATGGACTGCAGCACAGCAGACTTCCCGTCCTTCACTATCTCCCAGAGTCTACTCAATCTCATGTCCACTGAATAGGTGTTGCCATCCAAAAATGAACCACAAATGATAGCTCTATAAGGTACCAGCTGAATGACCTTGGTCAGACAGCTTAAAGGCTTGTACTTTGCCAAGATTTGTTTTAGGAAAGAGTCAGCCAGAGTGTCTGGACTGGGGAACACTAGGCACATTGTGGGGGCTGGGGGAGGGGAGCCGTACTGAGAACAGGAGCTTGAGAGCAAGTCCACAGACTGGACATTGAGACCCGGCTCCACCCTTCACCCATACCTCCCCTTTCCTGTCCCCAACTTCTCAACTGGCAGCCAAAGAAAATAGACTCTCTTGGGTGTCTGACCCCAGAGACACTGAAGTGGGGAGTCGAGGAGTCATCTGAAGTTTTTGAGCTAGTGCTTGGGTTTTGTGAAGGTAGATGGGACAGAGGGCTTTAGGAGGAGGAGAGGACTGGGGTCCACAGGAAGCTGGGGAGTAGGAGGGGGATCAGGGATGAACTGCTGAGGGTGGTGGCAGGCAGAGCCGCAGCACTAACTGAGGGGCGGTGGGTGCCCACACACATGGCGCAGGTGTGGGGTGGCCATCCCCATTCGGCCTGCAGGTGATCAGTTACAAACATCCACATACCCATAACAGCCAGCTCATCTAGCTGTCCGAGGTGCATTTCAGGTGAGAAAAGCAAGAATCAGAACCATGTGTGTAGTGTGGTTACGTTTTTGTCAAAACAAATTGAAAAGTGATTCAGTTACACATATGTGGACATTCTTTTTTTAAAAATATTCTTTTCCATTATGGTTTGTCATAGGCTATTAAGTATAGTTCTCTGTGCTATATGGTAGGACCTTATTGTTTAGAAAATTTTTATTTTTTTTGTTTGTTTATACCTTGTCCTTTCAGACTTATGTGTTGTGAATCAGTTTTCTTAAAACTATAATTTCAAAATTGCCTTGGGACTTAAATTTGTAACAACGTGTTAGCACATATGCCATCCAAGTGGAATGAATTCAGAAGTCCAGATGGTGTCTGTCAAGAGTTGTAGATCAGAGCTGAGACATGAAGGAAACAGAATATAAAACGCTTCCTTGAAGCTGGGGTGAGGTGCACCAGAGTTGGTGTATGTGAATCGAGGGCCTCAGAAGACAACAGGAGATGTCTTTATTTGTTCCCCAGAATAAACTATTGATTCTCCAGATCTTGCTTCCGAGTTCGAGTTATTGATAAACAGTGAGCAGGCCCCAGTGCATCTCATCTGTCAGGAATGAGCTCTAACTAGCGGATCACCGGGAAAGATGGCTCTTCTGTCTGCGTAAGCAGAGAAATGATTACTAATAAACATGAATTAGCACCATCTGGGTTGAAATTGCCCAATAGGGATGAACGTTTATTGAAAGAAATAAATGATCCTTGACAGCTTTCCCCTCTTGTGCCTCAGTGGGTGACTTAAAACAGCCTGTGCATCGGCTTTTAGATTTTAGTCTCAACCACCTGTTTTCAAAGGCTCATCCATCCATTTCCTAACTTTTAAAAAATATACAGGAGCAACTGATGGGCTCTTTCTGTGTTCTCAGGTGAAGGGTTTTGTTCTTGCTTCCTTTAACTTGACAGCGAACATGGGTCTCCGGGAAGCCGACAATAGCTACGAGTGAAGATATGATCCCACCTTTAAAGTGAGCGGGACCAGAAGGCTCAGTTTACCCGAGTTGGTGGGAGAGGTGGGAGAGAGCGAGTATCTGCTGAAAGTTTTCCAGTAGCTGTGACTAATGTAAAATTTATGAATAGCTCTGTGGAAATCAGACTGCATGTTAACAGGTTCAGGGATCAGAACATCAGCTAAAATTAGCTCTTGCTCATTGATCGTCTCCTGAATGGCCTGTAGTGTCTCACGTTAGAAGGAATGTGGTACTTCATTAGGTTTTGCTTGCCACTTGTTGCCTGATGTTGGTGATGGTTTTTATTCATTCAGCAGATATGTAGGAACTTATCTGTGTTCACTCTTTCAGCAAATGTTACTTTGGTTGCCACAGGCTGGGCTGGGGAGGCAGCCCTGGAGGAAGGCTCTGCTTCCCGTGTGCATCTGCTGCGGGGAGGCGGGCAGGGGTGCCTGCCCATCCCCCATTGCACAGATCAATATGCAGGTGACAGGTGACAGGCATTCTAATGCGGGGTTTGGGGGAGTGAGGAGGGAGCTCTCAGGTTGCTGGTGCTAACGCCTGCCCTCTGCCCCCGCAGCATGGACAAGGACAGTCCCGACATCCACCAGGACCTGAACACCCTGAAGGCCAAATTCCAGGAGATGCGCAAGGTGGTTAGCACCATGCCTGGCATCCACCTGAGCCCCGAGCAGCAGCAGCAGCAGCTGCAGCGCCTCCGAGAGCAGGTCCGGACCAAGAACGAACTGCTGCAGAAGTACAAGAGCCTGTGCATGTTTGAGATCCCCAAGGAGTGACGAGCCGACCCCAGGAGGAGTGCTGGGGCACCGGCGTCCTGTCTCCCAGCCCTGTGGAACGACTCTGGTACTGCCTGCCTAGCTGAACTTTACCCCTGACTGCAGAGCCAGTGCCTGAGCTGGTTCCCTGGGCATCCTCGTGTACTGTGCCCCCATCCAGATGCGCAGTAACTGTCTGCTGAAGGAGGAAGGCTTCCTGAGGCTGGGAGGTGGGGCTGCCTCTTGCCTCTGGGGAGGGACACAGCTGGAAGGGAGGCGGCTTCCCTCTGCCCCTCCCCACCCACCCCGGACGGTGGGTGCACCAGGAACCTGGTGTCCAGTGAGCAGCAGTGTGTGTGGACAGTTAGGCCTGCACACGCATGGAGAAAGGCCTTGAGAGAAATGCATGGTTTCAGAGACTGTGGGGTAGCCTTTTGCCCTGGAACAGTTGTTTCTTTCTGTTTGAGGCATGGGTGTTACTGTTCATGGGGTATCAACCAGGAACCCACCAGGCACCCCCCGCCCAGGTTCTCTGCCACCCATGTCCTTGTTTCTTGTAGCTCTTGCTCCTTTATCCCCTGTTACCTTCAGTCAGCTCGTTTAGCCATTTACTGCCCAAGAATGGCCAGACCACCTCAGACCATGTGGTCTCATCAGCTGTGGTCTGATGAGATGAACAGACACCCTCTTCAGCTTTCCCAAGTCCTGTCCCTGGTTCACCGATGACCTCCCCCCTGGCCTCACTGCGTGCACTCGGGGGTCACATGGAAAAGGACAACTGGGCCGTGATTCTGACGGCCCCTTGGGGTGGGGGAAGCTGGCCCTGGCAATCGTGCGGCCCAGTCCTGGTTCATAGATGTTTATAAACACCCTTGTTTCTCCAGACAGAAATTGCGTTTGTGTGACCAGCCTGAGGCGAAAGCTTCTGAAACGTGGGGACAAGTGGCGAGTATCACTCAGATCTAGAGTGGGCTCATCCCTGTGCCAGCCGCGTCAGGGATGACGGGCGCCCGCCATTTGGCAGGAATGTAGGATAAGGGTGTTCCAAGCTGGGGTTCTGTCTGAGTCTGCTGGCAGCCACCTGTCACGTGTCCAGGGGAAGGGTGAGGTTTCAGCAGCCTCATCCAGAGGAGCAGGCTCTGAATTTAAGTGGGTGTCACCTGAGGCCAGCTCTGCCGTGGGGCTGTTATAAACTGAGTCAGTTATTTTTTTGAAGTTTCAAGAGTACAGTACTGTGTGGGCCGATTTTAAGGCTCCAACCAAATAACCATGGAATGTGAAGCTCAGAAATACCAGGCGGCCGGAGCTTGCTGCGAGACTGCAGTGGACATGGGCTCCTCGTGGGTCTCCTCTGTGCTCCGGTGTTGTGACCTGTGACGCTTTTCAAGAGTGTGATTAAAAGAACTTGTGCTCTGCTGTCAGGACATCGTGGGTCTGTACTGAGACATTCACATTAGGACATCCCCGTGATAGTTGAGAGGAAAACCTCCCCTTTACGCAGAAGAGACTGAGCAACCGCCCCCAGCCCGAGAACATGGCCACACTAGCTACACCAGAATGAGCATGGGATGACCCTTCTGGGAGTGGCATCCGACCCCAGGGTACAGGTGGCCCGGAGGGTCGTCCTGCCTGTGGTCAGCCCCTGGGCCATCATCCCTCCTTGCGGATGTAGGTCGGGTCCTGGCAGGGAGCAGTCCACCAAAGCAGAGTTACAGTCCTCCCCTGGGACACCTGGACTCCTCACTTGGATTCCTGGGCAGCGGGCACCATGCGGAGACGTTGCCCACGGCCCTCAGAGCAGCCCCCAGCAAAAGCGTCTGCTCTCTCGTGTTTCACAGGTGGAAAGTCAGGCTTGCCAGCTGTCCCTTGCCCTGGGCTTGTGCAGCCTCATGTGGCGGAGGGAACCGGGTCACCAGGTGGGAGCTGGTGCCCTCAGCTGCAGAGGGGGTGCTGGACCCCCCTGAGGAGGGAGGGAGGCCAGAGGGGCCAGGGCCACAAATGGTAACTAGGTCCAGGTAGCTCAGTGGCAGAGCCTGCACCGACTCAGGACAAGGGTCCTGCACAAAGGAGGGCTGGAGTGGCCCCTCGAACCGTTGATGGTTCCAGGTTTGGTGATGTTTTGTTGCCCTGGGCCTGTGCTGAGCGTAGGACATGCTGGTCAGTCCCGGAGGCCCTTGGAGGGGCAGGGGGTGGGGGGACAAGTTAGGTGGTGCATGGCTGAACCCTGAAGCCCTTTATTTGTGTCCTGGCTTTCTCAAGTGGCTCCCAAAACAGAAGGGCTTCCAGCTGTTGGGGAGCTTTTCTGGGGCCTGTCTCCAGGGAGCTGTTTTCAGGCCAGGGTTCATCTGCAGCTCTGGGAAAAGCTAGTCCAGTTCACAGAAGTAGAGACCTGCCCTCCCTCCTCCCCGATTTCTAAAGCCAGAGGAAGCATGGTTTTCCATTTTAAATTACTTTATTTTATAGTAAAAAACCAGTAACGATAACTTTAAAGACTCAACATGCAGTACAAACACTTAGGTAAGATCTTGTTCATGTCCAGGGTGACACCAGAACTCTTATAAAGTGCAAGTTTTATGTTTTGCTTTGTGCAATTGCACACACATGTAAACAAGTCACTCCCTATGATCTGACCCCACCCTTGGTTTCCGGCCAGCTGTCATGGCAACCCCCAATCACACAGATAATGCCCCCGCTGCTCCTGCCAGCAGGACAAGCTTAACTTCCATCCCCGCCCCCATTTTTAGGGCTTTGTGAGAAAAGTGGTGGGCGCCAACAGGCATCGGAAGTGGGGGGAGTCGGGCCTCAGCCAGTTCTCATTCCTTTCGGAGCAGATGACGGTCCCTTCTCTGTTCACTGACTCTCCCCGGTGCACGGGCTGGGGCGCCGGGTAGGAATACGCCCGCAGTTTGGGGCACGTGGCCCGGACACTCGAACTACAGGGCCTCCTGAGGCTCTGCGGCCACATGGGGCGGGGGCTCCTAGCTGATGACGCAGCGCTCCTTGTCCTTGGCCTGGCTGCCGCCGCTGGCCTTCTCGCGGATGTACATGAGGTCGCTGTGCACACTCGGCCTGCGCGCCCAGGGCGCCAGGATGCCCAAGGCGTCGTCGCGGTCGCCGCCCGCTCGCCGCAGCCTCTTGCCCTGCAGCGCCTTCTGGTGAAGCGCCTCGCAGTGCTGCGCCGACACGCGGCGGTGCAGGTCCGGGCTCATCTCGCGCGGCAGGTTGGCCATGGCGAAGAGCGCGTGGAACATCTGATCCAGGCTGCTGTTCCTCTTGGCCGAGATCTCGAAGTAGGCGCAGCGCCCGGGGTCGGTGCCCACCAGCTGATGGATGTCGCGCGGCTCGACCTGGCGGTGGAAGTCGCGGTCCCCCTTGTTGCCACAGATGACCAGGGGCACGTCCACGTTCTCTTTGGTCTTGTTCTTCAGGCACGACTTGGTGTCGAGAATCTGCCGCTTGAGCCTCCGAACCTCCTCGAAGGAGTCGCGGTTGTCCAGGCTGAACACCAGGATGAACACGTCTCCTGAGGGGGACAGAGCGGAAGAGGGTGAGGGCGGCTACCAGGGGACAGCTGAGGCGGGCTGATTTCAGGGGCTCCGGCCGCTGCGAGGGGCACGCTGACCTCTCCAGCGCCCATCGTGGCGCACGGACCGCGCCTCCAGCCCGCGCGCCCGGGACAAGGGGTCCCCGTCACCAGGGCGGCGCGCTCCCTCCCCATGCCCGCTTCTGGCCGCCCGGGCTCACCGGTAAGGATGGAGAGGCGCCGCATGGCGGGGAATGGGTGGTTGCCGGACGTGTCGAGGATGTCCAGCTGGTAGATCTCGCCGCGGATGCAGTAGAACTTGCGGTGGAAGTCCTCGATGGTGGGCGTGTAGGCGTCCTCGAAGCGGCCCGTCAGGAAGCGCGACACGATGGCCGTCTTGCCCACCTTGGACGAGCCGAGGACCACCATGCGGTAGCAGTTCTTGGCCGGGATCCTCAGCTCCGAGTCGCTCGGGCACATTTTCTTGATCATCGCGGACAGTTTCATTGAGCAGAGGGACCGAGGGGGCCGGGCGCGGGGCCGTGAGACGAGCAGACGGTGGTTGGGGCGCAGGGAAGAGTTCGGCTCCGCCGGCAGCTCGGGCTTGGGCTCAGCGGGGCTCTGGATTCCGGACAAAAGCTCTGGCTCTACGCGTCCAGCACCGCCCTTATATGCAGCCCGCGTGGCCGCCCCGCCCCGCCCCGCCCCGCCTTGCGCGTCACGGTGCGCACTCCCGCGGGCTCCACTGCACCCTCCGTCCACCTCCGCTGGCCGCTGCCCTCTCCCGCTGGCGGGACTTGGGAAGACCAGCTCAGGGTCTGCCTCCGGCTTGCGGGCGCGCGGACCCTGCGCTTCGCTGCTTCAGCGGCCGCAAGGGCGTCGGGGACCCACTTCTGGTTGTGCTTCCGACCCCTTGCAAGGACCGCCCCCCCTCCCCCAACCCGCTTCCCCACCGCAGGACTCACACGCGCACGCTTTCCTTGGAACGCACTTTCCTCGGAGAATAACAACATTGGGCAGCACGACGGCAGGTGTGTGCCAGGTGCCAGGCACCGCTCCCGGGTCCCTGCTCACCTTCGGACCAGCTCTGAGAACGGGGCAGGCCCAGCCCCCTGGAGTCCGGGGCGGCGGTGTCAGCGGGAGGTGGGCTCGGCGCGCTCCCGCCGCCAGAGGGCAGCCGAGGCCCCGCCGGCCGAGCCGGGACCCGGGAGCTCGGAGCTCGGGGCTGGAATCCGCGAAGCCGGAGCTTCAGGACCCCGCGCCCCACGACAGGCTTCAGCTCCTTTCTCCCAGCCAGAGAGGCGCTGGTTCCTGGCAGGAGTTTCAGCCAGAGGTTGCCCCTGCCGTCTTCCTGTTGGAGCCTGGAAGGACCAGAGGCTTGCCTTTCAGTAGTCAGGCCCATGTCCCCTCCCTCCCTTCCCCATAGCATCTTGTGCTTTGGAGTCTCATGGGCCAGCATTCCCATTTTCTAGTTGGGGGAGATAGTCTGGAAGCCAGGATGACCCTGAATGCTGCGTGGGCATCACAGCAGTCTCTGGCCCTCTCTGGACTTGGTATTCCTCTCCTGGAAGATGGAGCTTTGGCTCTGATTGGTTGGGAACTTGCAAACAGTGTAGGGCTGTGGTAATAACAATAGTAAATGACCCACGAGGCCGCAGAACAAACCAGGGGGCAGCAGGCTGGTCAGTAACCAGGAGTGGGCCGCTGCTGAAAGGCCTGGGAAGAGGCTGCCGGAGCTGGCCAACTCCAGCCTGGAACTGGTGGAAAGGCCATTGCTCCCCATGGTGACAGGTGAGGCTGGGCTGTGTTCAGCTTCTGATTTGGGAGAGAGCCAGGGCTATCACCTGGTACCACCCACCCATCCACACAGGCCGAGCTCTGGGTTAGTCCACACACAGGTTTGCACGGGGCCTCTGGACTCTCACGGGCCTCTCAGGCAGCCCTGTGTGACCGGGATTCCAGCAGAATTTCCTGCCCTTTGCAGGGGAGCCAGGAAAAGGTTGGTTCCCATTTATCCCATCCCAGGCACAGTCTTTGGGCTTCCCTAAATAGCTCAGTTGGTAAAGAATCCGCCTGCAATGCAGGAGACCCCGGTTTGATTCCTGGGTTGGGAAGATCTGCTAGAGAAGGATTAGGCTACCCATTCCAGTATTCTGTCCGGGAGAATTCCATGGACTGTATAGTCCATGGGTTCGCCAAGAGTTGGACACGACTGAGTGACTTTCACTTTCAGGCACAGTCCTTAAGTCCTTCTTCGTGGCAGCCTAGAGGGGTGGAAACTATTACTAACTTGATTTTATAGATGGAGAAACTGAGGCAGGGGAATGATTTGCCCAGGTCCCACAGCTGCAGGGTCCAGCTCTCCCTAGGGAGGCTAGTGGGCCAGGACCCAGCCCAGAGTCAGAGCCTTCCTCTCCCCGACCCCAGGTCAGATGTCAGGACTGGGATGACCTCACTCCCCTGGCCCCTTCCAGCTGGTGACAGTGGCAGGTACTGAGCCCAGCCTGGGTTCTCAACCTCAATTCCTGGCACCTGGGCATGATTCTGCCCACAGATGCCAGGTTCTAGGACTTGTCCCTCAAGTCAGCTAAGTTCATTAGGCCCTGAACCCACCTGCCGTTCTTTCCCCAGAGTGTGCCCCCACCCTCCAGCCATTGCATTAATTCTAGGTTGCCCAGGTTTATGATGATACCGGTGGTCTTGCTTTCTGGGCCTGGGCACCTGCCTGTATGATTTCTTTGCAATGCAGCAAATTTCTGGCTCAGAGTGGAATGGGAAAATTTAAACCATTTGGTAAAATATTGGGGGTGGGCTGGAAGCAGACAGCTGGCCCCCAAGGCAGGAAGTGTCCACCATGGCCTGGTCTGCTGGTAAAGAGCGGTTTAGAAGTTTCCTGAAAGTTGTGTTGAGGCATGCTGAGTGCTGGCCTGCTGCCCGAGACTGCCCCCAGCAGCTCTTTGTACAGAGGGTCCTGTGTCACCCCAGCCCACAGCCACGGCCTGACGAAGAGAACACAGCTAACCAGAGCTGCTTTCCCCTCTGACCTTGCTTCCACAGCCGAGGTCACAGCTGTCCAGCAGTTTCCTCCTCAGCTGTGGGCTATTCCCATCACAGCAGACCCTCCTTACCCCAGGCCTGACTCCCATAGCTGCGTGACCCAGGAGTCACGCAGTCCTGCCCTAACAGAGAGACAGCTCAGGCCATGGTTCCAGGACGTCAGAGGTGCCCACAGGTGGTGAGCTTCGTGTCCTTGCACGTATGCAAGCAGAGGCATTGGTAAGACCTGCCTCCATGCCTCCTTCAGCTCCTCGAACCCTGGGACCTCTGAATCCCAGACACCAGAGGGCAGCCTTGAAGAGCTCCATGGCAAGGCCAGCTGGCACTGCCTACAGCGCCCAGGGGCCCAGGGTGAGCATGGCTACAGGGGCCACTTTGCAGGTGAGGTGCTGAGGCTAGGGGGCCAGGTGCACAGGTGGAGCCCCGTCTCCCATCCCAAAGGGAGTAAAGTAGCTTCTGTGGCCTTGGGGGCCAGGGGCTGTGCAGATGAGGCTGGGCCTGGACAAGGGCCCCAGCCTGTGCCCACAGCTCTGCAGTCAGGCCTGACCACAGGCCTGGTGGCCCCATGGCTGCTCCTTGTGGCCACGTGAGGTCCACAGGTCATTAGGAGAGAAATGTCAGAGTAACCAGAGATGCCAGGGAGGGGCTCAGTGCTTCCCTCCCAGCAAGCTGAGGGTGGGCTGTCCCCCAGAAGGGCAAAAGTGGGGCAAGGTGGGGGGCACAGGAGGCCCAAAGGCCTGGAGAGTCCCCCCACTGTCCAGTGTGGATGACAGCACCCCTCCGAGCTCAGGGACCCTCTCCCAGACCCCAGCCTGCCCCTCCTTGACCTGGACAGATGGAGACCAAAGGGGTATGGGTCAGGTGCCTTTTATTAGTCAGGACAAGGTGGGCAGCAGGGCAGGGGGCTCTGGGGCCACAAGGCACCTGTCCAGAGCCCTCAAGCCGTGTTTGCAAGGCACTGGACAGTCCTCGCCAAGCACCGCTTTCCCCCCTTGAGGGGCCTGTGCTCGGGGCAGGCCTGAGGTGGGAACTCTCCCAGAGTGGCCATGGCCGTCAGCTCCTCTTGTAGGCCTGGGAGGCTTTCTGCTGATAGATTTCGGCAGTGAAGGGCCTGCAGGGGTGAGAGAGGCTCGGTCAGCTGGTGCTGAGCTTGACACTGCCACCCATGCTCCCCACCCAGGGTGGACAGGGTGGGGGGTCCGTGTGTGACCAGAAAGAGCCAGCACTGCCAGCCTGGCTCCCAGGCCTGTCCTTTACCCGGTCAGCTGCCCATCTGCTGCTCTGACAGTGACCTGGCCATGGCCACCTGCCAGGGTCACAGGGAGGCCCTGTAGGGAGAGGAAGGCCCAGTGCGGGTCCCACAGGCACACGGCGTCCCCAGCCCGCGACAGCGCCTACTCACTCCTCATACACGATGGCGACCATGTAGATGAGCGCCACCAGCGCGGTCAGCAGCAGGCCGGTGGGGCTGGCGTGCCTGCGGGGAAACGCCGGGTCAGGGGCAGGCCCGGGCCAGCCTTTTCTCGGACAAGGGTCCACCTCACCACTGCCTGTCCAGGCCCGGGCCTCAGGCCTCCAGCTGCAGCTGGAAACTCAGGACAGAGTGGAGGGAGAATGCAGGGAGAAACGAACGACTGGCCTCCCCGAATCACCCGAGTGGTCAGCATGTTTTTTTTCCGCACAGGAGGTCGTGGGGCCTCTGCCCACAAGAAGCCGTGTTCTTAGGCTGTTTTCTAGAAATGGGGCCAGGGCACCCAAAGCCAGGTGGAGTGTCCAGGGAGCCCCTTCACGGGCTCTCTGCTGGTGACTGCTGCCGAGGCTGGGCCCCCACATCCAGAGAGTTGAGGAGGAGACAAGAGGAAGTCCTGGAGCCCAGGAGCTGGAGGGGAGCATGAGGCCCAGGCTGGGTGGCTCAAGGCAGATGGCTACCCCCGACCAGGGACCCTCTGCCTGCCCACTCCCACTCCCCAGAACCTCACACCGTCTGGGGGCTTCAGGGACAGTGAAGGCCAAGTGCCCCCTATGACACCCCCACCTTCCATTCTGTGGGCTCCATTCAAATTGACCTTGAGGGTGAGCTGGGCCACCTGGTCCTTGGCACTGCCACGTGGACATGCCAAGGGCACAGATGCTTTGGGGCTGAAACGAGATCTGCCCTCCTGAGGCCCTGCTCACGGCCCTGGTGCTGCTTCCTGGAGTGGGCAGAGCCTCCCCCCACCCCACCCCCAACCCGCCGGGGGACCTCAGGGCCAGGGCTCCGTGGCCACAGTATCCCTAAGGTGGCCAGCCCCAGCCTGGGAAGCCGGCCCCTTGTCAGCCGGGCACAGACCCTGAACGGGAGCCAAATGCCTTTCTCTGTTCTGTCTGTGTGAACTTCCACACCTTGAAAGCACTGTCACCAAACAGCCGTGTGCAAGTGATCATCCCACACTGCAGATGAGGAAACTGAGGCCCACAGGGAAACTCTGGCCCATGTGCCAGAGCCCAGAGCCTGGAGTGGGGCTGGGGAGGTCCCAGGGACCCAGCTGTGCACCTTGGGGAGGGGCGTCTCTCAGGCTGACGAGCTGATGCCCTAGGAATCCCAGCACCTTGGACCTTCTGGGGCTTCCACACATCTGGTTGCTTGGGCCAACGGGAAGCTCTGTCTGTGGGGCCCCAGGTCGGGGACAGATGGGCTGGGAAGGGCTGGGAGCAGCCCTGCTGGGTCAGCGTCTGGCGGCCCTAGGTAATGGAGTATATCTAATGAGCTCTCGGATGAAGGGCTCCCTCCCCTGCACAACTGAGGCCCCTCCTCATCCCACATGGCTGGTGCCCTCCTGAGGGGCCTGTGCGAGCCTGGGCCCCTAGGGTTCCTCATATGTTCTTGAGAGCCTTGGCCTAACAGCCCTGTAGAGGGGGCAACTTCTCACTCCCGGAGACAGAGAAGACCCACTCTGTGATTTTGCCCTGGGAGGCCCCGTCTAAGCACAGAGGAAGAACCTGTATGTGTGTGTATATCAGGAGGTCAGGGAGGACTTCTTGGAGGAGGGGACACCTCAAGTTGGGTTTGGAAAGATTGACTGGGAGTGAAAGTGAGAGGAAAGGTGGGTGTGCTGGCAGGGAAGTTTGCAGAAGGACCTCTGTGGGGTTCACCCTGCCAGTCTCAGGTAGGAGACACTATGGGGAGTGGGTAAGCCTGTGGGGGGAGCCTGCCTCCCTGGATCCCACTGCCCTAGTCCAGGAGAGAGGGGCCAGGCTGAAGGCAGGTGGATGGGGGGCTTCCTGGTCTGAAGTGGGCACAGGCGGGGGGTCCCAGCAGACCCACAAGTGCCCCTCCAGCTCCTTGTCACTCAAAGCCCAGAGCCTGGATCCCATGTACCCCCCCACCCCTGAAGGTGGGGCTGGTGGGGGAACGTCCGCTCCAGACGGTCCACCATCAAGGTTTGTTCCTTTAGGTCCTTTCGTCCTTCTGGACTCTGGGGGCACCTGTGACCTTCCTGGAAAGTTGTTTTCTAGCGTTCAGTAAAAGCAGAATTGTTTCTACAAAGAAAACCTTTCTATGGAAGAAATTCTAATCCAGAAAATGGACAGATGGGAGATGCCGTGGGGGGCACGTGTACCAGGCTCCTGGACTGTGGGTTACTGGCCGGAGGAGCCCTAGTCTGTGGGGTGTGGATCCTGCAGGCTGGCTGTGGGCAGGGGGCCTCCCTGCCCAGTTCCAGCACTGGGTTGGCAGCCTGTGGTCCCTAGGCCAAGAACAGTTTTTATATTTGTAGTTGTTTAAGAAAATCAAAAGAATATTTTGTGACTTGTGAAAATGACGTGAAATTCAAATTTCACAACCACAGCCACTCCGTCACCTGCTGCCCAGGAGCCTCCCACTCTTTTAAGAGGAAGTCTGCCAACCTCATTCTAGGATGTTCTCTGCTCCCACCAGTGAGGAGCTCCCCAGGAAAGGAACCCTAACCAGCGCCCTGGGCTCCATGGGGCACGAGGGCTGACTCACACAATGGCCCAGCCCAGGTAGATGGCTGTGCTGCCCCAGTACATGGGGTTGTCCAGGACGCTGAACGGGAACATGGTCACTCTGGCCTCCTTGAGGATCCCGAAGTAGTCGCCTGCAAACAGGGCGGGCAGGAAGGAGGGTCATAGCCTGGCTGCCCCATCCAGAGGGAGGTGTGCAGGCACTGGGGGTGTGCCCAGGGGCTGCGCCCCCACCGGCTCTTGCCTGTGCCTTTGCATGTTCTGTCCCCTCTGCTTGGGGACTTTCCCTGCTCTCTGGACACCTCTCCTCCTTTGCCACCTCCTCGGCTTGTGGTACTTCCTGTCGCCCTTCCCTTCACCTGCCCCCCACTGTCTAAAGCACACCTACCCCTACTCACTATCTCTGCTCCACGTCCCCCTCCTCCCTCAGCTGGGCCACTCCCACCTGGGCCACCAGCCTGGAGATCAGCTCTCCCCCTGCAGCCAGCCCAGAGCTTCTCCCAGGGGAGGGTGTGGCGGTCCGAGAGGCAGGGGACACAGACCCGGTGTCCAGCGCAGTCCGGCCTGGCCCGGGCATGGCCCACAGGGAGCAGCGCTGCTCACTAGGGCCCCATGGTGTATCCCTCGTGCTCCAGGCACAGGTGGGCCTGGAGGAGTAGCAGCTGCATCACCATCACCGCTGTCTGGAGACAGGGCTCGCGGCCAGGGAGCCTTTCTTCCCGGTGGCACAGAAGTCTGCTTCAGGGTGGCTCATGGCGGGGGGCGGGGACTCGGCCACTCTGACCTACATTCCTGAGCCTGAGGGCCCCACGTTCCAGGCCGTTTCTCCTGGGGCTCCCCCACAGGCGGCTTCCAGGCCCCTCCCCGACCCTCCTCCAGACCCTGGCTGCCCTTTCCCCTGCCGCTGCTGTGGGGCTGCTAACCCCTGGTCTCCTGAGGTTGGCTACACCACCACCCCTCCCTCCCCTGGCTCCCTTCCCCACCCCACCCCTGTGAGGCCCACACAATGATCCCCACCTGCTCCTGGGCCCCCAGAGGACCTCCCCTGTGGGACCCTCCTCCTGGGAGGACGCCCCAGTCTCCTGCATGGCCCTCAGGGACTTGAGTGATGTGATCCCTGGCTGGCCTTCTGCTCTGGCCCCACTGACCCGCGCACATCAGCCGCCCTGCTCCCTCCCCCCAGAGTCCCAGACTGGGAGTTGGTGTCTGTAGGACGTCCAGCCCTGCCAGCACTGGGTTTTCAGCCCCAAAGCTCCGGAGCCACGGGCAAGGAGAGGGGCCAGCGCCCCCACCTGTTGCCAGCCCAAGACCTGAACACAGGAACAGAAGCCCGGCCCATCCTGGAGGCCAAGCAGCTGGCTGGGGCTTAAGAGTCTGCCCCCCAGCGCTGAGCAGGGCAGGCTGAGGCCTGGAGTTGGGGGGAGCAGGGCCCTGGCCCCCCACACTCAGGGTCTTACCTAGGAAGGTCCCGGTGAAGCCCAGCGCCAGGAAACTGGAAAGGACGAACACGCCACCCACTCCCAGGAGTGCCAGGCCCACGTGGTAGACCGCGGGGTTGTCCAGGCTCTGCATCCGGGGCTGGCTCAGCATGGCCTGCGTGAAGCTGCGGGCAGGGCGGGGAGGTCACCGCCACACAGAGGGGCCGCCCACCCTGCCCCCCAGGCCCCCAGAGCAGCCTGTCCAGGGGTCTCAGGCAAGTCCTGAGGGTGAGTCAAGTGGCCTGCTGAGGGGCCGCCACGGAAGAAGTGACCGGAATAGGGGGCTGGTGCCTGCTTCCAGAGAAGCCAGAAATCCTGAGTTGTCTGTAACACGTAGTGGTTTTAAGAAACAGATTATGAATGACAACATTTTAGACTCTGCAGGACAGCAGGGTGTTCAGTCTGAGGATGACTGGCACTGCAGAGGGAAGGAGACTCGGGAATCATGCCTCCACCCAACTGTCCCTCCGTTGTGAGCACGCCTACCCGCCCTCCATCCTCCATTCCTCCCCCTCTCTTTCCTTCTTTTGGCCACACCCCACAGCTTGTGGGATCTTAGTTCCCTGACCAGGATTGAACTCGCGCCCTCGGCAGTGGAAGCAGGAGCCGTAACCACTGGACAACCCTGCCAGGCTCTTTCTAGCAGAGCAAGTTCCATCTCCCTTTGTCCACTCCATTAGCTGGATGTCGTCAAACTCCTTAGGTTGAGCTAAAGCCCGCCTCCCTATAACTCTCTCCTCAGACTACAGTCAGCTCTTGGAGAACAGAGGCTTCTCCCCTGAGCACCTCCCTGGCGCCAGCCCATGCCAGGCAGAAGGGATCACAGTCTGTGTTCATCAACCAGGAAAAGCAGCCCCCTTCCCCAAAGTGAGAAAGGGGAACAGGGAGGCGGGAGAAGCATCTGTTTGAACAGCAAACAGGACACCACGGGCAGAAGCCTGCACGGTGACCTGTCAAACAGTGGCACATGTGTCAGGGCACACCTGGCCCCTGGTCACACTGCCCACGCCCCCTGCTCTCCACCCACCTCTCCTGCTGCTGGGCTCAGGGTCACCCTGCAGCTCCAGGCTGAGCTGCTGGGATTGGCTCAGAGCCGCACACCCCGTGTGGTGCCAGGTGGCCACGCCCATGCCCCACCCCTGCACCCTCCCTGGGCTCTGATAAACCCACAGTTCTGAGAGCTGGCAGCTCGGGCCACAGCTCAGCCCCCTCCCACCCCTCCACCTCTCCTGTCTGTAGAGCAAGTGGCCTGGACACAGCCTTGCGAGCTGACGGACGGACACCACTCCCAGGGAGAGGTCCTAAATGTCACAAAACTATACCTCAAGGTGGCTGAAAGGGTCAATTTTATTAATGTGTCTTTTACCACATACACCCACACCCACACACAGGCACAGAAAACCCACCTGCAGGAACCACATAAAGCGACAGCGGAAGGATGCTGGGGAGCGGCGGTGGGGGCGGGTGGGCAGGACTCCCACAAGCCCTGCACCTGAACCCCACCCACACCTGTCAGCGGGGGGCAAACAGGAGGAGGACCATAGAGGGGAGAAGGGAAAACAGGCCTGCTTGCAGTGGAGGGGTCCTTTCTCGGCCCCCCAATTCCCTGGGTGGTTAATTCACCCGGGAGGAAAGCCGTAGCCAAAAGGTTGACAGTGACACAGTGACACAGGGAGAGGGACACACAGGCCTGGACGCAGGGAGAGGGGCTGGGCCTGGGTCTCTCCCCTGCCAGGCCTCTCAGGGGCCCAGGACGCGACACGTCCTGCCAGCACCAGCCTTGCGGTAGGATGGCAGGGACAGCAGCTTGTCTATAGACCCGCCTCTGCTGGCCTCTGCAGGCCAGTGGGGTTCAAGTTGGGGCCACATGGAGGATGTCGTCAGCCCTCCAGACAGACAGGCTCTCCATCACCTTGCCCTCTGCCCCTCCACTCCCCCCACGCCCACCTGGCCGCCCACCTTGGTGCAGTCCACCTGCAGGGTAGGATGGACCACCCGGCTCCACCCCATAGGAACAGTGGTGGGGCTGGGCCTGGGGTCCAGGGTTTTTTTTCCCTACATGGTGGACTCAGGAGGCCAAGAATACACAAGAACTAGAAACAGCACATTGTGGAAGGGAAAACAGGCAGCAGGTCCCGTCTCCTGAGATGTGATGTTTCAGGAGCTTTAAATGCCCCCTTGGTGACAGCCAGGGAGAAGGGGCCATGGGGGATGCTGTGTGCTCACTCATTCATTCATTTACTCGCTCACTCCTTCAGAAGGGCCAGGGTGCCTGCAAAGACTCCTGCACTGGGCTGCCCACCAGGTGGGGCTGTTTGGGTCTATCCCCCCCCCCACCCCGCCCCCACCACACACCACCATAAGCTGAGTTTTCAGAGTAACTGGGGGAGGAAGGGGGTGTGCAGCAGCCAACCCCATTGTGGAGGGATCCCACCAAGCTTGCCTAGCTGCCCTCTCCACCACACCCAGGTCACTGCTCGCTGCGTGGGGCCACCTCTCCAGGTGGAGCCCAAGAAGGGGTTTCCCTGAGCCAGCAGAGCCAGTGGGGCAGATGGGCTCAGAGCAGCCCCCTAGTCCCCGCGCCCCGCCCCTCACGTTGGCTCCAGGCACCTCCCACCTCTTCCCTGGTTGGGGTGGGATGGAGGAGGGGGCTCCCCCAGGGGCCTGGGGTGGGGTTGGGGGTAGCGGGGGAGGGGAGGGGTCCTTACCAGTGGGAGCGCAGGACGTTCAAGAGCAGGATGGCCCCACCCAGGGTGTAACAGGCCAGGCGGGGGGACCCAAAGGCCTTGCTCAGCTTTCGGGTCTTGTGTTCCCATCTCGCAACCTATGTGCAGAGAGAGCAGTTGAGACCCAAGGGGCCCTTGTCGGGGGGTGGAGTGGGGGGGGCGGTCACATGGTGGGGGGGTCATGCAGGGGCGGGGTACGGGGAGGGGTCTCGGGCCACCTCCACGGCGGGGGACGACCTGTGCAAACAGAACACAAAGTCCTTCTGGAAATGGCTGAACACTGAAGCAGGAGGAGGCCAGGAGACCTGGGGGCAGCTGAGCCCCTTGGCCCTGAGCAGCTCGGCTCCCTCACCCAGGGTCCGGAACACATTCGGAATCACACACTCCATGGACATGGGGTCTGGGACCATGGAGGGGAGGGAATCTGGGAGGAGCCCAGCGCCACCCCCTCCCCCTGGACACGCCCACTGTCCCAGACCCTTGGCTCTACACTCCCAGAGCTTTCACTTTTTAGCCACAGAAACCTTTTATTTTTCCAAACTCATCAGGCCCAGACTCTCACCCTTCAGCAGCTAATGGTGGAGCAAAGTGGGAGTGGGCTCCCCAGGGCCCCTCCTGCCTCTACTGTCCCCAATCCCCTTGCCTGTCACTCTGGCATGAAAACCAGCTGGCTGACTCACTCTCAGTCGGGAGGGCATCTGGATGGTCAGTTTTCAGGACAGGAACCTGCGCATGGTTCCTTCTGGGGGCCTGGGGGACCATCCCCCTCCAGAGTAGCTGGGCCAAGATGGGGTCCACCAAGGGGTGATGAGAGGTCCTGTAGGGTAAAGTGTCCTTGGCCAGAGGAAGCAGCCTGTGTTCACACACGGACCCCAGGCTCAAGCCACAGGGATGGATAGGACGTCCACACTGTTCCAAGAACCCAGGGATGTCAAGATTCCAACAGTAAAAATCACACCAACATCAACTCAGCACCAGACAATTTTAAGTGTTTTCATCTGAGCTCATTTAACACTCAAAACCAGCCTGGGGTGGGTGGGGTGAGATCCATTTATATGTGGGGAAGACAGGGCTCCTCAGGAGTGACCAGAAGGGCCACCCAGCCGTAAGAGGAGAATCTGAGTGGCTCCTCAGCTCCTAGCCCAGCACCCTTTCTGTCTGAGGGGCTCAGCCATTCTTCAAAAATGCTGTCTTAGGCACAAAACCTTGTTTCTGGTGTGGTATGTCAAGACGCATATTTAAAGGCCAATAATTTTTTTTTCTCTCTGTTGATGAGGTAATGCTTTCAAAATCAGCCACCGAGTCACCTCCTCACCCCTCCTGCAGGCCAGTAGGAGGACCACAGGCCCAGGCCGCCACTTGTCCCCCACACTTGGGAACCACCAGGTGCGGTGGGAGCAGGCGTGTTCCTCCCTCTGCTTCTCAGAGCCGCCCCCCACCCCCGCCACTGAATGGGACCCTTGGACAGAGTGGGGTGCATCATCACAAAGATGTAATCACCCAAACCCAGACACCCTACTAGACAAGTGACTCACTCTCCTCCCCAAGTAGATGACATGGAAGAAAGTGAGGGGCTCAGGAGTCACGTCCACCAAGTGCAACGTGCAGACCTCATTTGGATCCTGATGCATACACACCAACTGGAACAAGATAGTTTTGACACAATCAAGAAGAACTGAACACAGACTGAGTATTGTATGACATTTATTACTGCTGTCCTTTCTACTTCTAGCCAAGAAGGATGGCATTTACCCACTCGCCTGAAACACACACACACACACACAAAACAGACAAATATACAAGGGCTTTCCAAACACTGGACATGAAGGCGTGAAGGATGCTGATTTAAGCCTCACCCCATCGATAATAACTTAAATGCTTATGGCCAAGCATCTCAATTAAAAGGCAGAGATTGTCAGACTGGATAAAAAATGATCCAATTGCATGCTGGCTACACAAAATACACTTATAAAGATTCAAACCAGCTAACCACAACAGGCTGGCACGACAGTCACTCTACTAACACTGGTGGAAATGAGGCTGAGTGGTTGTATAAATTTTAGACAAAGTAGATTTCAGAGCAAACATTATTACCAAGATAGAGAAGATTGTTTCACAATTAACCAAGAAGACATAACATCCTAAACATTCATGCACTTGATGCCAGAGCTTACAGTCCATGAAGTAAAACTGATAAATCTGCAAAACAGAAATAGTTACTTCAACACCCCTCTCAGTACTGATAGAACAGGTAAGGATAAAGATTTGAATACTGTCAACCAACTCAGTATTGCTAAGTCACTTTAGTCGCGTGCGACTCTGTGTGACTCCATAGACGGCAGCCCACCAGGCTCCGCCATCCCTGGGATTCTCCAGGCAAGAACACTGGAGTGGGTTGCCACTTCCTTTTCCAATGCATGAAAGTGAAAAGTGAAAGGGAAGTCGGTATACTGACGTTTATAAAAGACTTCACTCAACAACAACAGGAAAAGAAATTAGTTTCAAGTGCACACAGGAGATTTACCAAGATAGAGCACATTCCGGGAAGTAAAACAAGTCACGGTAAGCGTTCCACATCACACAACGTGTGTTTTCTGACCACAATGGAGTTAATCGGAAATTAATAACAGAAAAAGCTCTCTGAAAAAATCCCCAAACATCTAGAAACTAAGTAACACATTTCCTAAAAAACCAACTCCTGGGGGAAAGGAAAAATGGAAAAGGAAACAAGAAGGATTTTGAATTGAGTGAAAATGAAAGCACAACATACCAGCATCTGTGGGATGCTGCGGCTTGGGAGGGTTTATGGCACTGAACACCCACAGGAGAGAGAAGGAAGGTCTCGGTCACTGGTCTCAGCTCCCACAAGAAACTAGAGAAAGGAGAGAAAATGAAACCCGTGTAAGTAGGAGAAAGTGTGGAGTGGAAATCAATGATAGAAAATAGAAAAACACTAGAGAAAAATCAATGAAACCAAGAGCTGGTCTTCTAAAACCTCTACTCAAACTGAGCAAGAAAAAAAAAAAGACACAGATTCTCAACATCTAGACTAGAGTCTACAGACATTAAAAGGGCAAAAAAGGATACATGAAAAACTTTACACCAGTGAATTTGACCAAAGCTTGTGCAGGAAAAGAAGCAGAGGGTTCAACCAGCATACACTATGTCCATCCATGTATTTTGACATGGAGTCAAAAGTCTTCACAAAAGAAAGTTCCAGGTCCAGAAGGCTTCACTGGTGAATCCTACCAAACATTTAAGGAAGAAATAATCCCAATTATGTACAAACTGTTCCCAAAAATTGAAAAGGAAGGAACACTCCCCAACTCACTCCATGAAGCCAGCATTACCAGATACCAAAACATCACACACACAAAAAAAAAATAGAGAAAAAGACCCTTCCTGAACAAAACTCAAAAATTCTAGACAAAACATTAATGAATCAGCCAATGGAATCAACAATATACTAAAAGGACAATACATCCGCACAACCGAGTGAGGTTTATACCAGGAGTGAAAAGTTGGTTTAACATTTGAAAACCAATCAATGTAATTTACCATATAAACAAACTACATAAGAAGAAAACACTATGATCGCCTTAAGAGACACAAAAGAACATTTGACAAAAATCCAATATACCTTCCTGACAGAAAGTCAGCACGGGAGGTGTGATAGGGAACACCCTTGTCCGAACGCAAGGCATCTGTGAAAACCCAGCTGCTGACATCACCCCAGATGCTCCCATAGGCCAGGAAGAAGACCTCATGTCCACTGAAACACGCATGACCCGCAATCACCTACACAAACTGATGAAATCGACAGATAGTGCAGGATGCGTACCCCGAAAACTGAAGCTTCACTAAGAACTTGAGAAAAGACTTCAATAAACGAAGAGGGACTTCCCTGGTGGCCCAGTGGTTAAGATTTCTCCTTTCAACACAAGGGATGTGGGTTTGATTCCCAGTCAGGGAGCTAAGATCACACAAGCCTCGAGACCAAAAAAACAAAACATAAAACAGAAGCGATTCTGTAACAAATTCAATAAAGACTTTATAAATGGTCCACATCAAAAAAAAAAAAAAAATCTTAAAAAAAAAAAAAACCGAGTGTCCATGGGTCTGGAAGCTTAGCATTAGTAAGAAGTCTGTTCTCCTTGATTGGTCTATAGATTCAACTTGACCCCAATCAAAATCCTAACAGGCTTTTTGCTGCAAATTGACAGATTGGTTCTAAAATTCTCACAGAAATGCAAAGCACTCAGAATAGCCAAAACAAATGAAAAAGAAGAACAGAGCGGGGCCAACTCGGCAGATTTTGAGCCATGTTATAAAGCGACCGGGATCAGGACTGTGGTGCTGGTGCAAAGGCAGACACGCGGACCGTCGGAACAGAACAGGGAGTCCTGAAGTAGGACTGCGTGTGTCGGGTTAACTGATGTGTGGCCAAGTGCGAGGGCAATCAGTTCAAAGGACAGAGGGGAACGGGGCTGGGGGTCACACACAGAACCTGTAACTCAGACCACACACACAGATGAACACAAGCAGGTTAACAGTCTGAGTACGAAACCTGAAACCATGAAAGGTCTAGAGGAAAACACACGAGAAAAGCCATAGGCCCTGAGTCATGCAGCGATGTCTTAGATGCACATGACTTGCAGAGGAGGAGATGTGATGGACGAACCTGAGGGTGGGGCCGGGGCTGCCGTCATGCTCCCCCACCCCAGGGGGCAGTGAGCTGCCTTCACCTCCCACTGCAGGGTCTGGGATGGGGTGGTCTGGAGGCTCTCAAATGGCAAATTCCTCAGAGGACGGCTCGGCTGTGAGGCCCCACCGGCAGCCCACCCTCCCTGGACCCACAGCTGGGCCAGGGCTGGAGACACCCCACCTATGCCCACCCGGAGGCAGCAGGAAAGACCCCCAGCACCCCCACAAGAAAGCTAGTCACACCCTCAGTAGGCCATGAGGTGGCTGCATGGCCCAAGAGCCCCACGCCTGGCAGGCCCGGGCATCCCAACGACGTGGTCTTTGCTTAAGCAACCCAAAATCCTAACAGGCTTTTTGCTGCAAATTGACAGACTGGTTCTAAAATTCTCTTTGCCCGTTTTTAAGTTTTATATAATCAATACACTAAACAGACAGGGAGACTTCCTACTGAGAGAGGTCCTCGGGTATTCACTTAAATGAGCGTTTTCCTCCTGCACTTTCAGCGTTTGAATGACACAGCATTTTAGGATCTCTTTAAAATTTTAAATGAAACAAGGCCCACTGGTATGAAGGCACTGGGAAAACAGCCAAGGAGCTAGTGGCTCTTCAACTATTAACCAAACACAGCAAAACCCAGCCTTCCTTCTCTGATCAATATTTACATGGACTTCAGCCCTGGCAAGGAAATTTGGCCGTGTTGGTGACAGCTGGGTGGCTGTGTGGGTATGTGGGTTCGGTAAGCGGCTGGCTGGGCCTCCCTCGGCATCAGCGGGCTGGGTGGGTCACACCACCGACACCATCACTAACACCAACATCAGTGTCAGCCCAGCACGAGCACCTCCAGCCAGGAGGCTTCTTTCTTTTTTTTCTGAGGTAAGAGTAGTTTATTTTAGAAGAAGAGACTCTTTCAGGGCAGATTTAGAGGTAAAGTAAAATTCATTGAGGCAGAGGACACTTCCATTGGACTGGAAAATTCCCCTCAATCTACCCCCGTCCCTGCCCACCAGCCTCTGCTCTGGTTTCTGCCCTGTCCAGCCTTCTCCAGCGCCTGTTCACACGGAAGCCCGCCTTCCGCAGCTGCCCTCCCTCAGCCACCAGACCATCCAGGGTGCTGTGCGTGGATGGACCTCAGCTGGCTCCACAGCCCTGGCCGGGGCCCTACAGCACATGTGGCTGCGGGGCTGGAGGGAAGCCAAGCTTCAGTGGCCTGGGCGCCTGTGCCCACCACCCACCCCCTGCTGTGCAACCCCCAGGAGGGTGGGCAGGAGACCCTTGGGGGGCGCTTCCCACAGTCCACAGCCGGAGGCTCAGAGCAGGTCGGGGCAAAATTCCTGCTGACAGCAAGAAGCCGAGGCGTGGGGCACGGAGATCCCCTCCCGAGACTGGAGAGCAGCACAGAAAGGAAAGGGGTGAGGGGTCCAGGGCAGAGGTGGCCAGTGGGGCCACAGGCAGGGTGCAGGAGGGATCCGGGGAGGGTGCAGGGAAGGGGAGAGAAGGCCCCAGAGATCAACAGCTACGTGTCCATGTTCCAGGGGTAACCTCAGTGTTCAGAGATAGGCGTGACAGAGCGGGGCTGTGCCCAGGGCTACAGAGAGGCCTGCTTGTGAGCCCCTGCCCAGAGAGGATGGGCCTGTGCCCAGCGCCACCTAGGAGAAGGTGCTATGGGGCCAGCGAAGCCCCCCGGGGAATATCAGAACATCAGTGCTGAGCCCGAGGGTGCAGCTAATCCTCTTATCCCCCGGGGCCAGCGCTGCACTGAGCAAAGTGCTTTGCCTAATTGTGCTTCTCACAGTTAATCCAGGAGAGAGGCAGGTCTCCATGGACCGAGGTGACACAACCTGAGGAGGCCCGGCTTGCAGGGAGCTGGCCAGCTCAGACCACCAAGGGCACTCACCCTGCTGGGGCCCTCATCCCGGCTCACTTCCAGGACGTACCTGGCCAGGCGTCAGGCTGGGAGGGGCCTGTCTCTTGGCCACCACCGGCCTCCCCGAGTGAGCTGGCCAAGGCAGGGCCTCGCACTTGGTGGGACTGTCCTTCAAGGAAGAAAGGCAGGAGCATGGCCTGAACCTTTCAGCCAGGACGGCACCCCTTCTGGCCCCGGGTGTGAGTGGGATGAGCCGGGCCTGGAGCCCTCACTTCCCTGAGGTCATCGGGGGCATAGGTTGAGGCCTCTGGGCTGGCCTGGTGGTGCCATCCATCGGGGATGCAGCCCTGTCTGGGGTTCCTGATGCCAGGAGGGCTTGGGGACAGGGTACTGCTCCTCCTGGCTGCCTCCCTTCTGAGGCTGGCCTCCTGCTGCCTCTAAGTGGGTTCCTCAAACCCAGCGTGGTCCCCAGAACAGCAGGGTGGCCGCCGAGTCAGAGTCTGAACTTCCACCAGACACCTGGGGTTGTGGAGGAGTGTTGTGCCGTTCCAGGACAGGTTGGGGTCCGGAAGTCGTTGGCCCCTGACTCGGCTCCTCCGTAGCCAGCCCTGGGCCCCTTGGGGCACACTCACCACCCTGCTGACACTCGACTCCTCGGGTCCTAGCTGGTGTGTGAGCTCTCTCAACCCATGGGAAGACCCCTGAAGGTTACCGTTCTAGAAGTAGTCATGGCATTGCACACCCCTGGGGCCGGCTGGGGTCGGAGAACGGGTGGAGGCACACAGCAAAACCAAGCTCCTGCTTTCCTTGATGCCTGAGCTTGACCATGCACAGTACTCTCCAGGGGACCCTACCAGCGGTCAGGCACTTGTATCAACAAGCTCGCAGACGGAGTTTGCCCTTTGAGGGGTCCCAGGAATGCCTTCCCGGGAGAAGTTGGCACCTCTCACAGAACACAGCACCAGCTGTGAGCAGCACCCGCCGGGGACCATCAGTCCCTGCCACCGCCCACCAGAAAAGCGCTTCAGTCTACACACAAGGGAGCAGCGGCACAGAGAGGGTAAGTGGCCCACCCAAAGCCACACAGCTGTGAAGTGGAAAGCCCGCCTGGAACCCAGAGCCTGTTTCTAACCACTGAGCCCCTGGGCCTCCTGGCTACCCCTTCCCCAGGCATCCCCCACCTCTGATTTGCTGGTTCTGAGTCCCACTTCCTGAGGGGCAGGCTGGCGGCCCATCGGGCATCTCCCATCAGACCAGGAATTTGCCCATGTGAAGCCAGGGAAGGGGGAGGGGTGGGGACGCACCCCACTGCTCTGCAGAAGCCTTCAGTGTTTCCATCATGGGAGCTCGAAATGCTGGTGGGAGTGAGGACAGGCGCGCTGGTGGTGGAGGTGACAACCCTGAGCTCCTTCCTGAGCCATCCTGGCTGCAGCCCTCAGCCCCACCGGGCATTTCCCAGTCATGAGGGCCATGGCACCCCAGCTTCCCGAAGGGGGCTGGTCGCCGGGCCCCCGAACAGCCCCACCCTGCAGAGCTGGACTGGTCCTGGGTACTTCAGGCAGGCCGGCCAGAACCACCAAGACAGAGCCTAGCCACGTAGGTCAACCCCAGGCACCTCAGCCCATGCAAGAGGCCGCAGGCCCTGTGTCCCTGACGTCCATCTGCCCAGACACCACAGCTTCCTGCCCATTTCTGCCACCTGGAGGGGCTGCCCCCGCCCTTTGCATGCTGTCGGCCACGAGGGAGGTTCTCCTCAGGCAGCCTCTCCACCTCGTCCTGCAACCAGGGTCCCGGCCTCACCGTGTGCAGACTCCCCACCACAGGGTCTGGATGGCCTCTCCTGTCCCCCATCTCCGGGGTGAGCTGTGACTCAGCTACTCGTTCCAGAACACAGAACAAGCCCTGCTTTTGCTTCCAAACTTTGTTCACGATGTTCCCTCTCCTGATAATGAGGCCGTGCTGAGGCAGGAGACGTCCTCAGCTTTGGAGACGTGGGGATAGCAACTGTGCAAGGTGTCCTGGGACCTGGGTGACGCGGGCTGCTCTCTGTTCCAAGGATGTAAATTTGCCAATTAAAATCAATGTTCCTTCTGCCTCCCATCCTCAGGGGTCTCTACCCTGTCCCCTCCATCCCCGGGCCCACATGCTGTACCTTGCTCCCCCTGGGGCATCTTCTGAACCCCAGAGTCTTTCCAGAGGCAACCCCCTCCCCAAGCAGCCTGGGAGCCACGTGGAGCCACTTCAGCCTCCCTGAGCCTCCTGGGCATCCTGTGTGTGGACACAGGCTGAATCCCCAACCCACTAAGAGCCCACATCCGTGGCCGCCTCTGCGTGTGCAGGAGCCCAGTCGGAGCCATGAGGGGGAAGGAGGGCAGTGACGGTGTCGGTGAGAGTGTGTCACTCAGCCCAGTCATGGCAGGAGCCCACAGGGCTGGTGCCGCCCAGCAGCCTAGAACCCACCAACTCACTGAGCACTCATTCATATGAGCTGGGGCCCTGGCAGGTGCAGCGGGACTTTCTGAGCAGAAGCAGATGAGGCCAGGCTGGGGACGGTGGGCGTGACAGACTGTGTCACACACAGTCCTGCTGGCCACCAGCCTCTGGCTGGGAACCAGAACAAAGATGCTGGGAACCAAGCGAGCCCAGGGAGGGGGACCCCACTGTTCACCCCCGGTGGGGTGGGAATCAACACTACCTTGGTCACCCCTGGGGTTCAGCTGTAACAGGGGAAGAGGGGCTGCCATCCCAGGGGAGGGTTATAGCCCACGGCTTATGACCCGGGGCCTCCACCAAGTCCCAGAGCTCCTGAAAACTGCCAGGCTCCGGTACTGACAGGCGCACCCGGGCTCTCACAGCTGCTGCAGCACCGAGCTGGGGTCGTGCCCTCTGCCACATGCCTAGCCCGGCCCTGGCCACTGGGCACTGTGTTCTTTCTTTTCCTTTTAAAGGACAGGAACAAGGCGGCCGGCGGCTGGGCCTCCGCACAAGTCTACGTGATCTCAGGGCTGAGCCTGGCGACCCCCTGAGGCTGGGGGAGCCCGCGGTTCCTCAAGGGCCGGAGCTGAGCTCCCCTCCTGCTGCAGCTGCTGACAACGGGGCCGACCTCCTTGGGGCAGAGACTCAGGACAGTTAATCCAGCACCCAGGGGCACCAGAGGGAAGTGTTTACAGAGCAGCCCAGGCCAGGCCAGGCTCCCAGCAGCTGCTGGGCACTGAGGTGACCAGGGCAGTGTGGTCTCTGCCCTCGGGGCCTCCAGTGTCGGCAGGCATGCCAAGGATGTGATCACCTTGGATGAGAACAGGTGCTGGGAGGAAGAATAATTTGGCATGGGGGGCAAGGGGAGGCCTCCCTGACAGATGACCCTCACTGGAGGCCTGAGGGCTGAAAAGGAGGTTGACACAGTGCAGAGAAAAGGGTCCTGCAGCAGGGGCAGGTAGCTTGCCATGCTCCGGGGCACTGTCTTGCCCAGACCAGCGAGCCCCATCCAGCTGGCCAGGCCGTGTGCCGGCCTCAGCTCAGGGTAGACAGAGTGGGCCGGGGTTCCGCTCTACACCTCGGACATGGTATTTGGCAGGTAAGGTGTCTTTATCAGGAAGAGCCAGAGGTGCTAGGAGGGCCAGGCAGTCTCAGAAACAAGGGACATCACACAACCAGAGGAGACAGCAGAGCAGAGGAGCCAGAGACAGAGGGAAATTCCTACCCCAGACCCAGCAGGTCAGAGGGGCAAACACAGGGGCCGAGAGGGGGAACCCATGACGGCCAGGTCCATCGGCACCACCCCACCAGCACCACCCCACCTCACAAGGATTGCAGCTGATCAGGCCCTGCCGTCCACAGACCAGACTTGGGAGCTGCCTGTGTCCAGTGGGGAGCAAGTACGAGGCCCGGAACTTTGACGGGAGGGGAACCCATGGTGGAAGATTCAAGAGGCATTGAGAAGGACGAGGAGTCATCATGCCCGTGGCCTCCAGAGGCCCAGAGGCCCCACGGTCAGTGGCCAAAGGTGTGGACACAGGCCTTGAAGATGGGCAGGAGGCCCATCAGGCAGTGGATGTAGAGGTGGCACCGGCCGCACACGTGCCCAATCTATGACGTGTCCAGAGGTCTCCCTGATCCGGCGCCGGGTCCAGCTCTGCAGTGACCACAGCCTGGCCTTTTACTTTGGACCCAAGTAAGACTCTGTTAAAGTGGCAGAGACAGAATGGGGGTCCCCATGTCCAGCTACTACCCCCCTCCCCACGAGGCTGTCACCCCCCCAGACCCTCTGCCCACTTGTTACAATTGCAGCTAAGAAAATCCACCCCCTCCTTGGGCAGAACTCGTGCTTTCCCACTGGGCCTGAGCGCTGCAAGGCGGCACGTCCTGGTCACGACCACGGACCGCCTGGGCCTGAGTCCTTCAGAGGCTGTGGAGACGCAGCAGCGGCTTTCCCCGCCCATGCCACCCCTAGCAGAGAAGCACAGAGAGGCTTCATCCTGACGGAAACCCAATCCCCTTCACAGAGCCGTGCGACTGGGGACAGTCTCTCCTCGCTGGGTACAGCCTGGGTCAAAATACCGTGTTCTGGGCTAGCTAATCTTCCCCCTCCAGCAGGGCAGGAACACACCTGGGACCTGGGCGGGGGGCAATGATCACGGCTCTGTGTCCCCGAGGACGCACGAGACAGAATACGGAACAGTGCGGTCCCGCCCACAGCACGCTCTCTCCAGGAAGAGTCTGCGTGGCCTCCCGAGGGGCTCTGGGACTCCTGTGGCACCTGGGGGTCAAGGATCATGCGCGAACCACCTGGCCAGCTGGCCTCCATTCAGCCTCGGGACACAGGGCCTGGGCCTCCCGGCCATCTTTCCCATCAGAGCCTTGCCGCCCCGGGACCTGGAGCTGCCAGGTCCCAAAGTGGATCCTGGACATAAGCAGATAAGCAGGACGAGCACGTTTGCTCTGGGGCTGTTTATGGGCCGAGTCTGAGACCCGGTGCTCATCTGCTGGTGGAGCCCAGTGAGCTGAGAACAGCATGTCCCCATGAGGGGCTGAGAGAGCGAAGAGGCCTCTGGAGGCGGAAGTCTCCATGGAGGGTCACGGGAACAGGGCCCAACGCTTAGGAAACCCCAACACAGGCCGGTTCCCACGACTGCTCTGAGGTCAGCATCCCCCGATTTTCTGAAGGAGAGGATGAGGGGCCTACTGGGCCTGCCACAGGAGCAGGAGGCGTCTCATTGCACCCGAGCCTTGACACAGAGCACACCCGGGGCTGGGGGCAGGGGACAGACGGCCATTCTTACCACCACCATCTGCAGATGGTGGGCCGTGGGCCATGCATGTGTGTGGCCAACATTTAAACTTTTAACAGACTAAATTCAGAGAGACCAAAAAAAAGAGACCCTCCTCCCCCACCCCAGGGGGAGCCAGAGCCGAAAGATCCTACATCTTCAAGACCAAGGAGACGGGGGTCATGCGCTTTTCCAGGGTGACCCCCTCCCTCTGGGGAACGATGACTACTGCTTCCAGTGGACATGGCTGCACTTCACATACAATTCTAAGGAGCCCCATACAGCAGGTGAGAGGCAGGCCAGGAGGAAGATGCTGGCAGCAGACATATCAGCAGGCAAGGGGTCAGAACCACTGGATGAGCCCAGGGCCCGCCTCCCAGCCTGCCCACCCCCTCCCCTGTGCCCCGTCCTCTTGAGCCCTTGGGCTCCCAAGGAGAGCAGGGCCGGAGGACCTTCCCTGACCAGTTCGGGGAAATATTGCCCGAAGCAGGTTCCTCCCAGAAGGTGCTGGCCAAACCTGCCTCGTCTACCCAGTGACTTGCCCTCCAGCAATGGAGGCCATGGCCCACCTTCTGGCCAGTCCGTCTCTGTGTCTCCATTGAGCTCCGCCCGGGAGGGGCCCCGAGAGAGAAGCTCTGCTCCTGTCCACTCCCCCGCCACTGAGGCCACCGGTGGTACCTCCCCCACCCCGGGGAACGTGCTGGCTTCACAGCTAACAAGGGGTGAGGCCGAGCTGTCCTTGTTCCCTCTCTAATTCTCCTGCTGTTCTGACATGCACACCCAAGGTCTAAAATTAGGCCATTGGATTTCACACCTGACTTTCTGAGCTCCTGGGGAAGGGGGGGTCAGCGCTGATCCAGAAAGGTGTCAAATCTGTATCAGGAACAACATCTTCTGGACACGCTGCTCCGTCCGCCGGGTGGCGGGCTGCCTGTCTGTATGCCACGGCCCTCGGGGTCCCAGCCCCCCGGTCACCATTTGCACAATTTCAAACGTGAGGGCACCTGGCAGGCAGGGGGATAAAAAGGCTGTGAGGTCCCCACCATGTCCTCGGACCAAGTGCTGAGATGCCCTGTAGGCCACGCTCAGACCTGGGCCAGAGAACCAGGGTCAGGGCTCCAACTAACCCCTAGACGGGAAGACCCGGCCAGTGCACTCTGCCCGAAACCTGGCGGCCAGGCTGCCGTCGGGGCTCAGCTGCCAGAGGGCTGAGCCCATGCTGGAACACCCTCCCACTGCCATTGGGGTTTGTTTCGGAGGGACCCTGAGGTGCTCCCAGCAGGGCCCTGCCCCTGCCTGTCGCATCCATGGGGCTGCCTCAGGGAGGTCACGGTCCTGCCAGCCTAGAAACCCGGTGCTTTCGACCACACCTGCCCTCTCCCCACGCCTGCTTCTCAGAAAGCAGCTGGTGCAAGTGTTTCGCTGTCGGTACAAGGAGACAGCTTCTGGCGGTCAGGACCCTTCACCTCCGCCACCAGCCGACCTGTGAGACCTGGCCGCTCCCTTGGCAGCAGCCTCAGTCAGGGCTGACCCTTTCACGCTTCCCGCCCACCTCCAAGCCGCCTGCTACGGGCTCCAGAGGCGCTGATGTGGCATCCAAGTGCGGCTGACAATGGACTGACTGTCCCAGAACCTGCCCTGAGCTGAGCCGCAAGTGACTGCAGGATAGCACCATTGCCCGGGCAGCCCAGCCACAAACAGTGACCAGGAGAGGCCAACAGGGAGTGCCAGGTGGCCAGAGAGGAGGAGGGGTGGCAGCTGCCAGCCAGCTGCAAGCAAACTTCTAGTCCAACCTCGAGACCCTGACAACTGTGCCTGTTTTACAGATGAGAAAAACCAAAATTTGGCTCAGAGAAGCCAAAATTCCCACCCAGGTCCAGGTCAGGAGACCGCAGCAGCAGGATAGGCCACTGTGCTCAGACGCCCATGCCCCTCCCTGGGCTGGCGAGACAGGCAGGGAGGACTTAGGAGGGCAGAGGCACAGCTGCACTTGGCTTCTGGGGCCAAGCAGCCAAGGATGGGCCCAAAGTCACTGGAGCCGTCCTGCCCCTGGCACCCCTCCTAGGTGGCTGCCTCTCAAGGCCACCCCACAGAGAGCCCATACACTGTCAGAGTGGGGTGCACCCCAGCCCAGCAGGCGCATCCTAGGCTGCAGGGGGTGGGGCTGCAAGGCTGGACCCCCGACAGGGCCTCTCCTGCCAGCAGGGCCCCTGGTCCTGCCCCAGCTGGGCCAGCCAGCTTGCCATTCAGGGCTGTGTCTGCACCGGGAAGGCCCTCCTGGAGGAGGGCTGGGGAAGAAGGGGGGCCGGGGAGGAGGGGGGCCTGGGGAGGAGGGGGTAACGCACAGGAGCAGGAGCCCCAGCTGTCAGGTTCGGCTCTGCTCTCACAGCTGTGTGACCTAGGCAGGTCAAGCGACCTCTCTGGTCCTTAGCTGCCACTTCTGAAAAAATCTGGGGTGGACCCGCCCATCCCCCCCAGGAGTCTGCACATCAAATCCATTTGGGGAGGTGGTGACAACAATGCTTAGTCTCAGGACGGCCATCAGTGAGTACACCTGCCCCCAGCGCCCCCAGTCTCTGTCCCGCCCCCCTCGCTGCAGAGCAGCCCCTGATCCCCCACCCAAGGCTGCTGGGGACATTGAGAGCAGTTGGCTGACCCCCGCCCGCCACCTCGCCCAGGACCCGCAGAACAAGGCTGGACTCTACAGAGCCGAGAGCAGAGAGACTGGGCAGGAGAGCTCTGCCTGTGCCCCCTCCTCCCATGCTCCCCAATGCTGAGCAGTGCTCGTGCCTGACACCCTGAGAGAGGACAGGGAAAGCTGAGCGCGGGCAGATTCACCTCTGTCCCCGCCAGGCACAAGGGTGGGTCTGCCCCGAGGGGGGTGGGTCCCAGAGGCAGTGAAGACAGGCCCAGCCCCGGAGTGACCCCCCAGCTCATCATCTCCCAAGGCAGCCCCCCTCCCTGCAAAGCTGGTCGTGGGCACAGGAACTGTCCTCCAAGACTGGTTGGAGCCTCAGACAACAAGTACGGGATTTGGACAAATTAGTCTAGGAAGCTTTGCAGCCCCAATCCTACCCTCCCCTGATTCCCCAGATGCATCAGGTGGCCTGGTTCTCCATCCCTCTCTGCCCAGGACTCTGGGTCCCTCCCGACCTCGTGATCTCTGTCCCCCGGAGCCCTCTCGTGACCTCTGTCCCCTGGAGCCCACACTCCAAGGCCAATGCCTCTTTGGAGAAACTACAGGGATCTCAGGTCCAGAAACACCGTGTGCCCAGGGGCCTTCCCTGAGGTGCCCTGGGCATCGAGTCCCAGGGTCTTCGGGCTGGGTCTTGACCGCTTCCCACCCTAGCCCCCCTGAGGCTCAGGGAGCCAGGGCAGGGCCAGGAGGCGGGATCAGAGGAAACGCGGCATGAACGGGCTCCTATGGCTGCTCCTCCTGGCCAAGTGTGGCCCAGGCTTCCAGACCCTTCACACCCATTCCCCTCCCCCGCCGCCTGGCAGCCACTCTGGAGGAGAGCTGGACAAAGGCCACCCCTTGCCCCAACACCCTCCAGACCTCAGATGATACAGCTGAGGCCCAGGCCAGAGCAAGTGGGCAGTAAATAGAGACAAACCCCACGCCTTGGACATTTTTCCTGAATCTCAGATGGCCTCAGAGGAGGACCAAGGAATGGTGCAAAGCCGACGACACAGCCAGGCTGGCACTGTAGGTCAGCGGGAGGACCTACTACTCGCCCCCAGTGGAGAAACGACCTGGCCTCTGGCCCCCAGGCCACTCAGGGCTCACCCACAATAACTTACTGGGCCAGGCCCTACCCTCAGCTCCCAGGAGCCCTCGGTCTAAAGGAGGGGCGAAACGCAAACTCACAAGGATCAGGGCCCACAGACGTCTGCTGGGGCCAGGGCTCGGGGAGGGCTGGTGGGAGAGGGGGGCCCTTCTCGGAGGGAGCAGACCCTGCAAAGGCGGGGGGGTGGGGGGCATGCGAGGAGACCCAGGGGGTATGTGTCATCAAACCGCCCCTCCGTGCATCAGGGACCCCAGAGGTAACCCACCAGCCCCCCACACCTGTCCTACCAAATCAACACAAGTTCGGATGCAAATGCTGCCCCACTGCCCACCACTACCTCCAGCGGTGAAGCACCCCAGGAGAGGCGCTTTGTCTACCCCCACGCCCCAGCAGGACTGAGAGGAAACTCAGGCTGTACCCCTGGAACGTCAGGAGCTGGGGGGAGAAGCAGCCCAATTAGGTGGGGTCTTGCTGGGACTCCCTCCTCACTGCCTCGCCCACCACACGGTCTGGGCGCCTGGCGAGCTACCTGGTACCATACGTACCAGTTTGGGTCGGGGTTAGGGTTAGGGTATGCTTTAATGCTGCCCTGCTCAGACCCCTAGACTCTAAAGTTAGCCCAGCTGCTGCCCGCTGCCCCACACAGCTCTCCCTTCAGGGCTCGGGCCATGGGGCGGGCAGGGCTGCACATCCTAAGAAGCACACACACACATGCCATGGCACATCCAGGCCAGAGGAGAGAGCGTGGGTCCTGGTGACACTGGGCTGACCGTCCCCACTGGGAGCCGAGGCCAGACACCCCATAGCTCTGCAAAAATCCGGCTCGCTGTGGAGCCCAGTTCGTGCACAGCCGTGCCCTCGGAGTGAGACTCTGAGCCAGATGGGAGCAAGGGTGTCAGACAGCCTGTCCACGCCCAGCCCAGCTCCCCGTGCTCACATGTGCACATGCATGTACAGCCACGTGTGCACCTCTCACACACATCTCACTGCTGCCTGAGACACAACCAGGGTGCAGGCCAGCACTAGGGGTCCTTCCTCGGGACCGCCGGCCTGTCCACCTCCCCACCCACCCCTGCCTGGCTCCTCCCGAAGCTCAGTCCAGCCAAGGAGCCCCGACCCCGCTGGCTGCCTGTCTCCAGGACAACTCCGGACGCCAGCTTCTGTGTAACTGCTCACTGGTTTCAGGCTTTCGGCCCCTAGATCTGGGGGAGAGTGTCCCTGCTGTTCTGGACTACCCAGCCTGTGGTCACATGTCAGGGAAACCAGCAGGGCATGTGGAAAAGGACACAAGTCCTTCCCCTCAAGGAGACCAGTCTGTCAGGACAGAGGGACGGCACATTGATCAGGGCGCGTGGCCCTCCCCTCAAGGAGACCAGTGTGTCTGTCGGGAGGGACAGCATGTTGACCAGGGCGTGGCCCTCCCCTCAAGGAGACCATTCTGTCTGTCTGTGGCCTCTTTGTGATGAGCAGCCCCGCCCCCACCCTGCTCCCACCAGATGAAGAGAAGACCTAACTCGTCAACCAAATGCAAATATGTCCTGTTCTGCCCCGGGGACCGAGTGGCCACCTGAGATGAAGAAAGCTTGGAACAGCATGTGCCGACGCCCTGGAGGTGAGCATAAGGCGTCCACAGCTCTGCCAGCTGGCGCCTTGGGGGTGGCCTCTCCCCCACCCCCAAGATGCTGCTGCAGACAGCAGACCAGAGGCCCCAAAAGCTTCCCCTCATCCTGCCGGGGAGAGGCGTCTCCCCGAAGGGCTGGCAAAGGGATGGCCCAGAGCCCACTGCCCTCTCTCCACCTCCCACCCAGCCCCCGCAAAGCCCCGTGCCCACAGATGACCTGGCGGGGGTCTGCCACCTGGTTCACTTGCTGTGGGTTCCTTCCTGCTCCCCAGTGCCTGTCAGCCCAGGGGCTGCAGACCACTCTGAGGGAAGCCACATTTGGGAAAAGTGACCATGGCTACAGAGCACATCTGGTGCTGGGGTGGGAGATTCACAAGAAGATGGCTTTGTTGCGCATGTAGCAGGAGAGGAGCCAACCCCAGCCTAGACCTTCCAACTCACCCATTGGAACAGCGGCCCCGCCAGGCACACAGGGCAGCCCTGGGCTGTCTGCTAAAGCCAAGATGTGGCAGGACCCCAGGGGAGGGGCGTCCTCCCCAGGTGCCGACCTTGGCAGGGAAGCAGGAGGATGCTCCCACGCTGACCAGAGACAGACAGGGAGGGAAGAGCCGCCAGTCTGTCCGTCTGTCCACCTGTCTATCCATGCAGCCCGCCCTGGGCGCACTTACCACATTCCAGAAGAGCGGATTGAAGACAATGGCAAGGACAGCAGCCACAAAGTGGGGTTCCGAGAGGTCCACGTAGCCAAGCAGCCGGGTCATAATGCAGAGGTCTGCCTGAAGGGACAGAGTGGCATCAGTGGGAGACGGGCCTGCCCCACCTGGCCCCACCTGGCCAACACCGGAGAGAAGACAAGCCCAGAGCTCAGAAATAAAGTTACCCTCCAGGAACAGGCCGGCAGGCTCTGGTGCGTCCAAGTCCGGCAAACATTACTACAGTGTAATCTCATAAATCTGAAGATAAAAAGCAAAACCCAGCCAGCCGTGTTATGCCTGTTGGAGGGCGGTTGGGCCACAGTGGAAGCCAGGGAGGAAATCGGTGACTCTGAAGGTGAGTATCCAGCACCTGGTGGAGCAGTGACCCCACTAGGGTAACCAGGACCCTGCGGAGGTGTTTAGAGCCAACCTGAGGGGCCGACACCCGTGTGAGGATGCTCAGCATCTGAGAACCAGATAAAAAGAGCAGCAGTGGCTTTTCCCACCTGCTGGACTGCGCTCCTGAGTGTTGGTGGGATCCCCAACCCCAGGCACCGGCCCCGGGAACATACACATGTGCGCATGGCTGCTCCTATCGGCACGCATGCAACATGTGTGCATCACAGGAGCTTGGGAAAACCAGATGCACCACCCCAAAGCAATTAGAGAATTTAAACAGACCAGGTCTGTGCCAACTTGCCTTGTTTTCAAATACACGTCAAATGGATGAGGAAGCTGCAGCGCCCCAGAGCCCTTGTGCATTTTCAGGAACTACCACCATATAGCTGAGCACCCCTCCTGTGCCTGGGCCAGGTCTCCCCCACCTTCTCCCTGTCCACCGTCTGGCCGCTCACTCTTTGTGGCCCCCACCCACTCCATGCTGGTAGCTCTCTGCGGCTATGACAACCAAAAACAGCTCCAGACATGGCCCAGACATCCCTGGGGACAGAACTGAGATCTGCCCCCCCACTGGCCTCTGGGGACAAGGAGGAGACAGCCAGATGCTTCCAGCACTGAGTTTTTTCTTTAAAAAGGATGAGACACCACTGATATTCTGAGTGCTAAGTTACTGCATCACTCTCTGTTTTTTGTTTTTAGACATCCATGATACCTCTCCACATGCAGTTCAGTTCAGTTCAGTCACTCAGTCATGTCTGACTCTTTGTGACCCCATGGACTGCAGCACACCAGACTTCCCTGTCCATCACCAACTCCTGGAGCTTACTCAAATTCATGTCCATCACGTCAGTGATGCCACCCAACCATCTCATCCTCTGTTGTCCTCTTCTCTTCCCGTCTTCAATCTTTCCCAGCATCAAGGTCTTTTTCAATGAGTCGGTTCTTCACATCAGGTGGCCAAAGTATTGGAGTTTTAGCTTCAGCATCAGTCCTTGCAATGAATATTCAGGACTGATTTCCTTTAGGATGGACTGGTTGGATCTCCTTGCAGTCCAAGGGATTCTCAAGAGTCTTCTCCAACACCACAGTTCAAAAGCATCAATTCTTTGGTGCTCAGCTTTCTTTATAGTCGAACTGTCAGTCCATACATGACTACTGGAAAAACCATAGCCTTGACTAGACGGACCTTTGTTGGCAAAGTAAGGTCTGTGCTTTTTAATATGCTGTCTAGGTTGGTCATAGCTTTTCTTCGAGGGAGCAAGTGTCTTTTAATATCATGGCTGCAGTCACCATCTGCAGCGATTTTGGAACCCAAGAAAATAAAGTCTCTCACTGTTTCCATTGTTCCACCATCTATTTGCCATGAAGTGATGGGACCGGATGCCATGATCTTAGTTTTTTGAATGTTGAGTTTTAAGCCAACTTTTCCCCTCTCCTCTTTCACTCTTATCAAGAGGCTCTTTAGTCCACATGCAAGTCACAATAAAAATAAGCCTCAGCTGGGAAGAAAGTCAGGACCATGGGGGTTCTGGTCTTTCCCATAATATCACCTGCAATGGTGAGACACAGTTCATTCTTTCGGAAAGTGTTTGTCTCAGGCCACCCAGCCCTGCAGACACTCCACAGGTGACCACTCCTAGCTTGGCTCAGCCTGCCATGCCGCTGAGCATGGCTGTGAAAGATTCAGGAACATCTTGGAGCTCAGATGCTGGCATGTCCCTCCCACATGGCCTCCTCTGCCTGTCAGTTGGCAGGGCCCAGGGAAAAAGCCAGACTCAGTTGACCGCCCAAGACAGAAGAAAAGCTGAGCCAAGAATCAGAGGTGCATGGTTGCGGGAATGCTGGGCACACTGGCCCATGCCAGGGCCACGGAAGCACAGGTGCAGGATACAAAGGATGGCCAAGCCCCCTCAGCAACCATGGGGAGCAAGGCTGGACACAGGGCCCTGCCTCGATGGGCCACAGTGGAGCACCCTGTACGCTGCCACCCTTTCGACTAGCTCCCCCCCGCAGCCAGGTGGCACCTGCCAAGGTGTGGAAGCCCCTAGGAAGGACAGGCTGCAGCCTGAGGGAGACTCCCCAAAGCTTTGAGGAGTGGCTGATTCAGAGGACGTTTCTTAAGCATGTCTGACTGTGAGGCTCCGCCCACTGAAATGCTGTCTGGGGGGGCGGGGCAGGGGGCGCGGGATGGACCAGAGTCCTGCTTGGGTCCTGCTCAGCGGCCAACGGAGCAGGCTGAGGTCCGGCACCAGCCCCCTCCATGAAAGCAGACACTCTCAGCCGGGAGGCCTCACTGGCCCCAGTGCTCCTCCTGCTCACCCGCCTCACTGCCAGCTCCTTCCTCTCACAGCAAGTCTACTCTGGTGGTGCCCCCATCATCCCCCTGCTCAAAACTCTGCCAAGTGGCCCAGTACCCCCAGGAAGGGGCTGGCTCCCAAGGCTCACTTCCTGCCACACCAGCACCCATGCCTCCCCACCCAGCCCAACATCTCTGATGGATTCCCCTCCACCAGTCTTACCTGCCATTCTTCCTGCCACCCCTACCCACAAACAGCGTGTTCTGAACCCTTTCAAATGCCTTCTGAAATACCCTCTGTCCCTCAAACTCCTATTCATCCCTTAAGACCCAGTGAGAGCATGTCCGGTAGCCTCGTCCATGGGCCCTCCTGTGTCTTCTGTGTGTACCCTATCTGTCCCTGTCCCTGTCATCTGTCCCTGTTTGGTGATGGTTCCTCCGGATGAGGGGCCATTTCTTCCCCATCTCTGTATCATCTGCCTGGCACAGAGTGTTTGTTGGGTGAATGGTGGCCCTTGTTTCTTCATCAATAAAACACACGGTGGTAAGGGGACATCTCAGCCGCCTGTGCTCCAGGGACTTCAACCCCCTCCCTCTGACTTCAGAGCAAGACAGGAAGCAGCCCAGGTAACGTGAGTGGGCCCTGCGGGGAGCCGCCCTGAGCCTGCAGACCTCTCTGCTTCTGAGGCCAGAGATTCACCAGCTGCCCAGAAGCTGTGCTTCCTAAGTATGTGTTTTTCTGGCGACTCTTAAGCTGAGAAATCAAGCAATGTTCTCAAGCCTTGACCTGGGGTGCGGGTGCAGTCCTCAGTTCCTTAGAAACCCAGGGGTGGAACCCACTCAAGGCGGGTCAGTCTCCCGTCCCCAGGGGGGCGGAGCTCGAGGTGGGGGGGCGAGGACCAGCCATGTGCATGAAGAGCCCAGGGACATACTGAGAGTCTGAGCTCTGATCTGAGCCATATTCGATCACATTCATCAACTCCGTGAACCATACTTCCCACTAATGGCCCCCAGCCCTGGCCTGTCCTCTGAATCACCATGTCCAGCTTAGGGCCAGAAGAGAAAACGTGCTTCTCAACATGTTTATGACAGCGACAACTCCCATGGGAGCTTCTGTGGCATTTCTGCAGACAAGGGTGTCACTGTCAGCAGATGCCGTTTTAAGGAGTTCCTCTCAACCGGAAGAATCCGGAGCCTCAAGCCTGGCGACCGTGTCCATGGGGACACCAATGCCCCCCACTGCCAGGGCCCACAGGTAGCCCCACTCAGCAGAGGTGAGTCAAAAACCCTTCCCTGCAGCCGTGCCAGCAACCCTGGGACTCAATGTGTCCGCCCTGACACCCATCACATTTTATGGGGAAACTCACAGAGGTTGCCGGCGGGTCAGATCCTCCAGGCCCCGCCGCTCACACAGCCTCAGCCCCCGTCACTTTCAACTACCAGCCAGCAGACACCTGTACAAGGATAGGAAACCCCACAGTCCCACAGAAGCCCTGTGTCCTCAAGCTGTGCCTCCTGACCTGGGCTGGCAGGGCCAGAAGGAGAGAGGGCAAAGGGTCAAGCGTGAGGCCTGCCCACGTGGGGAGCAGGTGCAGGTGGTGGCCAGGGGCTCGAGGTCACCCAGGCTCTGGCTAGTGAGCTGGAGGAAGCCGGCATACGGTCCAGTGGCTGCCTGGAGGGTGCAGAGGGGTCTTTTGGGGTGATGGAGCCTGGGTGGTCAGGGGTACATGAGAAGTCTCCATCTGGGCAGACATCACTACATGAATTACACCTCAGAAAAGAAAGTCAGTAGGGGAACTGGGAACTGGCCCCCTTTCCCCAAAGGGCCCAGGGAGAGACGTGGTCCTCCTGCTAGGCTTCAGGTATTTACATTCAGCAGACACGAAGCACCCCCAGGAGGCACCACTCAGGGGGGACTCTGCCAGCTAAGCCCCTGCAGCAAGACCAACATGCATCTACTGATGCGTAGGTGCTCGCGCCTCACCTCGGGCAGTCACTCAGCAGCACCAGCCCTGTTGTCATGCCCGCTCGGAGACAAGCAAGCCAGGGGCTCGCAGAGGCCAGGTCGACCAGCCCTTCCAGATTCCAGATTCCAGATTCCAGGTTCAGGCACTGGGGCAAAGATAAGTCCTGAACATTCCCTAGGGGGCCAGACAAGTGAGCAGAAGAAAGACACTGGCTGAGGCCACCGGAAGCCGACATCCAGCCAGGTCCCCCCCAACCCCCCGTTAGGACCGTGGCCCCTACCCAGGTCCCAGGGCCCTCGTCACCCAGGAAGCATCTGGTCACCTTGAAGGGGGATTTGTGTTGCCCAGAGAGGGGCGTGTGGAACAGAGAATGACGAACAGGCCAGGTGGCAGCAGAGCGGCCCCTCCTGGCTTCAGGCTCTGAGGCTGGCAGGTCCTTTTCGGGCTGCTGTCATCTCCGTGACCCAAGGAGGCCCTCCCTCCAAAACCCCGTCAGACAGGAGCAGAGCAGGTGGGTCCCCAGTGCCGCCCCCAGAACCCTGCACCCCGCCCTGGGCCACCTCAGCTATGGGAAGGGTCCCCCCACCTTACTAAAGCCGTGGAAGTCCTGGCCCTCTGCTCTTGGTAATTCTAATGATGCAGCTCCTGCGGTTCCAAGGTCACGGGCTGCAGGGTCCCAGCGCTGGAATGCAGAGGAGATGCTCCGCCTACCGCACCCCGGCAGCACTCTGTGAGGGGCTCAGAGGCTGGACCATACCGCTTGCCATGCGAGGGGTACGCAGACGTGGCGGGTCAACAGCACCCGGGTCACATTGTGACATCCAAACAAACAGCAGGGGCCCAGGAGTCAAAGTCACATCGACCGCAGGTGGGACCCACGTACCGCTCAGCACAGAGGGCAGGGCACAGGCTGGAGACAGTGTGTCGGCCTCCAGCAGGACCCTCCATCTCAGGGCCTCCAAGCAACTCAGGAGACATTTACCAGGAAACCAGTGCTGTGAGCCCCGCACTAGCGCAGACGCACAAAGGAGGGCCACAAAGTTCTGTACTAAGGCAGCCATGACCTCGATCAGGCACCAGGCACAGAAGGTCTCCAGGCAGCAGACAATCCGGGCTGGGGGCTCCCTCCCACCCTCTAGAAGGACCAGAGGGGGCCTCTGTGACCACCTCCCCTGGGGGATAAGCGGGGGAAACAGGTGCAACCTGTCTTTTCTAATGAGTCAGTTCTTCGCATCAGGTGGCCAAAGTATTAGAGTTTCAGCTTCAGCATCAGTCCTTCCAACGAATATTCAGGACTGATTTCCTTTACGATTGACTGGTTTGATCTCCTTGCAGTCCAAGGGACTCTCAAGAGTCTTCTCCAACACCACAGTTCAAAAGCATCAATACTTTAGCACTCAGCTTTCTTTATGGTCCAACTCTCACATCCGTACATGACTACTGGAAAAACCATAGCTTTGACTAGACAGACCTTTGTCAGCAAAGTGATGAATTCTACCAAACATTTAAGGAACAAAGAACCACAATTCCGCACAGTCTCTCCCAGAACACTTCCCAGCTCCCACTAAGAGGCTTGCATTCCTTTAACGGTATAACCGGACAAAGACACTACAAGAAAACTACAAACCATACTCCTCATGAACACAGCCCTCCAAAACCCTCAGCAAAATGATGGAAACTCAAAACCTGTAATGTATACAAAGAGAACAGATCAGGACCAAGTTGGGGGTCACGCCAGGAATGCGGGGCTGGTGCGACAACCAACATCCACACAGACAGACAGAAGAGGAAAAGCCATACGGCCATCTCAACAGAGGCAGGAGAAACCAATGCTCTGTACATTGACATGACTTGCCAAAGGTCTGGACTCTCACCCCAAAACACTGAGAACTTCACAGAATAAACAGAATAAGTTGTCCAAAGAAATGGCCTGATGTTTATTCTGACCAATGTGATAACGCCAAGAGAATTTGAAAAACAACTCTGTGTAGTAGGCAAACATCTCACCCTGGAAGGCAGCTCCGACATGCCCCGCACCCCTGGGATTTGCCTCCCAAATGGTCACAGAGCAGTCACATACAGGGACTGTGCAGCCCAAGAGGCCCGGCCCCCAAGCATGGCCTGGACGCAGCCTGAACCTTGCCTTCTGAAGACCACCCACCCTCAGTGTGGTCACCTGAACTTCACAGCTGACAGAGCTCTCATCTTACAAAGCAGGTAACTGAAGGGGCCCTTTGGACACCTATACCACCCATGCTCACAAGGGACAAGGGCTGGGGAACCACCTGGAAATGGGCATGAGCGGAGTCCCCGACTGTGCCCTGGCAACCCAAGCTCCCCAAGAAGCTGACACCATGGGGCACCATCGGAGCCCTTCTGTCTGGCTCCATCTCCCACCAGTCAGCAGGCTTCACGCGGCTGCTGAGCCAAGGAGGAGCCGAGCCAAGTTCAGGGTAGAGAGGGCCTTGGTCAATGAGGCTGCAGCAGGGACAGTCCTCAGCCCAGGGGGCGGCAGTGGTGGGGGGCTACTTTCTATGCTAAAAACAAAGTCCTGATTCCGAACCCACTGGAGCAGGCCCAGGAGCTACTGGTCAAGGGCACTGCACCCACATCAGCAGGTGTGTAGCCACTGGGATCGTGCGGTGGTGCATGACAGAACGACATTTTTTTATGTATTGGGTCAAATATACTATTAAAAGTAACTTCACTGATTTTTTCTTAGTTATTAAACTGTGGCTACTAGAGGAGTTTGGATTTTCACCATGACCACCACCCCTGCCCTGGCCATCGGATGGGGCTGGGTCAGCTCGCTGCCAGCCTGCAGCTCAGATGTGTCGGATGCAAAGAAACCATCCCGGGGACAATATCTCTCCAAACCAGAGATTCTGACAGAGGAGGGAGGAGGGCTGCCAAGCGGCACAAATAGACAACGTGGAATGTTGTTGGCAACAGGAAGCTTAACTGTACCAACATGGGCAGGGGTGGAAAACGGAATGTTAGCCAGAGAGGGTCACCCTGACCCATCTCCTGAAAGCTCCCAGATCAGTCCCACTGCACAGCCCCAGAGGGAAGGGAGAAATAGCAGAAGAGACCTGCCTGCACACACCCAGGAAGTCTCCTCCTCCCCCACTGCCAGGCCTTGCTCAGACCTTAACCTTGCAGGGGCTCCACTGCCCAAAGCCCTGAAGGTCTCCCCACCTCTAGTCAACGGTGCCCATCCTTCCACCTGGAGTTCTCATCCGTGAAGTAGCCACCCCAGGCTGGGCAATCCCGAGGGTCCCCTCTGGCATTCCAAGATCTCTGCCCTTCTCATCTGAGATCTGCTAGGATAGAAAGCACGGCACGCCATGGACCTCATGGGTTTCAAGACCTCTAACGCCATCAGGAACATTCGTCCTCCCAGGGCAGCTGGTGACATTCACCTGGATCTGGGTGCCCATTACACCGGAGAGCTCGCTCTGAACCGCCCAAGGCACACAGAGTGACCCAGCACTTCACGGAAAGTTCTCTGAAATAATAAGTCTTCCTCCCCTCCTCTGCTTTCCTCCCATCCCCTTGGGCTGTCCAGCACTTCCTGGGGACAGACGTGAGGCTTCTCTTTGTTCCGGAACAAATCCACCTCCTCACGGCCTTGGCTCTGCCAGCCCTCCACCAGAGAACCTGACCCCCTGGCTTATCTGTCAGAGCTCAGATCAGAGGTCACCTTCTTAGGTAGGGGATGAGCTATCTTGGGATCGCAGTCCCCCTCCCCACCAGCCAGTCTCTAAAACATGGTCCAATTTTATCTCCAGGAGAGAATTTTAGGTTTCCAGGCTCACTAGAGTGAAAAGTCAGTGAGAGCCCACAAAGAATGTCACCTGCCATTCCAGTAAGCAACAAAAGTTGCCCCCATCAGGCCACTGGCCACTGCTGCCAACCCAGGTGTGCCCTGAGGGGGTTTAGGATGGAGAAAAACAGGAGATTGGCCCCAGACAGGATGAGATCTAAGGAATAATTTCAAGGACCCAGACTCTTGCATCATCCCAGATTCAGAAATGCGCTAAAATCATGAAAGAGATGTTTGTTTCTTGTGTGTGTGTGCGCACATGATTACCAGTAATCTTTTGATGTTCCACCACATGTTTTGGGGTTTTGTTTTTCCAGCAAAAACTTCTATATATCCTGGTTCCTCCCTAACCTCTCTGGAACAGTCTCTCAGAGCTACTAAGAGGCTCTTTCCCGGGCTCCAGTCCGCAAGAAGACCCTCAACAGAACATAACTCGCAACCCTCAGGTTGTGCGTTTTTCTTCGATGGACACCTGCTCTCGCTCAAGACCAGCGGTACCAACGAATGGACCACAAATGGTGGCCTCGAGCAGAGACCTATTTGGGGCTCCACCAGGAGTGGCAGATTCCGGAAACGTGTATGTCTTGTCTCAGAGGCGGCTCCGAGGGAGGGGGCCGGGGGCCAGAGGGTCTCCAGCACCGGGTCCGCCCAGTCCATCCCGGCCCGGCCCGCGCGGGGCTCGGCAGGCCCCGAACTCCCCGCTAGTCCACCGGGGAGGAGGCCAGTCCTCTGGCCTCGGCTCCGGGCGCCGCCCTCCCGGAGCCTCGAGATCCCGGGGGTACACAGGTGTACGCGCCCAGGCGCGGGGCCCTAGACACCGCCCCGGCGCCCCGCCCCCGTTGCCTGGTAACGGCGGTCCCGCCCCCCGGCGTAGGAAGAGGCCCCGCCCGCGACACCCCTCCCGCCCCGCGCCGGGTACCTTCCTGAAGTCTAGGTTGCCAAGGCCTCCGCAGCAGTCCGGCGCAGCCACCGAGCTGCGCACGGGCCCCGCCCGGCCCGGACTCGTTGGCCGCGGATTGCCTTGCAGGGATCGCGCTCGGGCCTCGAGGAAGCCCCCGACACCCAGAACCGGCCCCATCGGGCCCGAGAAGCGCCGCCGGCCGGGGTCCTTTCGCCGTGACCCTGCTTCCCCGGCCTTCTGGGAAATGTAGTCCCTGTCCCTGCGCAGCGCCGAGCTCCCAGGCTCGCGCTAGCCTCTCGCGGAGCCGAGAACTACAAGTCCCAGGGCCGTGCGCGGCGGCGCTGGCCGGTCCCGAGGCTGCCACGCAGCCGCGGGGACCTTGCTTGCCGGCCCCCAACCCCCAGCCCCTGGCTACCCACTCGGTCAGCCAACTGACCTGGCGTTCCTGTTCTTGGCCGTCGTCTGGCTGGAGGCCGCCAGCGGCGGGTCGTAAGTTTAAGTAGCGTGCTGCCTAGCCCCTGAGGAGCTGGACTTTGGCCGACTCAGCCCCTAGTCCCTCCCGGGGGCCGACTGTGGCGCGAGGGGGAGTGTTGAGGGGTGGGAACGCCCCTCACCTCCCGCTTCCAGTCGGCGACCCTCCTCCAGTGGCCCTCGAGCACTCACCGGGGCAGCCCTCACTGTCCCCTGGGGTATGACAGCCGAGCAGCAATGAATGGTTGCAAGCTGGGATGCAAAACGGGGAGGTGAGGGGGCACTGCCCTGGAATGCTCAGGGAAGGACCCGAGGGAGGCCATAGCGCTGGAGAAGGTGCCAGACATGCAGATTTGGGGGGTAGGAAGGGACTCACCTGTGCAGGTGCTAGGAGACAGGAGGGGTCCTTCAGAAATCCTGGAAAGGCTGGAGTAGTGGTGGGGGAGACAGTGGGAGGGAACAGGCTTTGAAAAGTAGGTGGGTTACTGGCTGGTTGGGTCCCAAGAGAGCCCTCTTTGTAGCTAGTTGCCACATACCTGGGAGCCTGGCAAGCCATCTGATTCCAGCCCACGCCTCTCTCCCTTGCTTCCCCTCCACCCCGCACCTGCCAGGCCAGGGCATTTGTGAGCTGCCACCGTGTGCCCAATCATGTGCAACTTCCACAACACCCCTGGGATGGGGCAGAGGCAGGCCCACCATGATACAGGAAGGACGCTGGCATTGGTGCACACACCAACTCCGTGGTTGTGGGCAGCTGTCAGTTCCTCAGAAGCACAAGTGAGGTACCTGTTGGTAAAACCCACAGCACAGGACCTGACTCCTGGAAAGTGCTTGAGAACCACTGGCCACCGCTGGGCTGGGTGCACAGCAGGTGCTGAAGGGCTGGTTTGCCCACTGACCACCTCGTGCAGGGTGTCCAGGCAGGGCCTGCCAGAACCAGAGCCGATTCTGGGGAGCTCACCAAGGGGGAGAGCCCCCAGGGGGCACTCCCTACCCACCACAGTCCATTTCACCCGAGCCCCAGTTTTCTCCCCACGTGGCCGTTCCTTCCCCCCGCCCCCACCTTGTTCTTTTATTAAGCCAGGAAAATTAGTTTTTGTGCGCTTGGTTTATGTGGGAACAAAGAAAATGTCAGAGATCACAGCACAGCTGATACAACCAGCTGAATCCACTCCTCCACCCCTCCTAGAAAGGAGCACTCCAAAACTCAGAAACCAGACTCAGCTTCCAGTGTAGTTGGTGGATCGGAACTGTTCAGGTCAGGAACATCCTGCTGAAGGTGTCTGGGGCCAGAAGTCCGGCCTGGCCCTTTGAAACGCCCCAGTCTGAGCTTGCAGGGAAGCCACCCAGGCTGACTTCTCTCAGGGGCTATGCTTCCTCCCGCATCCCTGGCAAACACAGAAGTCACTTCTGAGGCAGCGTGCTTCTCTGTGGACAAAATATTTGTTCCAGATTCCGACCCAAAGTCCCTGTTTCTGGAGCTTTAACAAATAGCTCCTTTCTCCCCCAGCCCGACCCCGGGGTTGTCTCTCTTTACCCCTAGATACCTCTCCACATATCCAGAGCTGTTTATCATGAGCAGCTACCGTCACAGGCTCCAAGGCAAACGTCTCCAGATGACCTCTCTGGCCAGGAGTTTGACCTTTGCTGGTAGAGGATCAAAGCTAATGGCCATTTCTTCCAACTGTCCCTTCCCCCAGCAGCCCTGCATCTGAGCACCTGGCTCCTTTTATTACTAAAGCTAACATTTGCTTAACGGGTGGCCTTGGGTAAAGCCTAAACCATTCCCTACTCTTGAGTCTCCATTCTGTTCACGGAATCAGTCTGACTGAGAGCAAGAGGAGAAGGGGACGACAGAGGATGAGATGTTGAATGGCATCACCAACTTAATGCATGTTGTGCTTAACGGTTCAGTCGTGTCGGACTCTTTGTGACACCATGGACTGCAGCCCACCAGGCTCCTCTGTCCATGGGGATTCTCTAGGCAAGAATACTGGAGTGGGTTGCCACGTCCTCCTCCAGGGGATCTTCCCAACCCAGGGATCGAACTCAGATCTCCCGCATTGCATGTGGATTCTTTACTGTCTGAGCCACCAGGGAAGCCCAATGGACATTAGTTTGAGCAAACTCCAAGAGACAGTGGAGGACAGGAAGCCTAGTGCACTGCAGTCCGTGGGGTCGCAAAGAGTTGGACTTAGTTTACTTATTTATTCTGTATAGTGTCAGTCCCCCCTCCCCCCTACCCAGGAGAAGATGAGCTTCCAGAGGGCAGGGTTTTGTCTGTTCCTACACAACTCTCCCTGGCACCTGGCTCTTTCCTAATTCCACGCACGAAGCAGGCACTCAGTAAACAATGAGTGAATGAATCATTCAGCCACTCCCAAGTCTGGAGCATCCTTGGAAACTATCTCCCTGGGCCTCACAGACCCCATCTGTGGAATGGGGAGGGTGAAGGATCCTGTCTGTGTGGCCTCCAGCAAGTGACTGATCAACCTTCTCTGACTCTCAGAAGAAGAAATCTAACTGTAAAGACCAGCTAAGAAATCTGAGCTCTTGCAGAGCTGCAGGCCCAGAGCCCAGTGCTGTTTTCTCTGAGCTGCAGAATAGGAGGGAGGGGAAGTGGGAGGGAGGGGAAGAGAGAGGGAGGGGAAGTGGACTCACGTGGGAAGTGCCATGATCACACAGCTGAGTGAATGGCGGGCTTGGAACCTGCCAGCCTAGAGCAGGTGACACAGGAAGCCCAGTCTGGGACCCCCTGATGGAGCCAGCACTGGTTCAGACACTCAGTGCTCAAACCCATCTTGTTTCTGCCCTCTTCTTGCTTCCTTTTCACACATGCCGCTACCCCCATCATGGGCCAGTTAAAGCTGTGTCTTCTCCAAAAAGCCTCACTGCTCCTGTAAGAATGAGGGCAGAGCGTGATCCTCACTCCAAGGTCCCATGTGGCTCAGGCACAGCCACTCTGCAGCCCTTCTTGCTCCCTGTGCTCCATGCACACGCGTCCCCCTCTTCTTGGAGAGCAAGGGCATGTCCTGCACCTGCACACGCTCAGCACCAGTCAGCTCTCGTCAAAGACACAAGTGAATGACGACGGTCAAAGGTGCATTTCAGTCCAGGGAAGTTATCCCTCAAAAATGGAGGCAAAGAAAAGGTGTTTTCAGACAAAAGAGGGAACAGGATCCCAGCTGGGAGCCTGGGGATGCAGGAAGGAGTGAAGAGCACGAGAAAGTAAATCTGATATTAGATGTTTGTAACAATCACTTCATGGGAAATAGATGGGGAAACAGTGTCAGACTTTATTTTTTTGGGTTCCAAAATTACTGCAGATGGTGACTGCAGCCATGAAATTAAAAGTCGCTTACTCCTTGGAAGGAAAATTATGACCAACCTAGATAGCATATTCAAAAGCAGAGACATTACCTTGCCAACAAAGGTTCGTCTAGTCAAGGCTATGGTTTTTCCTGTGGTCATGTATGGATGTGAAAGTTGGACTGTGAAGAAGGCTGAGCGCCGAAGAATTGATGCTTTTGAATTGTGATGTTGGAGAAGACTCTTGAGAGTCCCTTGGACTGCAAGGAGATCCAACCAGTCCATTCTGAAGGAGATCAACCCTGGGATTTCTTTGGAACGAATGATGCTAAAGCTGAAACTCCAGTACTTTGGCCACCTCATGCGAAGAGTTGACTCATTGGAAAAGACTGTGATGCTGGGAGGGATTGGGGGCAGGAGGAGAAGGGGACGACAGAGGATGAGATGGCTGGATGGCATCACTGACTCGATGGACGTGAGTCTGGGTGAACTCCGGGAGCTGGTGATGGACAAGGAGGCCTGGTGTGCTGCGATTCATGGGGTCGCAAAGAGTTGGACACAACTGAGCGACTGAACTGAACTGAACTGAACAATAATATCTTGTGGGGGTTAAAATATTTACCTTGGTAACGGAGCATAAAGGTCAGGGAAAACCCCATAGGGTTTGGTCCCCACAGAGCCTCCTCCCATCAGCAGAAGAACATGTGATCTTATCAAGGTCACTCAGAGCATTTCCTCAAATCGACCAAGCACTGGAACATAAAGCAAATCTCAGCAGAATTGGAAGAACTGTGATCACACGGTTTATTCTCCCAAACAGTGGGATTAAGCCAGAAAACAGGAAGACAACTATCAGTTTCCCTGATAGCTCAGTGGGTAAAGAATCATTATTCAGTGCTGGAGACCTGGTTTTGATCCCTGGGTTGGGAAGATCCCCTAAAGAATGGGACAGCTGCCCCCTCCAGTATTCTGGCCTGGAGAATTCCATGAAGTATACATATACAGCCCATGGGGTCGCAAAGAGTCGGACACAGCTCAGTGACTTTCACATCCCAACATTTGGAAACTAACCAAAACATTTTACTTAAACCCCAGTGATGAGTTCCAGGTGCTTCTACCTGGGCCAGGTGTCCAGGGACCAACAAGAACTTTACCTGGAGTGATTCGTGCGGGGGTGGGGGCAGCAAGGAGACTCTAGGAAAAGCAGCTTTTCCTGTTTAACTCCAGATTCCAGGAGCTAGGAGAGGGGCTGGGAAAGAGCACTGGGTCTTCTGAGGGCTGCGGGACTCCAGGGGCTGATCAGGTGCGGGAACCCACAGTCCTGGCCCAGAGCTCAGGACGACGGGCACACCAGCAGGTCTTCAGGCTGAAGACCCTGCCGCCCGCCCCGAGGGCACATGCACAGGAAGGGGGCAGAGCAGGGGCTAGAAGCCCCTGGCCAGAGCTAAGGCTCGGCAGGGCCTGTGTGCAGGGTTGGCTCGAAGTGTGGGGTCTGGCTTAGGGCCGTTTCCTTAGCAAGGGACCCCAGGAGTTAAGAGGACGCAGTCAGTCCAGCTGCATCCACAGGCCTGGGCCTGGCTTACTCGTCAGCATGGACTCTTAGTATTCCAAACACACTTACGTTAATTTAATAGTTGAATAATTGTACCTTATTTAACTTGCTTTTCCCCCCATTATTTGTGATGCTGGCCATTTTCCCATGGGCTTTTCTTTTTGATCAGAATACTGTTTAATTTGCAGTATTTACCAGCGCATCTCCTGGGCCTTCTTTCCAAAAGACCCATGAGCTTCAATCTCAGCAAATACTTGAACTTTTTAATTAAATGAATTGGGTCTTTGTAATTTTTTAAGTGATTAAAGTTTGTTTTTACCTTGCGAATTTTCCAACCCACAAAAAATTTGCAAAAATTATGAAATAAACACCTCCATATCCTTCACCTGGATTGACCCCTTATCATTCCCCAGCATTTTTTTTTTTTTTGGCCGTGCTGCTCGGCATGTGAATCTCGACCAGGGATCATACCTGTGCCCTCTGCAATGGAAGCATGGCATCTTAACCTCTGGACCACCAGGGAAGTCCCTTCATAAAGTTATTTTTATATGAACTATTTGAGCGTATGTAGCAGACTCTTCACCCCTAAACCCTTCCCTGAATATCTCCTAAGAACAAAAACATTCTGCTAGGAAACCTCGATACAGTCATGTCAGAATCAGGTTTATGGTTGATCCAGAGCACGGCTAACACCGAGGCCCTGTCAGCATTCCACCCACTGTCCTACTATGTAGACCGGCCCTCGAGTGGGTTTTGTCTGGTGGTGTCGGGGCCAGAGTGCCTTCTCAGTGCTGTGTCCTCCGAGCCTGCATCCAGCTGCCCTGCCCACTGCTCGAGCTTGACCTCTGGGCACAGGCATCTCCTCCGGAGAGATGCGAGGGTTCAGAGCACTGCTGTCCAGAGGCTGGGAGCTGACCTGACAGCAGCACCCTCCTGCCCTGCAGGGACCAGGCACATGAGCTCTGCACTCACCTGCTGACTGATCCCAGGAGGATGTCCTGGCCTCCCCAGGCCCCAGGTCCTCATGAGCTTGTCATGAGGGTCAAAGGCGGGAGCCCTTTATCTGGCTCCAGGCAGATGACTTCTGCTGACCATGGGAAGCTCAGGAAGAAGACAGGGTGAGCTGGGGCACTGGGGAGGCTCCTCCAGCGTTGATGACCCTGAGTGGACGGGCAGTGTCCCGGCACCCAGAGGCCTGCAGGTGGCACCGTGGGGCACAGAGCCACAGGAGTGCACCCTGCTCATGGCCACTTCATGTTCCGTTCTGCTTTTTTAAACAGACTTTATTTTTCAGAGTCCTTTTAGGTTTGGAGAAGATTTGAGCAGAAGGTACAGACAGTTCCCATATACTTAAAAAATGGTTTTGTACTGATATAAAAGCAATCATTTCAACCATGTTAAAGTGTGCATGCGACTCTGAACTTTCAAATGTGCTTTTGATCCCTGGTCGGGAAATAGGATCTCACAAGCCACGTGGCACGGCCAAAAAATTTTAAAAATGAATAAAATAACACTACTTCCAGATGCAAACTATTAACAGTATGTATAGGATGGATAAACAACAAGGTCCTACTACATAGCATAGGAACTATATTTGATATCCTGTGACAAACCATAATGGAATAGAAATATATATTAAAAAAACAGTGTACAGTTAGGTGGCTCTAGCACCTTCATCCGGAGAGGGCAATGGCACCCCACTCCAGTACTCTTGCCTGGAGAATCCCATGGACGGAGGAGCCTGGAGGGCCGCAGTCCATGGGGTCGCTGAGGGTCGGACATGACTGAGGGACTTCACTTTCACTTTTCACTTTCATGCATTGGAGAAGGAAATGGCAACCCACTCCAGTGTTCTTGCCTGGAGAATCCCAGGGAAGGCGGAGCCTGGTGGGCTGCCGTCTGTGGGGTCGCACAGGGTCAGACACGACCGAAGCGACTTAGCAGCAGCAGCAGCACCTTCATGTGTTGTGTGACCGTCATCACCTCTCTTTCCAGAACATCCTTGGCATCCTCAGGGAAGCCGTTGGCAGTCACTCCCTGGCCTGCTTCTACCCCTGCAACCTCTGGTCTGTATTCTGTCTCCGGGGGGTTGCCTGTCCTGGACATTTCATACAAACAGCACCAGGCGACAGGAGACCTTTTACGTCTGGCTTCTTCCACTGAGTGCCATGTTTGTGAGCTTCACGCACATGGTGGCAGGTGTCTGTACTTCAGTCCTTTTCATAGCTGAACGACAGACATCCCACCATGCGGCTGGACACATGTTTCTGATCACTTGCTGATGGACGCCGGGGCTGTGAACAGGGCTGCTGTGGACATTCATGCAGAGGTGTTTTCTAATGGACACTTATTTCTCCTGGATGTGCTCCAGCAAGGAAATTGCTGAGTCACGTGGCAACTCTGTATTTAGCTCTTTGAGGGGCTTCCAGACCATTTCCTGCAGCTGCTGAACCACTTCACGTTCCCAGCCGCAGCACTCAAGGGTTCCAGTTTCTCCACATCTTCCGTGCCGGCTCCCTGGTTTTGTGATGACTGCCGTTCTCACAGGGGTGAGGCAGTGCCTCAGTGTGGTTTTGGTTTGTGTTTCCCTGATGTCTAAAGCTCTGAGCATCTCTTCCTGCCCTACTGGCCGTCTGTACATCTCCTCTGCAGACACGTCTGTTCAGCTCCATTGCCCATTTTTAACTGAGTTATTTGCCTTCCTATTATCGAGTTCCAAGGTAAGGGGTAATCACACATCGGAGTCTTAAAACAGAAGGCAGGATATCTCAGCTTCCATCGCCGGACACGAGCCCCTGCTGTGCAGGCTGCCCCTCTCCCCCATATCCAGGGAGGATAGAGCACGACTTCCCCTGGGACGTTCAGTTCAGTTCAGTTCAGTCATTCAGTTGTGTCCAACTCTTTGCGACCCCATGGACTGCAACACACCAGGCTTTCCTGCCCATCACCAACTCTTGGAGCTTGCTCAAACTCATGTCCATCGAGTCGGTGATGCTATCCAACCATCTCATCCTCTGTCATCCTTTTGTCCTCCTGCCTGCAAACTTTTCCAGAATCAGAGTCTTTTCCAATGAGTCAGTTCTTCGCATCAGGTGGCCAAAGTATTGGAGTTTCAGCTCCAGCATCAGTCCTTCCCCTGGGAGGTTGCTTCCAGGAAAACCCAAGGTCTTCCACCCAATCCGGGGCTCTTGAAAGTGTTTCCCAGCCAAGAGCTGCCCTTCCTCTAAGCATCAGTGCCACTGCCGCTTCCTGTGAACACAGAAATAGCTACAGTATCTCTTAAAATAGAATTATATACGTGCTTTTTTCTGCCAGTCACTGCACATGACTGACTCCTGATTTTCCATTTCTCATTAGATTTCTCTTCCAGACTCCTTCCACCTGCCGAGCTCCTCACCTTGGGTAGAGTGGTATCTTCCAGCACCTCACCCCCAGCCCTCTCTACTCCCTGGTCCCCCACCCAGCGACCTCTGCTCCTCACCCACCCCCCCCACCCCCTGCCAACACCACCACAAGGAATCAGTCCTCACCTCGTGAAACTTCCTCTGGGGCTCAGGTCTCATCACCTCCCACCTGCACAATGGAAGTGGCTGGCCTCCCAGCCTCCCTCCCCCATTTCCAAAGCATCCTCCGCCGACAGCAGGTGGCCCTTGTTCAGAGCCCTGCAGTGGCTCCCGACCACTCAGACAGAAACCCAGGCCTCACAGGGTGGCACAGGCGACCCGCCATGAGTGGCGTCCTTCATTCACTGGTTCATTCACTCGTTCATTCAGTTTTCTGAGCACCTACTGTATGCGAGGGCCTAGGACACAGTGGACAAAGGACCAGGCTTTGAGGGTAAGCAGGCTTCACAGGGTGGACCTGGAGGAGACAGCGGGGACAGAGAGGAGGAGACCAGACCCAGGGAGCAGGGGGCTTCCTGGAGGGGTGGCTCCCCAGTACGCATGCTGGCTCCACCCACACCAAATCACCTCCAGCTCCCAGAATGCACCTGCTGTCCCTGCAAACCCACCAAGTCCCCCCTCCCCCCAAACTCCCCAGCCTTCAGACCTAAGTGAAGTCCCCGGGAGCTGAGCCCTTGGCCCTGCCTTTGCGACACCTCCAGCCCTTTGGAGACCCCATCGCAATGCTGATCTCATTCAGTTACTGTGTTATCTATGACTTTCTGGGAAATGAACTGCCATCCTGGTGTTCCTACTCCTGTTGTAGGCGCAGGGAGAGTACCCCAGCCCTGACCCCCCGCATTGCACCCCCACCAGGGGGAGGAGGCAGCTGCCTTCTCTCTCCAAAGTTCCACCCT